>NC_064864.1:70628816-70978816 GCF_024139225.1 Suncus etruscus
AAGTTCCAGCCCTCCTCTCATTGTCTCTGAGGATTGTTGCAAAAATGACTTTTATTTTTCTTAAAATCCATAGATGAGTGAGACTATTCTGCGTCTATCTCTCTCCCTCTGACTTATTTCACTCAGCATAATAGGTTCCATGTACATCCATGTATAGGAAAATTTCATGACTTCATCTCTCCTGACAGCTGCATAATATTCCATTGTGTATATGTACCACAGTTTCTTTAGCCATTCGTCTGTTGAAGGCTATTGTGAATAGTGCTGCAATAGATATAGGTGTGAGGAAGGGGTTTTTGTATTGTATTCTTGTATTTCTAGGGTATATCCCTAGGAGTGGAATATCTGGGCCAAATGGGAGCTCAATTTCCAGTTCTTGGAGGAATCTCCATATCGCCTTCCATAGAGGTTGGACTAGACGACATTCCCACCAGCAGTGTATAAGAGTTCCTTTCTCTCCACATCCCCACCAGCACTGATAGTTCTCATTCTTTGTGATGTGTGCCAATCTCTGTGAACACACCAGGAAATCTTCATGTTTGATTTTTCCTAATGGTTTGGGCTGGTTTCAGATGTTTGCATTTCCATTTAACTTTTAGAATTACTTAATTTTTGCCCCAGATCCTGCTGAGGTTTTCATTGGATAATTACGTTGTGCCCATAGATCAAGTCGGGATAACTAGATTATACGATATTCTCATCAAACTGTCCCTCCCCTCTTAATTTATGTAAAGCATGTATGTGATGGCTCGTATTTCCCCTCCATTAAATTGTTGTTTTAAAGTTGAAATACTGGTATTTATAAGACCATTAATCATACTTCTCAAGTGTACATAATTTCAGCTTCATATCCACCACCAGTGTTCCAAGGACTTTTGACCCCATGTAAGCTCAGTTCTATAGAAAAAAGTATTCAGTTCTAATGTCTTTGACCATTTGTTCCCTTACTTACTTTTTACCCTACAAATGCAAGCTCAAGAACTCTCTCTCTCTCTCTCTCTCTCTCTCTCTCTCTCTCTCTCTCTCTCTCACACACACACACACACACACACCTATTGTGGAGGTGTTCACATCTACACACATAGAGATAAATAGAGCTAATCTTCTGAAATTTTACAAAATCATAAATCAATGAATAGGTTGATCATAAAATTTCCCCCCAAACTAATTCTTTCTTCTTTTGAAGTATATAGATGAAAAATTTATATTGTGAATAATTTTGTGCCAATACATCTTAAAATTTACATGAAATAGGTAAATCTTACCAGTGTGAAATTTAGCAAGAGGGAAGAGAATTAAGAAAATTGTAAGTGGGAAATCTGAATAGGCCTATAAAAGTGTGTTTTATCCCAAGAAAGGGAATATTGGCTTTAAATTACAAAATATTATGTTATAGATACTGCTTAAATGCTTGCATGAATAAGTAAAAGATTGTAAAAGATTGCAATAAAACTCTATGGATGTAAAAAACGAAACACCTGATCAGATATAAAACATTAAATATAAATGAAATGTTAATTCGCTATTAAAAATGTAGAAAATCCCTTAGCAGGCTCAGAAGAAAGCTATACCTTTCTTAATTTGGTAGAGGACAATTGCAAGTGCAATGAGTGAACAGCATAGTCAATGCCATGTGATGATTTATCCCTTTTATTTAAGGAGCTGTATTGTTTCTTGTAAAGCTGGTTTCAGTGTGATGAATTCCCAAGCTATTGCCTTTTCCCCCAAAACTCTGTATAGTCCCTTCAAACCCGAGTGATAATCTCTGGATGAAGCATGCTTGGCGAGGTGTTTACTGGAATTTTTGAACCATCTCCCTCTATTCCTTTCTGGCTCCTACAGTCTCATTGGATACAACTGCTGTGAATCTTATGGGCTTTCCTTCGCATGTAAGCTCCCTTTTTTGGGACTTTACTGCTTTCAATATTCTGAGCTTAATATATCTTGGAGTTTTCCTGTTTGTATTTTCACAGAGACTCTTCCAGCCACTTGTATTGGTTTCCTGTATTTCTAACTCTGGGAAATTTTCATTTATTATTTCTTTAACTGGTTTTTTTAAATTAAATTTACCCTCTCATTCCTTGGGAACTCTGATGATTCTAACGTTGTTTTCTCAACTCATCCCCTAGTTTTCTGGTGTAGCATTCATTTCTTTCATGTATTTCTTTCATCTTCTGTTGTTTTCTAGAGGTTGCTTGCATCTCATCTTGGAGCTTCTCAATATTTTGTTCAGCTGCTCAGACCTTCTACTGAGGTTTTCAAAAATATCTCCCACCATCTTCTTCATTTCTGATTATAGTTTTCTCATTAAGGCTCTCTTACTTTCTTGCACTATCTTTGCTGTCTTTTCTTTTTTAACCCATTAAACAAACTCACCATGGTGTCACAGAATTGTTCTCTGAGGGATTACAGAAGTGGTTGGTGTGGGTTAAACCTTCTGTATAATCATTTCATAATCAAATCATAATAATATAATTATACATCTTCCTCATTGGGCTTGGTGAGCTCCTGTGGTCTGAGGACACAGCACTAGGGTCTAGGAGACTTGGGTTATGCTGAGAGTTGCTTTTTCCTTCCTTGTCTGTTCTCACCTGGTACAGGAAGTATATTCCTGGGCAGAGAGAAATTTGGTGAGCAAACAAATGCATACTTTAGGAGACTTGGTATTGGGCTTGTTAGTATGACAGAGGCAGTATGGAGACAGAAACGAACCTCTAATTCCAAAATAATCTTGGGGATGTTAGTTGAGAGATGAACCTCACCTGGAAGGGTGAAGAATCAAGGAAAGGTTGAGGATATATATGAGTCTGTGGCCATGAATGTCAAATCATTTTAATTTCTCTTCTGGTTTCTTGATAGATTCATTTGTCAATGTATTATTTGGTTTCCAAGTATTCTGTGATTTTACAGATGTGATTTTGCCATTAGATAAATCTGGAAATGTTTCTTATCCTGATGTTAATAGATTATTTTGAGTCTTGTTTTAGGTCACAGAATATGGACAATCTTGTGCCATATGTTGTATCTACTCCAAAGGAATCATGGTTTTCCATGGCTAGACACAAAAGGCTACTAATATGGTTCCAGTCTCCCAGGTGGTCACTGACTTTCTATTATTTGTCAATAATTCTTTTTTTTTTTTTTTTTTTTTTTTTGGTTTTTGGGCCACACCCTGTGACGCTCAGGGGTTACTCCTGGCTATGCGCTCAGAAGTTGCTCCTGGCTTCTTGGGGGACCATATGGGACGCCGGGGGATCGAACTGCGGTCCGTCCTAGGCTAGCGCAGGCAAGGCAGGCACCTTACCTCCAGCGCCACCGCCAGGCCCCTCAATAATTCTTTTTTGTTTGTTTGTTTTTGAGTCATGCTTAGCAGTGTTCAGAGTTTACTCTTGGCTCTGAACTCAGGTTTCACTCCTGGAGAGCTCAAGGGACCCCACAGGGTGTTTGTTGCGGATCAAATCTGAGTTGGCTGTGTGTAGAGCAAGCACTCTCTTAGTAGAGGTAGAGAAAACCCCAATACTACCACAGTCACTCTTCCTCACATTTCCATCTGCACTTACTTCATTCATTCTCAAGTCTAGTTGTTTGTTGGTGCATCAGTCCGTGTGCCAGAGTCTGCTAGATTTTGTTGATAAATTTAATCTATCCTTCTGGCCTTCTTCAGCCCTTGTAGTGGTACTTTCCCAGAGTTCACCCAATCTGTTTTAGTTCTACTGCAGCTTTCACTGTTGTTAATGCTAGAAATATTTCTCTGTGTTTGCTTTTAACCAATTTGGGTTATTCTGGTTGTGCTCAGGGATTCCTAGTTCTGAGCTCAGGTATTTCTCATGGCAGTTCTGGTGGTTGAACTAAATTCAGGCCTTTTGTGTACTGGCCTTACACTCAGCCCTTTGAGCTTCTTGAAGACCCATCAGTTTTTTCTGACTCACATGTTTTATTGTTGTGATCCATATCACTGTTTGCTGTCTCTAAAGACAGTCTTTGAAATTGATCTCCTTTTGAGTTGATTCTATTCCCTTTGACGACTAGATGCTTGTCATTTTTCTAGGTCTTCAAGAAACTTGCATGTTCACCCATTTTTATATCTCCTTGTCTTGTTTCTGCCTTTGAACACTCCCAGGATATGAGACTTCCATTTCCCAAAGATTAGCCCAAAGATCACTGATGTGCTTTTCATCTCTCCTATTCTTCTTCCTCTGACCTGGTCTTCATCTTAAATCACTTCTATTGCACTGTTTGTCAAATCCATTCCTCTTTCCTTCTGTGTCTTTCATTGGCTGTTACCCATGTCAGTTTCTCCTCACTGTCAATTTCATTTTGAATTGGCTTTTAAATAAATACTTGATGTCTCTGTCTCATGTCCCCCCTGATAGCTGTGACTGAGCTGTGGGCTTCTTTGCTGCTCTCTGAAAGCACGGCAGGCAGGATTGCTGGCCCCAGGGAACATTCACCTCTATACTTTCCTTTTTCTGAAAAATTTTTTGTTGAGCTTTGCTCTGGCAGCAGTTAAGTTCCTAGGAAACATTTCACTCTGTGATCTCTCTAGAGAGAGGGGTCTCAAACTCAATTTACCTGGGGGCCGCAGGAGGCAAAATCGGGGTGATTCTTGAGTGCAAGGTCAGTAGTAAGCCTTGAACATTGGGGGGTGTGACCCAAACAACTAAAACAAAACAAAACAAAAAAGATTCCTCTAGGGCAGGGCCACAAAATATTGTACGGAGGGCCACAAATGGCCTGTGGGCCGCGAGTTTGAGACCCCTGCGAGTCTAGAAAGTTTATTTTGGGCAGTAAACCAGGGCAGCTTTCAGTGTGAGTGGCATTGCTCTACCTACCTTCCTTTTAGGACAGTACTGCTCAGGTCCAACTAAAGGATGAGCTTTGGTGGGGGTACCCGCACCTCTTGTCCTTTATACTCTGGGGACCCTTCACCCTTGGATACTTTCCTGCATCTCCCCTCTGGGACAAGCACTGTTCTCTCACAGTTGGTACCAGGGGATGGGCCCTCACTGGTCCTCTTTCTGCCTGGTCACATCCTCCCTGGGCAACCCTGCCATGTCCCCAGCTGGTGGTGTGCCAGGGTCTGCTGTCTTGGGGAGTCTCAGAGTAGGGGGACCCATTGTGTATTTAACAGCCCTTCATTACCTGACCACCTGCTCCCCTCTCTTTCCTGCCTGGTGCCCAATGTCCAGAACAATTTTTCAGATGCCCTTGGTTTGGTTTTAGCCTCCATCTTAGTTGGAAGAGCAAGGCCTCATGGCTTTAAAAAAAGTTTCACGGGTAATTAGGGATGTATTTAGGTACAATTTTCCTTCTTAATGTTGAGCTGGACTCAGCTCTTTTATTAAACTGTTAAATTTTACTTAATTGATTTTTTTAAAATTTTCAAATGATCATCTATAATGATCATTTGCAACATAGTTTTCTAATAGTTATTTAATGCTCTTTCATCATATTTTCATGGCCTAGACTTAACTTCCAGAACAATTATAATTAACAATGTTGCTAATGAGCCTCAAGCTTCATTTCTTGTGTTAACAAGTCTGGTATTTCAAACTCAGACAATGTTTGATCGTGGTTTGATAACCATGTTCTATCATGTTTGGCACAAGTGCTTTGGCCATGTACATTTTTAAAAATCTTTTGTTGAGACTATTTTAGGATACATCGAACTATTATTTGTGATGTCTCATATTAACTGGTTCTCTTTCCTTCTTGGATATTTTCTCTAACCTAACATCCTATAATCTGCAGTTCATACTCACACTTATAGATCGATTCTACATTCAAGCATTTTTGTTTCTAATAGGCTTTACTCTGATCTTCAAGGATGATAGAAAAGTTGCCTTTGAAGGTCTGCTGTTCTTGGTGTGCCTTCAGCCTTCCATACTTACATATAACACACTTGGAACTGTCCATCTTCTCACTTAAAAATTTTTGCTTCCTTTAGCTCTGAACTAGGAAATTTCCATTCTTCAGAGCACATGCCTTCTTTTGATTTCCTGAGTCAAAAAAATCCAAAACAATAGCTTCAAACACTTGTCTTCATCTTCTTTTTCTGCAAACCCAGAAGAAGAAAGGAAGATGCCACTCTTTGTTTTCACTGTTGTAGGACTCTCTACCCTTGTTTTTTTTTTTTAAAGTCTCCTTAACACCATACAGAAAAGATATCTGTTCACCTATGTTCATTGCAACATTATTCATAAGAGCCCAAATAGACACATAACCCAAATACCCGAGAACAGATGAGTGGATAAAGAATCAGTGGTACCTCTACACAGCAGAATACTACTTGGCTATAAGAAAAGATGAAGTCATGCAATTTGCTGATACATGGATGGTTCTGGAGAGTTCTATGCTGAGTGGAATGAGCCCAAGGAAGAAAGACAAAGAATGGTCTCTCAGATGAGGCATCTAAAGAAACATAGTGGAAAATTAACAGATGCACAGGAGATAGAAACAAACAACATGAAAGCTGGTGCTCAGGAGGAAGCATGCTGTGAAGGAAGGGTCTGGGGCATAAGAAGGAAGCACTGAAGTGACATGCATCAGACCCTACCAGTGACAATATTGGAAACCTCAGGGAAAGAAAGAAAAAGAGGCAGACAGGTAGATGGGAGAGAACTGGGAAAAGAACAGAAGAGACCAAAAGGTCCTTGCTGCTGTCAGTACTTGGGAAATGATATTCATTTGGGGATGCAGGACTGTTTGCGCCATTTTGCCAGACATGTGGGGAGCTTGAGGAAGTTTCTCACTCCTTATTAGAAGGTGTTTCTTGGGCCTCATGAAGGTAGGAGAAAGAGTAGAAATGGGCTGGGGAGTGCATGAAACTCTGAGATGTTGGGCAGGATTGTGGGGATTCTCAGTTCATCTGTCACTCTCATGAAATATGATGTCAGGAGAGTCAACCTGTGTGCTCTGGAAGGGACTTGCCAGCTGAAGAGTAGCATTCTCTAGGAGATTGGTTGAGGTTTGATTCCCACTGAGCTCCCAGATAGGAAAGGCAATTTCCATTCCCCTATCTGATTAGGACAAGGGGAACAGTTCCAGTTGTAGAGACTCGCAGGAAATAATTCACACAGTGAAGAAGTACAAGAATGGGTTCAAGAAATCCTTGCTCAAGCAAGGAATTCAAACCACCAAAGCTTTCTGCTCCTAAATGGAGTGCAGCTCAGAGGAAGAAGACCGAAGAGTGAGCCCTGCCTTCCTCAGACCCCTGCTTTTATTAACAAGAATCAGGTCCCACCCTAGGGTGGGAGAAGAATACCAAGTAAGAAATAATACAATATACTATCATCAGATCACACCCTACGGTGGAGTACAATTATTGATTAGGGTAGGATCAGTAACCCAACAGCTAGTCATGGGGATAGGAAAGTAGAAATATATTAGACAAAGTCCTCAGTGACTCCATTTTCTTCTCTTTTTTTCCTGGATCCTGGCTTCTGGGAAAGCCAGAGACTTTGGTAACTGCGTCGTTTCTCCCGAATTTTCTTCCTGGTTCCCCTGTGCTTGCCCTGGTCCCTCCAGTGCAGATGGAGACTCTGTGAGTCCCAGTGTGCAGGAGAGGCACCAGGCCTGCCTGATCCCCTGCTCATGGTGGAGAAGGGGACACTGACTCCACGCCATTAACTGACCAACCAACCAGCATGCTCAAGAGTCCTTTCTCTCATGCCTGGGGAGGTAGTATGGACCTGAACTATAATCCTGTTACCCTATGAGATCTTCTTTTCAGGGGCTCAGCCCCAGCTAGAAGACCAGGGCAAGGGACAAGCAGAAAAACAAACCTGGGCAGTGGAGATCCTGCCAGGGAAGGGCAGGTGGCTGAGAAAGGGACCCCACCACACCCCCTTTGCATGAAGCTCCATGCAAAACCCCCCCCCCCCCCAGCTCCCATTTAGAGGCAGATTCCTGAAGCAAGGGTCCAGGGTTCTTAGTGAATTACTTCCCACTTGAAATTCACTTCCCTCCCTCAGCAGGTTGAGGAGAATTAATTAGGTAAAGGGCTCATAAGGGCTCAGGCTAACTCAAAGCTAGACTCTTGGCTCTTTAATTTATTATTATTTTTATTTTGTTTTTGGGCCACACCCAGTGGCACTCAGGGGTTACTCCTGGCTCTGCACTCAGAAATGGCTGCTGACAGGCTTGGGGGACCATATGGGATGCCGGGGTTCAAACCTGGGTCTATCCCAGATTTGGCCGCGTGCAAAGCACATGCCCTAATGCTGTGCTATCACTTCAGCCCCTTCTTGGCTCTTTCTCAAGTATTTACAACAATAGTACAGACTGGCATAGCAGAAAGCTGTTTATTTGGTTCAAAAGGAGCAAAATCCGGCATCAGCCAGACTTTTCAGCACATATCGGCACAGCAGGCATCCTGGTCTCTTCTCCTTGGGTAAAAGGAGCATCGAGGGAGGGTCCTTTAGTCAGTTCTGTAGCCTCTCAATCAGGGTCATTTGGGGAGTAGTAGCAGCAAACCATGGCCATTTCCTTCTTAGTCACAAGGATGAGCACTTGTTTCCCACATCAGCCATGCAAGTGGGCACTTCCTGCTTCTACTCTTGGCTCTGTGGCTCTTTCTTGGGCCTCAGAACCTTACACCTTCAACAGTGATGGGAGAACTTCACAGGTAGGTGGGCCTCATGGAAGAGGATTCTCTTCCCAAACTCTGTAATTCTTCCTGACTCCTTTCCCCTATTGCTTCTATAATTGGGAACTCCTAGTTCTTGGCAGGCTATCTCAGGAGAAGGCATTCACCACATCTTTTTTCTTCCCTGATTTTTTTCTGGTGGTCAAGCCTGGTGGTGCTTATGGTTTATTCCTGGTTCTGTGCTCAGGAGTGTTCTCACACCTACAGGTGCTCAGGGGACCATAGAAGGTGCCAGAGATTGAACTGCATGCAAGGCAAGCACCCTCCCCACTCTACTATGGCTTCATTCCCTCTTATGCTTTGAGCCCCAGCTTAAGGATTCTAGAGCCCCTCTCCTGACCTCCTCTTGGGGACCCTGCAGGGCTCAATCCCCAGGCTTTGCGAGGCAGCTTCCCTGAAGCCTTCACAATTCACCTGGGACAGGGGCAGAGGCTGGTGGGGCCCTGAGAGGGTCTATGTCTGTGGGCTCTGCTAAATGCTGTGGAAAGTGGACCTGTGGCTGCCCATGTCCCACTGGGATTGTTGGTTTCATGGGCAGAGGGCAGGAGATGGGGTGAGTAGAACAGGCCTGGGCGGGTCTAGGCTGAGGGCAGCATGTCTTCTCTTAGGGAAGATCACAGAGGCAGCGGCTAGACGTGGCTCTGTCTCAGGGGCAGAAGTCAGGCAGCATCATTAGTGATTCCACTTAAGTGCCAGCTCAATGTAGCTGGGTCCTCAGCAAGCAGCTCTGCAGAAACACTTGGTGTGGGAGTCCCGGGAGAGCTGCAAGCTTGTTACCTAGAGCAGAAGAGGCTTCACTTGGCCTTGCACGGGCCTTGCCGGATGCCCGTGGGGGACGGCTTATCACAGCTGCAATTGAGTTGGATTTGAATCTCTTCTGCCCCCCGTGTGAGTATGGCTTGATCCCTTCTTCCATCCTGCTCTCCTGGTGCCTGGAACACTGTCCCACAGCAGACTTACTTCAGTTATCTGCAAGTCCTGCCAGGCTGCAGTTCACTGCAGGCCTGCATGGTTGCAGAGGCCCAAGGATGCAAGGACTGGGTGCAGCAAGGCTCACAGGGGCATTTGAAATTGTGAAATGTCAAAAAATTGGGCCAGCAGAGACAATGAAGGGACACAGTTGCCTTATACACAGGGGACCCTGGTTCAATCCCCAGCTCTGTGTATGGTTCTTGAGCATTGTTAGGAGTGATCCCTGTGTACAGAGCCACCATTGGGAGAAGCCTCAAAACCCAGAACAGAAATGACAAAAATAGATAGGGTGGGGAAAAAAAGAGAGACAGAGAGAAAGGGAGGAAGGAAGGGGGAGAGAGAGGTATTAAGAGAGGGGGAAGAGAGAGGGAGAGACAGAGTGGAACAGAGAGAGTGGAAGAGAAAGAGAGGAAGGGAGAGGAAGGGGGAGAGAAGGAGAAGAAAAATGTCTGCCTTAGAGGCAGGCAGCGGGGAGGGCAAGAGAGAGAAACTGGGGATATTGGTAGTGCAAAATATGCCCTGGTGAAAGGTGTTGGACATTGTAGGACTGAAAAATCCCAACTATGTTATGAACAACCTTATAACCATGGTGTTTAAATAAAATAATTGTTAATAAATAACAAAAAATAGGAAGAGTGCAAGAGTTGATGGGAGTGTGGTGGGGTAGATAGGCTGGTGGGGGAAGTGGCACAAAGAAAAGAAGGGTGAAGGGTATGGACACCTCATCTCGAATTTTCTGTATCACACATCATCAATACAAGGGAATACCAGAGATGACTCATCTCCACCTCTCCCAACTGGGTGCTGGGAGATTCCAGGCTGCCTTTGTCATGTGTAGGGGTCTGGGTGTCATCTGTCTCAACACATCCCCAGTTTCCCAGGTTCAGCCTTGCCAGGGTCCCCCAGGTCCTGACAGCAGCAGGAAAATAAAAAGAATTAATTTTGAGCAACCCTCGAGAGACTTGGGGGCCACTTTGAAACCTTCCAGAGACAAGTGCTTGGCCACATGCCCACCCCTGGATCCACCGGAAGATGGAGGAAGAAAAGAATGTGCGTATTTGTCCCTGGTAAAGAGCTACTGGCCATGTCCTGCTTTGGTGACACATGGAAAAACAGGTGCTTCCTCTTGGGAACCTGAGGGGCATTGTTGTGTGCTGGGTTGGACTCCCAGAGGTGGCCTCTTGTACCTGCTTTAAACAGGTGCTGGATACCCAGAGGTCCGTGTGACCTCTTGGCCAAGGTTCAAGAAGTGATTTGGCAAGTGTCTGCCGAGTTGTTCTGAACCCCAGGAAGGTGGGCCCAGTGGTCTCAAGTGGATGAGAAAGCAGGCAAATGAAAAGGGATCATTGTATGTTCTTTCCAGAGATGTATTGGGCTCTTTGGTTTTTTTTGGCCACACCTAGTGATGCTCAGGGTTTACTCCTGGCTATGCTCTCAGAAATCACCTCGGGCTTGGGGGACCATATGGGATGCGGGGGGGGATCAAACTGTGGTTCGTCTTAGGCTAGTACAGGCAAGGCAGACGCCTTACTGCTTGTGCCACCGCTTTGGCCCTACCTTGGGCTTTGGGTTCCGAGACCTGCAGTAACCTTTGAGAAGTGGTACGAAATTGCCACCACAGCCAACCAAAGAGTGGGTGCTGGTCTCAAACAGGGAAGCTGTTTCCTTCCACACATCTCCCCACCTCCTCCTTTTCCTGTATTCCTCCTGGGGGGACCCCCAGGCTGTGCTGCTTTTCGGATTCTAGTGAAACACTTGCTCTTGCAGCTGGACAATGAATCAGTGCTGGGATCTGTGTTCCGAAAAGGATCCATTGGTCCTCGAACATTTACAAAAGATGAACGGTGCACTGAGGCCCAACCCAGCGGCCCCTCAGGATGGAAGAGCTTTGAACCAGCATTGAAGGAGGGAAGCCCCCTTCCAGGGTTGAACTCTTGGCCCCAAAATGTGCTCCGAGGCTTCTCTCCCCCATCTCCAGGGCATCAGGTGTGTTCTGGACAGTTGAGACAGACATAAATGGGAAATTGATCCGGCTTTTCCTGGCCAGAAATAACTGGATATAGTGCGAGTTTCTTTCTGACGTTGGAGGTTTTTTTTTATCCTAGGGTAGCATTCATGGGTGGACATCAACTCCTGTGTTTACTCTGTTTGGGGACTGTGTGGGGCTAGAGTAGGCTGCTGGGGCAGAGAGGGGTTTGCCAGCCCTTGGCACAGGTAAGTGTCACTTGCTGCCACATTCAAATTAGCTGAAAATGGTTCATCCCCAGCATGCTCACTTCTTCAGAGCAGGGACGGTCATGATTTCCCATTGTGCAGAGTCTAACTTCTCTTGTTTGAGAGTGCTTAGAATTGAGGATGAGAGAGAGAAAGAGAGACATACAGACAGAGACAGAGAGAGAGTCAAAGAGAAAGAAGTCAGTGAAAGAGAGACAGAGTAGAAACAGAGAGAGAGAGAGAGAGAGAGAGAGAGAGAGAGAGAGAGAGAGAGAGAGAGAGAGAGAGAGAGAGAGAGAGAACGAGCGCACATTCCCATTCCAGAGGAGCTGAGAACAAGCCAGCTTCGACCTTGATGAGGAGAATATCCACCGAAACTTGGCCTCTTTTCCCTGGGCTTGTTATAGATGCAGTCTGGACAGTAGTCTTGCCTGGTCTAATGTATAAGAGCCCTGAAGAGTCCTCTGATGCCCACCCCCCCTGGACTTCCAGCATATTCCAAGGGGGTACACAGGTGAAAATCCTATTAATGGGGGCATGAGACTAGTGGTTAATGTATGAAATTGGGTGATAAAGGAGGGAAAGGTAGACGGAAGGGGACCTGGCCAGGGAAAGAGTGAGGAATTCTCATTTGGGGGTAAAAGGCTGGGACACCACCATGATGAGGTGACTTGATTTAGCTCTAAGTCAGGTATTTTGGCCAGATAAAATTCGGGCATGCCCAGTTGACTTTGAATTTTTAATGAAGCAATGAGTAGAATTTAGTAAAAATATGGGACGATGATTAATTGTTTTCATTATTATTATTTTGGTTTGGGGCCACACCTGGCAGTGCTCAGGGCTTCCTGCTGGTTCTGTGCTTAGGGATCATTCCTGCTGTGCTTGGAAGATTGTCTGGGATACTGGGGATTGAACCCAGGTCTGAGGTGCTGTGGGGTATCGAAGAGAAAACGGGTTGTCTTCCTGAGTTTCCTTTTGCTGAGGTGTGGCACATCTTGATTGTCAGAAAACCGCTTAAATCCCAAGAAATTATGGGTGTCCTTCTGAGCCTTCTGAGGAAGAGCTGAGGGGGCTGAGTGCCCGCCCCCTCCCAGCTATGGGGCCAATGCTAGACTTCCCCTGAATCTGCAGGTACCCATGACACTGAAGATGATCCTCTGCCTGGAGGGTCACACAGTTAGAAAGGCACTTGCCTTGTGTATGGTTATGCAAGATTCAATTTCCAAGAATGTATAGGTCCTCCAAGATCTGCCAGAAACAGTCAGGTATATGCTATTGTGACCCTCACCCCCCAAAACAGTAGCAAAAGTATTATTTTTATGGTTTTGTGTGGGGGTGGGTTGGGGGTGGGCACAGTTGACTCTGCTCAGGGCTCACTCCTGGTTCTGTGCTCAGGGATCAGTCATGGCAGTGCTCAGGGAATGATCTGAGGCATCTGGGATTGAAGACAGTGTTGACTGAGTCTCTAACCCCAAGCCTCCCCCTTGTGAGAAATAGTCCGCAGCTGAGAGTCAGAAGCCAGTGTCTGCCCATGAAGCCCAGAGTGAGCAGGGGTGAGGCAGGGTGAGCTCCAAGCTCTGCCAAGGCTGATGGAAGTGCTGGAATTACTCAGAGTGCCAAGCCCAGAGGTTGTCCAGATGCGACCCAGATTGGCTCAAGTTCAGAGGCAGAAACACAGCGGCAGAAGAAACTTGGCTTGTGCCTGGAGTTGGCACTGCTGTTCTGCCCAGACAGGACATGTGGGGGCTCTGCTGGGTCCTGGAGCTTCCTCGCTGCTATCGGCAGCAAGATCGAGAGGGACCTCAGGACATGGCGGAGCAATTGGCCCTGTAGCCTGAGAATGTGCTCGGGGCTCGGTGTGCACAGCTCCCCTGGAAATGTTTCCCCCCTTCTTGCTCCTGAATGCCGTGCTTGCCAACAGAGTCACTTTCCAGAACAAACCCACCCACAGAGGGGGGCACGGAGCCCTGAGCACCATCTGGGGAGCTCATGCAGCCTGGCTCCTGCCAAGCTCCCTGCCAAGTCCAGTGTGTGGGGCTGGTGCCTGGCCCAGGATCTGGGGCAGACAGGCAGGAGGACACAGCACCTCGCTGCCAAGAGTGTCAGCTCCCGTCTTTCCCCATGGCCCATTCCAGAGCCCATCTGGTAGCCCCTAGGAGCCACTTGAACATAAACTCTTTCCACGGAGTATAGGACTCCCAGGAGTCCAGCACTGGCTGACTGACTGTCCAGGGAAGGGAACACTATGTGTGTCTCAGACACGAGAGACTGTGCGTCAGGGCCTGGCAGCATCCTGAGGCTTCTTTCCACGTGCCCGGAAGCCTGACTCTTGTTGTGTTTATGGTTGTGTTTGTGTAGGCAGTCTTTGCTGTGGACAAGGTCCTGTTGTTTGCATGCTTAGCTGTGTTTATCAGTTGCACTGCTGTGTTTGTTTTAGACAAGGCTGTTTGTTGTTTTTGTGGGGTGTGTGGTGATGCTTGTTGTAGTAAACATTTACTACAGGTTACAGATGTACAGGTTAGATCTGTGTATACCTGTTTGTTTTGCTATGTGCAGGGTTATTCATTGCAGTGTGGCTGTGTTTCTCCAGATGTGGGTGTGTTCCCTCAGACATGGCCTTGCCTCATCTGTTTCCAAAAGCTATACAGAGGAGGAAAAAAAGGAGAAGGGCAGACAGACAAATGGGCAGTATCAGGCCTTCTGGGTCCATTAGGGGTCATGGGAAGCAGAGGTTGGGGTATTTAAAGGGGGTTTCCTTGATGGCCAGGGGGACTTTAGGGAGGGGAATTGTGGCTGGTGACACCAGGGCCTCTTCTGTGTGACTCCTTCTACACAAATACCAGGACACACCGAAAGTTTCACTTACCAAGAATCAATCAAAACACCGACTCTAAGGGTTTGGACGTGTGCGTATGTGTATGCAGGTACACACGTGTATAAACATACATGTGTATACACATGAGCATGAACATGCATATGTGTGTGCATGTAAATGTATGCTTGTACATGTGTGCACAGGAGTATATTTGTGTGTAAACATTTTCATTTTTTTACTTAAAAAAAAAAAGAAGTGAATCAGGGTTTTAGCTGCAGGAGGGACCTGTTGATTTGAAGTATAATATTTCCTTAAGTTGTGGCCTAGAATCCAATTATGTTTCTATAAGCGAAAGAGCCGGGAAAAAAATCCCCAAAGTATATTTGAGAAGCCGCCAGGGACTTCTGGTGCCTCAGGAAGAGAAACAGCAGAAACTGAAACACTATACATAGGGCTGGTTTCTGGTGGGAAATTACCATAGTAAGAGAGAGGATTTATATGACAAAAATAATGTTAAAAATTTCCCTCCAGATGACAACAGAAAAGGGAAAGTAAAAATCTCATAGGAACCCGCATGGGCCTGTGATGGCCACTTATGAAGCTGCTGTTACTGGCCACTCAGCTCCTCACACATGGTCTAGTGATTTTGGACTAAAGGAGATCGGGTGTCTAGGTTTTAGGATACAAAAACAAACAAACAAAAAAAGAATCAGAAGAAGCTGATGTTTGTGATCGCTTTAGCTCCAGGCTGGAACAAGTGACATAAGAAAAACTGTAACTGGTACTTCAAGACAGTTGGGGAAGGGACAAGAAAGGCCATGGGATTGTTAGTAGGTGGTTTTATACCAACTTCCCCTCTTCTCTATTTTGTTCCAGTCACAGGGGGTGAGTGTGATTAATCAATCCTCCAATTCAATTCCCCTGGAACTTTTGAATCAATGCAGGAGTGATCCTTGGTCCAGAGTGTTGCTATCTGCTTGAAGTAAAATGGGTAAAGCCTGTCCCAGGACCCAGGGAAGATGTGGCTCTGGCTTTGGGTCTCTCCCAGGTTGCACACACACTGGTTTCTCACATTGCTGTAGCTTTTTGGTTCTGTCCCAGGTGCTTCCCTGGTGTCCAAGCTGCATGTTCTGTCAGCCAGGAAGGCAGAGCCTCAGGAGATGTGTTCTTTCCACCCAGCCTGGGTCAGCTGCAAGGCTCAATTATAGGCAACCTGACGGTCAAGAGTGACTGCTTAAAGTTTGCTTGTCTGGAAGAAACAATACCGGGTGTTCATGTGAGGAGGGTAGGTTGGAGGATCAGTTTTGAGGGACTGCTGTTACCCAAGACTTGCTCAGGAAGCCCAGCATGACCCTCAGCCAAGTCACGTAGTGGCCAGTGGCCCTCGAAGCCAGGGCTACGGTGACTTACCTGAGCCCCAGTGGTGGTTGTCAGGGACCTCCAGGGTCACAGCTATGGGTGTTCTAGAGGCTCAGGGGGACACCATGTGGTGCCCAGGATCCATCTAGGGTTGAGTCAGGTGCCAAGAACATTTTGGCCCTGCCCAGTGTTTCTGGCCCTCTGCTTCAAGGCAGGCAGAGCCTTCTCATGCACTTTTGGGGACTGTTGTGTGGACATTTCTACTGCTTGTTTTTCTGCTCTGGAAAGTAAAGTTGTAGCACTGGGATCCTGCCAACCCATGCTTGGCCCTAGGATTCTGGCTGGGAGCAACTGCCCCTGATTTGTGTGGTCCTAGAGGCCACTTGCAGAGCTCAGATTCACCTCATAGAGCCCCTTGACTGTTCTCTACCTGGTGCTGGGGTCGGGCCAGAAACTTAAGTGCTGCTGGGTTGGCTAGGGCTAGGCCAGGTACTTGAGGACACAGCCTGCTGAACACTGGTCACTCACTGCAGGGTTAATTTCTACCTCCAAGACTGGACCCCAACATTTGGGGGATCCATGTGGCTGTGAATATCTCATCTGTAATGGCCACTTCTCTAGTAACTCTCACTGGACATTCACTGGGCTCATACCTCACTCTCCATGGTTAGTTCTGCTGCAGATGAAAGCAGCTGTCAGATACCTGGTCACATGCTAGTTCTCTGATCCTGGGTGACCTTGCCCTAAGTGTCTTGGCATGGACTGACTTTCTGGAGGAGTCTACCCCACAGGGAGTGGGTTTTCTTTTATTATTTTAAACTTTCCTTTGTTATATTGTATTAATATTCTAAAAAGCTTATTAGGAGAAGATAACAACAATGATAAATAGGGCATTGGAGTACCATAGATGGAGTTTTTCTGTAGTTAAACTGATAAGTTAAAATTCAAACCCTAAATTTTCTAGTAAGTCACTTCACTTTAGAACAGAAACAGAAGTCTTCCGGAACATTTTTCTGACATACTATGTGTGAGCTCTCCTTTTTTAAAAAAATATAAAATTTTATTTAAGCACCATGATTACAAGCATGATTGTAATAAACAGAACACCCCCCTTCACCAGTGCAACCATTCCCACCACCAATGCCCCCCTCACTCTTTCCCAATTCCTGCCTATGAGGAAGGGATTTTTGAATTGTATTTTTGTGTTCCTAGGTGTATATCCCTAGGATATATAGCTGGATCATATGGGAGCTCAATTTCCAGTTTCTTTTTTGAGGAATCTCCATAAAGTCTGGACTAGACGGCATTCACACCAGCACTGATTGTTCCTGTTTGTTCTTTGTGATGTGTGCCATTCTCTGTGGAGTGAGATAGTACCTCATAGTTGTTTTGATTTGCATTTCCCTATGATTAGTGTTGTAGAGCATTTTTTCATGTGTCTTTTGGCCATTTGTATTTCTTCTTTGCGGAAGTGTCTGATCATTTTTTCTCCCCCTTTTTTGATGGGATTAGATGTTTTTTCTTGTTAAGTTCTGTCAGTACCTTGTATATTTTCAGTGTTAGCCCCTTCCTTACCTGATGGGTATTGGGTGAATAATTTCTCCCATTCTGTGGGTGGCTTGTGTATCCTAGGTGCTAATGCCTTTGAGGTACAGAAGCTTCTCAGTTTTATATAGTCCTATCTGTTTATCTCTGTTTCCACTTGTTTGGAGAGTGCTGTTTCTTCCTTGAACATGCCTTTAGTCTCAACATTATGGTGTGTTTCACCTATGTGTTATTCTACATACCTTATGGTTTCAGGCCTGATATCAAGGTATTTAATCCATTTGGATTTGACCTTTGTGCATAGTGTTAGATGGGTATGTAAGTTTGCTTTTTTTTCAAGTGGCTAACCAATTGTGCTTACACCACTTGTTGAAGAAGCTTTCCTTGCTCCATTTTAAATTTATATTTTTTATTTTAATCAAAGTGATTACAAATCTTTCACAGAAATATTTTAGGTACATAGTGATATTGAATCAGGGCATTCCCACCACCAATGTTGTCTTTCTTGCCCCTTTATCAAAGATTAGTTGATTGTATGCCTGGGGAACATTCTCTGAATGTTCTATTCCACTGATCTGAGGATCTGTCTTTATTCCATATACCATGCTGTTTTAATAATGATTGCATTGTAATACAATTTAAAATTGGGGAAAGTAATGCCTCCATATTCCTTTTCCCAAGGATTGCTTTAGATATTTGTGGGTGTTTATTGTTCCAAATGAATTTCAAGAGTGTTTGATCCACTTCTTTGAAGAATGTCATGGGTATCTTTAGAAGGATTGCATTAAATCTGTACAATGCTTTAGGGATTATTGCCATTTTAATGATATTAATCCTACCAATCCATGAGCAGGGTATATGTCTCCAAATATCCAAATTGTAAAAAAAAAACCTCTTCAGTCATTCAACAAATATCTCTTTGTTGCCAGCAGAGTATTCCCATATAAATATATATTTTTATTGATAAAAAGCAGTTTCTGAAGAGTTGTAATATGCCAAACCTCTCCCTGTGTGCAACCAGGAATCTGGGAGTAAGGCAGGGGCTGGAAAGGGGCCTGGAACCCTAGGAGAGGACAGGCCCCTGATCTTGGGCAATGGGACCTCATGGACTGGACAAAGAAGGTGGATGGCCCCACCTGCAAGACAGAGGCGACAGTGACAGGAACCGGGCAACAGACCCCACAGACTGGGGCCTACCCCAGAAATAACTCCCCAGAGTGTGGAAAACTGGAAGGCAGCTGAGGGCCTTTCGGAGAGTCCCCACCCCTAAATGGGTCTGAGATTTGGGGAGGTACCTTTTGTTATGCTACTTCTTTTAGTGTTGTTTGTCCCTGGGTTCAAAGTTCCCCTCTCCTAGGGCCCCAGGAATACAGGATTGAACACCCAAGTCCATCTCTTTGAGCTCCTCACTTACTCTGCATTAGCCCTCATTCCCTAGTTTCTTTCAGGAGAGACAACTTAGCCAGTCACACCCCAAATCCATCTGGGAACCCCCCCAATTTCTTTATTTTTAAATTTTAAATTAATATCTTTATTTAAGCATCATGAGTACAAATATGTTTGTAGTTGGGTTTCAGATATAAAAAAAGAATACCCACCCTTCACCAGTGCAACATTCCTACCACCAATGCCCTCCATCTCCCTCTTCCCTCACCCCTGCCTGTATATGAGACAGGTATTTTATTGCTCTCACTAACTACCAATGTCATGATAGTTGTCAGTGTAGTTATTTCTCTAACTGAACTCACCACTTGTTGGGTTGGTCCTTCCAGCCCTCATCTCTATTGTCTCCTGGTATTATTACAATAATGTCTTTTATTTTTCTTAAAACCCATAGATGAGTGAGACTATTCTGTGTCTATCTCTCTCCCTATGGTTTATTTCACTCAGCATAATAGTTTCCATGTCTATCCATATATAGCAAAATTTCATGACTTCATTTTTCTGATGGCTGCATAGTATTCCATTGTGTCTATATACTCCAATTTGTTTAGCCACTCATTTGTTGTTGGGCATCTGAGTTGTTTCCAGATTCTGGCTATTGCAAATAGTGATTCAATGAATATAAGTGTGCAGAAGGTTTTTTTGTGATGTGTTTTTGTGTTCCTAGGGTATATCTCTAGAAGTGGTATAGCTGGATCATATGGGAGCTCAATTTTCAGTTTTTTGAGGAGTCTTCATAAAAATATATTCTGTAAATAATCTATAAAGGCTGGTCTAGATGGCATTCCTACTATCAGTGAATGATAGTTCCTTTTCTTCCCACATCTCAGCCAGCACTGATTGTTATTTTTCTTTGTGATATGTGTCATTCTCTGTGGCATGAGATGGTACCTCATTGTTGTTTTGATTTACATCTCCCTAATGATTAGTGATGTGGAGCATTTTTTATGTGTCTTTTGGCCATTTGTATTTCTTCTTTGAGGAACTGTCTGTTCATTTCTTCTCCTGTTTTTTTTTTAATGGGGTTAGATGTTTTTTTTTTTCCTTGTTAAGTTCTGTCAGTACTTTGTATATCTTAAATAATAGCCTCTTATCTGATGCATGTTGGGTGAATAGTTTCTCCCATTCTGTGGGTGGCCTTTGTATCCTAGTCACTATTTCCTTTGAGGTACAGAAGCTTCTCAGTTTTATACAGTCCTATCTGTTTATCTCTGCTTCCACTTGTTTGAACACCTATTTGAAGATGCCTTTGGACTCAATGTCACAGAGTGTTTTACCTACATGTTCTTTTATATACCTTATGGAAATCTCCAATTTTAGGTAAAGCAGAAGAAGGTAACTATGCACAGATTCTTGGGGCAGAGAATGGGCAGCCCAGGGTAGAGAGTGGCACTGCCCAGGCACCTCAGAGCTAAGAGATTCATGCCAGCTGCAGGGATGCTGGACTCAGCTGGGCTTTGGCCCTTCTCCTGCCCAGGAACAACAGACTCAGATGGTCCAGGAGGACATTTCCTGCCACCTCTTCCTTAGTGGGACAAACACAAAGTACTGTGTGACAGTGTGTGCAAATACCCACACATGGGATTTTATAAATGTACAATACCATAAAACACTCCCATGTATGCCCCATACCCATATATGTGCACATGTGTAAAATGCAATGCACTCCCATGCATGTTAATATACATCCACACACAGGAAAACATTCACATACCTGCACCCCTGTATGCATGCACACTTGGATGCTTTACACACGTGCTTTCCATACATAGGTACACAGACACTGCAGCTTGTACCCATGTGCCCACACCATGATTCCATGCCCCAGTACACAAATGCACACATCATCTTTCCAAGTCACACATGCAGAAGCAGACAGAGTAGCCGTGAGTGGTCTCCCCTTCACCGCTAAGTCAAGCTCCTTGTCCTGGTCAGGCTTCTTCAGCTCCCTCATACTCTCAGGGCCTGGGGACACTCCAATCCTGCTTTCTGCCAACCATGTGCCCAGTGGGGAACTCTGCAGATGGGTTTTCTCTGGACCCAGAAGGGAGCAGAGCCCTAGTGGAGAAGCTTCGAGATCCTGACCTGCTACTGCTGGCCAAAAGGTCCTGAGTGTTGTTTAGACTTAGCTGAGGCTTGGGAACACAAGCTTTTCCAGGTGGCATTGTGCATGCTGTGGAGGCCAGTGCTCCCATCCTGTGTAGGCCTTGGGGGCTTGTGCCTGTCCAGTGTGGACTGGAAGCAGGCACAGAGCAGTGACCACCAACACTGCCATCACCTTCCCAAATAGACACAGCCGTCTCTGTCCCCCGATGGCTTCTGAGGTCCCCAATGTCAAAAGCTCAACTCATCTCCCTCCCTGGCTGGGATGAGGATCCGGATTAGTGGGATGTTAGAGGCAAAAACTCATCTAGGAAGTGATGAATGAATAATTCTAATTTCTTTCCCTGTTGTGGAGGCGTCCGTTTGCTTTTCCATCCAAACGCAATATCTTCTCGAGCCCCGCGTCAGCGATTAGAATTTCTCCCACTGCTTGGTATTTGTTTCATTATGGGATGAATTTTGGAGCTTATATTTCGGATCTCTTTCAGCCTCATGCATTTCAATATGTCCCCTCCCCCAACCCCCAGCTCTCTGAACACACACCACATCCATGAGGGTATTTTTTATTGTTATTATTTCTTTTTCTTTTTTAGTTTCATCTTCGCTTCAGAATGTGGTTAAAGTTAAGATGGTTATCCTGAGCTTCTGACTCTCATTGGAGCGGGTACCCCAATCTCTCATGAATACATTTGCAGGTAGAGGCCAGTGTTTAAGATGGATGGGGAGAGCTTGGCGGGGTGGAGAATAATGGGATCTATGCGCCTATCTGGGCATCTACATGCAGAAGGAGCTCAGAGCGCAACAAGGTGGTGATGTGGAATATTTCCTGCCCCGAGAAGGCAAGCAAGGTCACAAGGTTAAGGGAAAGAGGCTAAAGGTCAGCTGAGACAGTGGCAAATGGCCTGGCGATTGTATTGTCAGGTGGGGTCCTGATGGGTTCTGACAACCACCTAGTGTGGCAAGATGCCAGGGCTAGACACATCGTCATAGGGTCACTGAGGAAGGGCCTGTCACATCCTGAGCTATGTGCACTTACGGTGGCCCACATGGGCCTCATGTCTCTTTTCTAAAATGCAGAATCACTGGGGTGGGGGAGGTTGCCCATCTAGTTTCAAGGAGTCTGTTAGGACAGTGTCTGGGGGGTGAATAGGAGGTGTTGATTCAGGGTGGTGGAAGAGGAGTAATATGGGGGTTCAGAAAGGCTGGATCTGCTGATTTGGGGTGACTATGAGACTATGAGGGGTCTATGGGTGACCTGGAGAGCTGCCTGGCCCACATGGCTGCCATCCAGAGTGGGTCATCCAATTTGTGACTCAGATCTGGAATGTTCCTTCTTCCACTACTGACTCTGGCCTCTGCCCCTTTCATTAGCACCTGGGCCAGCAGGGCAGGGAATTGGGAGGCGAGGACTGATTTATATTTTAGTAGCTCCATTGGCTCTGGGGGCAGAAGGATGGAGCTAATGAAGTCCAGGTCAAAGGTAGGCACCCCAGGTGGGCCAGTTAGCAGGGCTGCCTGGCCTGGCTTCAGCAGAGGGTCTGGCCTGGCCGCCGGCTGGCTCCGAACACTCCTACTCCTGCTCTGGACAAGAGGGAGGAGGCCCAGGCATTGATCCGTCTGCGTCATCGGACCAAGAGCCCACAGAGCACGTCCAGGCAAAGGAAGGGGGTGGGTGTGGAAATCGTGTCTTTCCGTCACCACCGATAATTTGGACTCAGGTCAGTGGCTCTTTCTAAAGAGTTTCAATATTTAATCAGCCATACACAGCACAGAGAGGCAGAGGCTGGTGAATCTCCTTTCCCTTGGCTGTTCCCTCATTATCACTCAACTTTCCCTGGGTGGGAGGGTGGGATGACTTCGGTGTAGGCATTGGTGCCCGCTATTTCCTGCGTAGGCATCGTTTTATTGAAGAAAAAGGTGCAGGGAGCAGGCATGCCACATGAATGAAGAAAGAGCAGGCTGAGAATGGGATTGTTCCACAGACTTTGTGGTCCTTTCTGGGCTCTGACAGGGCAAGTGGAGAGTCTCCTAAGAAAAGCCTTTAGGGGAAAATCAAGGCTGGTGTTTTCATGTCTGGGCGATGGGGCTGTGCCCAGACCTTCCGACACAGCGTCCAGCAGGCCTACCGCCAAGTCCCTGTCCACCAGCTGGTGCTGCCCAGAGATTTGGCAGCCGAGACACAGACAGGCTGAGGGCACTGCCCACTGGGTGCTTAAGCAATGCCTGGGAACTCTCCTGCCCCCACACCTGAGAGCTCTGCTGAGAGCTCACCTGAGAGCTAGAAGAGGGGCTGTTTTCTGCCAGTGTCGGTTCTGGCCCAGCTGTTCGAAACTGGATGATGCTCAGATAAAGGCAAATGTGGCTCCTAATTTATGCTGTCTTGATGAGCAACTGGCCTGCCAGTGTGACTAAGTGAATGGTATATCCAGGGGTCAGGGACAAGGTCAATAAGAGACCAAAATTTTCAGTTTCTTTCTTTCTTTCTTTCTTTCTTTCTTTCTTTCTTTCTTTCTTTCTTTCTTTCTTTCTTTCTTTCTTTCTTTCTTTCTTTCTTTCTTTCTTTCTTTCTTTCTTTCTTTCTTTCTTTCTTTCTTTCTTTCTTTCTTTCTTTCTTTCTTTCTTTCTTTCTTTCTTTCTTTCTTTCTTTCTTTCTTTCTTTCTTTCTTTCTTTCTTCCTTCCTTCCTTCCTTCCTTCCTTCCTTCCTTCCTTCCTTCCTTCCTTCCTTCCTTCCTTCCTTCCTTCCTTCCTTTCTTTCTTTCTTTCTTTCTTTCTTTCTTTCTTTCTTTCTTTCTTTCTTTCTTTCTTTCTTTCTTTCTTTCTTTCTTTCTTTCTTTCTTTCTTTTTTCTTTCTTCTTCTTTTCTTCTTCCTCCCTCCTTCCCTCCCTCCCTTCCTTCCTTTCTTCCTCCCTCCCTCCCTTCCTTCCTTCCTTCCTTCCTTCCTTCCTTCCTTCCTTCCTTCCCTCCTTCCCTCCCTTCCTTCCACCTTCCTTCCCTCCCTTCCTCTCTCCCTTCCTTCCTTTCTTCCTTCCATCCTTCCTTCTTTCCTTTCTTCCTTCCCTCCCTCCCTTCCTCCCTTCCATCCTTCCTTTCTCCCTCCTTCCCTCCCTCCCTCCCTACCTTCCTTCCTTCCTCCCTCCCTCCCTCCCTCCCTTCCTTCCTTCCTTCCTTCCTTCCTTCCTTCCTTCCTTCCTTCCTTCCTCCCTTCCTTCCCTCCCTCCCTTCTTCCCTTCCATCCTTCCTTCCATCCTTCTTTCCTTTCTTCCTTCCGTCCTTCCTTCCTTTCTTCCTTCCCTCCCTCCCTCCCTTCCTCCTTTCCTTCCTTCCTTTCTCCCTTCCTCCCTCCCTCCCTCCCTCCCTTCCTTCCTTCCTTCCTTCCTCCCTCCTTCCCTCCCTCCCTTCCTTCCTTCCTTCCTTCCTCCCTCCTTCCCTCCCTCCCTCCCTTCCTTCCTTTCTTCCTTCTCTCCCTCCCTCCTTCCTTCCTTCCTTCCCTCCCTCCCTCCCTCCTTCCTTCCTTCCTTCCTTCCTTCCTTCCTTCCTTCCTTCCTTCCTTCCTTCCTTCCTTCCTTCCTTCCTTCCTTCCTTCTTTCCTTTCTTCCTTCCATCCATTCATCCATTTTGGCCACACCCTGTTGTTACTCCACACCTCAGTGATTACTCCTGGATCTGGGCTCATGAATCTGGGCTCATGAATTACTCCTGGCAGGATTGGGGGACCTTATGGGATACAGAGGATTAAATTTGTGCTGACACTGTGCAAGGCAAGCACCCTCCCTTCTGTGCTCTTGCTCTGGACCCTAGACAGGATGTCTTTAGGAAGGAGGAGTACAGGGATGGAGATGAAGAGACCCCAGGCTGACCATTTTGTGACTGGCTTGGGAGGTAGGATATTGCAGCTTTTGGATGCTTCAAAGGAGAAGGGAGAGGGGAGGGCTGGAGGGGTAAATGGACTAGGCTTCCAGGCCAGAAAAAAGCTATACAAATGTGGATGCAGACAGAGGAAGGTTAGAGTACAGAGGTATGTTGTGGTGCATGGATCAGACCACACATTGGCCAAGTACTTTCTAGAATAAACTTCCCCTCCTGGTTTCAAGGGCAGAGGGTCATGTGGACCCCCAACCTTTATGCCATGCCAAGGACAGTTGCTGCCCTGCTGAGTAGCCCAGTCCTGGGCAGGGGCTGCCGGATCTTTTCAGACTGCCCATGGAGGGACACTCAGTGGTCTGATGGGCAGAGATGCCTTGTGGGTCCTAATCTTGGGAAGCCCACAATGTCCTACTTTCCCACCTACCCCCTTCAGAAACTGAGGGTATCTTACCTGGCCTGAACTGGTCCTGGGACCCTCATATTCAAGCCAGACCTGCAGAGAAAGGGCAGAGGAGAGCAGAGGAGGGCCAAGAACGCACATCTGAGGCCCATGGCCAGCTCAAGTCTGGCAGGACTGACATCACATGCTCCTCTGGCAGGGGAGGAAAAGGCAGACATTCTGGGGCCAAATTTTCAGTTTTCTTTTACAGAATTTTTTTTTCATTAATAAGTCTCTCCCAGGAGGCAGCGAGAGTGGCAGAGAGAAATATGTCGGGATGATCGCCTGCCTGAGATTAAATACATCTTGTCCGCCATGTGTCCATCTGCCTGTCCATCTGTGAATAACCTATAACTATTAATAATCGTGGCTGTGGCATGAGGTGGTGGCAGGGGCACGAGCCCTGGAGACCACTCCACACACAGTGGAGCAGGCCAGAGAGTGGGGTTTCACGCTGGTAGCAGGTAACTGGCCAGGGGTCCCCCAAGCTGGGTTTGAGTAAGTTGGGGCTTCTTGTCAACAGCCTAGGTGGTCAGAGGTACCCTTGGTCTGAAAAAAGGATTAAACACACAGTCTGGCAAGTTGGGCAGCTTCTTGGGGGCCTGCAGGGGCCAGAGTGGATGGAAACTGAGTGAGAATTGGGGGGCAGAGGCCTCCAGAGCCATGCAGGGAGGAAGCAAGACACTCAGCTTAGAGGGTGCTCAGCTTGGCTTTTACTGAATACCCATGCAGGCAGGGGTAGGGCTGGGAGAGAAGCTCAAAGAAAGGTTCTTTAGCAGCCACTTTCATAGTAAATTATTTTTAATTTTTTTTGTTTGTTTTTGGGCCACACCCGGCGTTGCTCAGGGGTTACTCCTGGCTGTCTGCTCAGAAATAGCTACTGGCAGGCACGGGGGCCATATGGGACACCAGGATTCAAACCAACGACCTTTGGTCCTGGATCGGCTGCTTGCAAGGCAAACACCACTGTGCTATCACTCCGGGCCCTAGCAGCCACTTTCAAAGCAAGGCATCCAGAATGTTCCAGAAGATTCCAGAGGTTCCAGAAGACTCACTATGCTTTTTCTACTGGTGACAGAGCAGACACAAAGACTCAAGCTGTAAGAGCAAAGTGGGGAGTCTCTCGTAGACAGTTGAAGCCACGAGTCTGAAAAGGGCATCCCCATTTCTATCCCCCAGTAGACTCTGCAGAGATGGGGCTCTGGAAATGCAGTCTGCAGGGGCTTCTGCAGTTGACTTGGCACAAAGATGGGTTTGGAGAGAAAGTTCAAGAGAGGGGTAAGAGAGGCCACTCTTAGGGGTGGTGGTAAAAGGGACTGGGGTCTCATCCTAAGGGTGCTGGCCATTCCAGCCCTGAGGGGATTCTTCACTCGCTGCCCCCTTGGATATTTGAAAGACACTCGGTCCCCAGCATAACTTAGAATCCAGGGAGTTTATAAAGGCCTGGGATGCCCTCCCAGGAGGGGGCAGCTGGCCCCAGGCCCCTCCCTGGGGACACTCAGGGTTTCTGGGTATACAATCAGGACTCGAGGTCCTGGGTAGGGTCTGTAGAAGTTCCCTCTCACAGCAGTGATGGGGTGTAGCTGACGGGGTCTGATTTGGGAATTGGAAATAGCATGAAGCTAGTTTCTTGGGCACAGGCCAACTACACGTCGGCACAGCAGGGTGCTGGGTAAGTCTGGATTTGGGGATTCTGTGAGATGGGGAACTGGAGTCGGACAATCACAGGTACAGGAGGAAGGGTCAGAGCTCAGAGGAGGGTCTGAGAGGAGAGGACCTCTGGCGCCTAAAGTAGGGGGCACAAGGGTACCAGGGGAGCAGACACCGTAGTCAGGGTCCACTGGTGGGCCAGAAAGGTCTGAGGGTTCATTGGAGGAATGGGAGGGTCTAAGGGAGGGTCTGAAGTTTTTTTTTTTTTTTTTTTGGCCACACCCGGCAGTGCTCAGGGGTTACTCCTGGCTGTCTGCTCAGAAATAGCTCCTGGCAGGCACGGGGGACCCTATGGGACACCGGGATTTGAACCAACTACCTTTGGTCCTGGATCGGCTGCTTGCAAGGCACTGTGCTATCTCTCTGGGCCCGGGTCTGAAGTTCTTATGCTGTTGACTCACTCACCCACAAGTGTGAGCCTGCCCCCCCCCAATGCTTGCCCTCAAGGCCCCCAAATACCTGCTTATCTGCCTCTTACCCCAGATGCCTCGTTCCTCTCATCAGTGTCTTCCTGTCTCTGAGGACAGGCTCAGCCTCCTTCCAGCACCTTCTCTTCATCTGCATCCTGGGGAACTGTCTCTACTTTGCATCTCAGCTTTGCATTTGGTGGCCCTCCTCCTAGCCTAGTGCTCATCAACAGAGAAGCAGCCAAGATAGAGTCCAAGTGGCTGCCAGGTCCCTGAGGGGGTGCTGAGCCACTGAGGGGATGGGCGCAGGAGACAGTGCTCTTGGTGAGATGGCTGCTGCATTCATGTTGGCATGTGCCCCAATGCAGAGCAGAGAGCAGTATGTATATGTGCATGTGTGAGAGTGTGTGCATTTGTGTATGTTTGTGTGTGCATGTACATGTTCTATGTCTGTCTATACATGTATGCATGCACATGCGTGTGTGTGCATGTGTGTGTTTTGGGGTGCCATTCCCCACCATGTATTTCCCATGAATTGGGGTGTCTCTGTCTAGCCACAGGAAAGAGATCAGGGTTTTCTCCTGGTTATGTACTTTGGGGTCTCCTGGTGAGCTTGGGGACCCAAAGGAAGGCAGCAAGTCCTGTGGATCCAGCTGCCCTGCAGAGGCCACTGGGGCAAGGATGGGCCCTGCCACTCCAGTGAACTCAAGAGTCCAGCACAAAAAAGAGCTCGGGGACCCCAGGAGCAAGAAGGGGACCCTGGGTCAGGGCTAAGAGCCAGGGAGGGGGGCAGAAAGCCCCCACCCCTCACAGGACCACAGAGGCGCCAGGCCAGGCTCCCCTCCTCAGGCCCCGTTGCTAGGAGATGGCACCCCTGGGAGTAAGGAGGCCCCCTGTTTGCCCTTAACTCTAAAGGACAAAGCTTGCCAGTGACAAGGAGAAACAGCAACAGAGACAGATGTACAGGACCTGACCAGGGCAGCTCCTGATCTGGGGCTTTAATCTGCCTCATGCAGAAGCTCCCTCTAGAAATGAGCAAGTCTCATTCCAAAGCAGGGGTCCTCCAACTTTTTAAACAGGGGGCCAGTTCACTGTCCCTCAGACCAGTGGAGGGTCTGACTCTAGTAAAAACAAAACTTATGAACGAATTCTTATGCACATTGCATATATCTTATTTTGCAATGAAGAAACAAAACAGATACAAATACAATATGTGGCCTGCGGGCCATAGTTTGAGGACCACTGTTCCAAAGTGTCCTTCCCATCCCCATTCTTCGGACCCTGGACTCTGGTGCATGCAGGCAGGAAGGTGAATGTAGGCTTCAGTGTAGGGGCTCAGAACCACCTGAGAATTAGGGGTCAGGTCCTGCATTCCTGTGCCACATGCCTTCACATGTCCGTAAGCCCCACCCTGATTTGTGGCCACTTTCAGGGGGCCGCAAAGCCAGGGCTGTGGGGGTGCTGGGAGGTGATTGGGCCTGGTCAGGAAGAGTGGTGCTGCCGCTGACCCCCAGGTCCCCATGCTCTGGTCTTTGTCTTTTGGCCTGCCCATGTAAGTTGGGAGGGAGTGCTCCTGGTCCCAGCCCCACTCCAGCCTGTGGCTCAGACTGTGAGACACTCAGCTTCACCCCTGGGCCCTCAGTCCTAGCTCAAGGGACAAATGAGCTTTTGAGTCTCCCAAAGAGATCAGGGACCATTGAGGAAGCAGCTCATTCCTCTCCCCTCCCCTCCTCTTCCCTCCTCTTCATTTTCCTCCCCTCCCCTTTGTTCTTCCCTCCTCTCTCTTTCTCTCCCCTCTCCTTCCCTCCTCTTCCATCCCCTTCCCTCACCTCCTTCCCTCTTCTTTCATCCCCTTCCCTCTCCTCTTTTTTCCCCTCCTCTCCTCAGTTCCACCACCCTGGGAGTTGCTCCCCCAACAGGGCCTTCGCATCCGGTGAGGAACCCAGGAGCAACTCTTACACCTCTGCCACTAAGGAGAATTGCCAAAAGCAGTGGAGTGGGTCCAGGCACGGGCCTGGGGACTCTGCCTGCTCATCACTGTCAGCTGCCCACATGGCAGGCAGGTGGAGGTGATAGGGTAGTCCTGCCAGGCTGAGACATGCCTTCATGCATCTCCATTACAGGGACACCTGGAGACTCCGCCTTTGCTGCCGGGCGCCCCCCACCAATTGCTCACTGCCAGCAGCCACAGGTGTGCACGGCTTGAATCTGGGGGGCGTGGGGTTGACAAGAAAGCCTTCTGCAATGTCCTTCCCTGCCCTGTCAGCCCTCTATAGCCTGGGAGGGGGCACGTGAGGCAAAGTCCCAGCCTGGAGGAGCAGGGCACCCAAGTGATGCAAAACGGGGGAGCAGGAGAATGCTCTGCAAGCAGCTTCCAGCTGGCCTTTTCCATGTTAGGAAGCTGCAGTTGACACCAATGAGACACTTCTGGAAACTTTTCGCTGACCTCACCTTTAGATTCTCTGCTCAGAGGCTTATTGTCTGTGTTTCTGCCTCATCCCTGAGCCCTACAGATGGCTGAGGTGGGGATAGAGAGGTCAGGGCACCCACTGACCTTCCTCTTTGGCACCTTGGAAGGCAGCGTAGGGGGTACCAAGCAGATGCCTGCTTCTTGGCAGAGAATTACTCCAGAGTGCTCAGAAATGCAGGTGGGGAGATGGTGGTGTTGCTGGCAGTGAGGAGGAAATATTCTTTGCTCAAGGATGCCCCAAATGTGGGCCTTGAGCTTCCTGGCAGACACAGATTTGTGGCACTTGGACCCAGTTTCCTTCCGGCAGAAGCTGCCTCAGTGGCTGAACAGACCTGCCTGCCATGACCCATTTTCTGGGGTGTAGCACTGTGGGGGGGTTGTTGGAGTCACTGGTTATGTAAAAAAAATGCAGAACACCTGGGGTCTGGGAAATATCCACAAACACCAAGTCCTTTTCAGCACACAAGCCTGCTGGCTATGCTTGGGACAAGCTTATGCTGAAACTTATTTTTTTCCCTTTCCTGGATCCCACTGTTATGGGGGTCTCCTAAGTTGCTCTTGTGGACTCTGCACTTCTATGTGGGATCCTAATATAAAGCCGATTCTCAGGGTTCCCATGTGCCCCACTTCCTGGGCTGCCCTCCAATTCCGAACACCTGCACAGTGCTGTCGCTTCCTCCGAGCTTCTGCAGTGGTGCCATGGACATGCCAAGACCTTGTGAATGAGTCAGCACAGCCCTTCTTACCTCCATCAGGTTTTCCGATTTTAGAGGGGGATCCAGAAGGAACAGCGAGCTGGGACCCATCCTGATATCTTCAAGGCACTGTCTCGAATCACACTTGTGCCTTCTTGGAGTGCCCAGGCTGAGGGTGGCCTGAATCTAGACTCCAGACATCTACCCAATGCAGAACAGTGCCCACTGGGGTGCACTGTGCCCTGGGCCCCAGTTCCTAAATGTGCTGTGCAAATGCAAGGCAGACACTAGGGCAGGTTCTGGGCTCAGGAATGACAGAGCTCAGTCCCATGACCTTCACAGCATTTGGCAGGAAATGTGCCCTAGAGTCAGGGCACTTGTGCCCACAGGGTGGAAGCCACTCAGCCCAGTGGGGTACAGGGTGTCAGCTAGAAGTCAGCTGGCAAGGAGGCTGTGCTGAGTGAGACCTGACTGAGAAGTGAAAGCCAGTGGAGGATGAAGGACATGTGTTTGGTGACCTTGACTGGCTTCCAAGTTCAAGTAAACACTTTACTATCAGTGGAGGGCAGATCCAGAAGGGGGGTGGGGTGGGCCAGGGTCTCCATGCCCTCCAGATAAATTTTCACCCCAAAGCTTCAGTTCTCAGTGGACGAGGAGATGGGGTTCAGGGTCAAAGCATGGGCTGAGCCTTAACAGCTGAATTCCAGGTTAGAAACCCAGAAAATTGGCTGTCAATGGAGGGGCCCATCAGCCAAGTTGTTAGAGCTGGAGAAAAACACTGGAGAATTAAACAATAGTTAAAAAATGTCAGAGGGGCTGAGAGATAAAACAGGGATAAGCCACTTGCCAGGAATGTGGCTGACCTGGTTCAATTCCTAGCACTGCAAATGTCCCACAACACATTCCCCTTCCCCACATCCTTTCCCCTACCAGGCACTTCCAGGAATGACCCCTGAGCACAGACCCTAGAGTACATCCTGGGTATAGTTGGGGGTAGCCCCCAAACCAACAACCAAACTCAACTCAGATGAAGAGAGTTAAAAATTGTTGGGAAAGATAGGAAGCAGTGGCATCTCGGTGGATGACTCTTGAAGAGGTAGGAAACTATCATGATTCATCAATCTGACTGATGTTGGGAAACGTATTTGAAAATTCCCTTCATTTTTGATGACCAATTTGTTCTTTCCTCGCAAGCTAATTTATAACCAGAAAGCTTTAGGATTTAGTATATTAAATGTTTAACATTTAATTAGGCATAAAGAAAACAGTTTCCTTGGTGCAGTAATTCAGGGATAAGAAGGGAGGCCAGAAAGAGTCTGGGAGGGTCATACTAAACAGATGTGGCTAGAAATACCTGGCTGTAGTCCTAGTGGTCCCAATCCTGTTTCTGAGCTCTCTGAGAATGGGGGAATGTTTTAGGTTCACTGTTTTAGTGTTTTAGTGTTTTAGGATGACTTTTGTGCATTATGATGCAGTATGTTGACATGTGTAGACTAGCTCAAAACCACACCCAAAAGTCAGGACCAGAGGAAGCATTAAGGATAGTTTAGTTTAGTCAGTCATGAGGCACCTGGTAGAAATGCCATTAGATAGTGTTAGAAAGCAAAGAATCAAGGAAAATGGTTAAATTGCTAGAATGTAAAGACCTAAAAATAAAAATACTTGATGACAAGAAAGAAGAAAAGGAAGAAAAAACAAACTCTAGAGCTAGCAGGACACTTAAATACAAAAATGCTTCTGTGAAGAACATAGATCAGAAACTGCATAAAGGTCAGTTCAGGACCAAGCTTCTGGGTTTGCAGAAGTGCTTTGCGTGCACAAGGCCTGAGTTTGATCCTCAGCACCATGTGATAGTTTAGACACAGCCAGGTGAGATTTCTTGAGCATTGAGCTATGAGTAGCCCCTGAGAACTGCCAGCAGTTTCTCATTCCTTCCCCCCCTCAAAAAAAAAAGCATAAAAACAATCAAGGTTAAATTATTATTTTATAGGAGGTAAGTCTTAGATGCACAGTGACAGTTTAGATTAAGGAATCAGCTGGTTAGACATAAAGGGCAAAACAGACCTGCCTGGGCCAGCTGGTAGAGCAAATTCATTCACAGCCAAAGCAGACTTTAAGACATTGTTGACAATATATTGCAATAAGCAGTGATTTAAAATGTTAGAAATCTTAACCTCCAGGGAGATTCAGCAATTTAAAAGTTGCAAGTATCAAATTTAAGCTAAAACATAACAAAGAAAAAATATCAAGTGTAAAATATGTTTAAGATTTAACATAGATACTTAGTAAATGTGGATAAAAAAGAAGTCACATCTTTGAGCTAGAGATAAATCTATACATCTTTTCTTTGGTATTTTTTCTACTAATAAATACTGAATTCCATTAAGGAACATTTAAACTTTATAAGGTAGGTATTAAAGTCAATATCAATGTTTCAGGTTAAATGAAACAATAAAAATAGACATATTAAAACTTGTGGATGGATCTAAAGTCCCTATAAAGAGAAATTTGTAGGAACTTTACATCTGAGAAGAGAGTTTGTATGAACCATCCTAGTAGCCAACTCAAAAATTTCTTTTTAGGGGTTGGGAATTGGTTCATGGTAAGCACACACACACACACACATACACACACACACATGCACACACACACATACTCACATGTATGAGATCTGGGCTTTATCTCCTGTACTACTATAATATAATGACATGCTATAATTTAAAAGATCTTTTTAAAAAAGCAATGTATTTAACCCATAGACAAGATATGCAGTAAATATAGATGAAGGCAGAAATAAAAAAAAAGAGAAACAAAAATATAGCCAAGCAGCAAAGTTATAAGCCAGTTTTTGGAAAATGATTACTTTTTGGCATGATGAATCAAGACAGATTAATTTGCTTTCTTTTTATTTTTTGCATTTAGTTTTTTGTTTGTTTGTTTGTTTTTGGTTCACACCTGACAGTGCTCAGTGGTTATTCCTGGCTCTACGCTCAGAAATAGCTCCTGGCAGTCTCGGGGGGACCATATGGGATGCCAGGATTGGAACCATTGTCCTTCTGCATGCAAGGCAAATGCTCTAGCTCCATGCTATCTCTCTGGCCCTAGCATTTAGGTATTTTTGTTCAATGTTTTGAAATACTGGCTACCTACTCTGAAAAATGCCCATGTCCAAGTGTGTATTCTGACACCTTCTTGACAAATATGTTCATCCACCTACAAACCTTCCCTCTCCAGAGGAGCAGAAGAAAGAGCATCTTGTTAACCCCAGACATACCAGTATGTTCCCTGCAGTCTGGGGCCTGTATCTACTTAGGTGCCACAGTCATTACAGATGTGTGTGTTGTCTGCTAGAATTTCTTCTCCAGGCACTGCTTGCCTGACATGGTTTTGATGCGTGTAACTGTGCATCACTATAACCCCTCCCCAATAGCATGGTTCAAGCCTCAGTTATCCCAAACTGTAAGCCCAAGGAGTCTCAGAGGGCAAGATTGGCCATGCATGGATACCTCCATGAATCTCAGATGCAGCTCAGGACCAGAGATCAATCCCTTCCCTTCTTTCTAAGTTGCTAGTGCTCAGGCACTGTTGGCCTGGTCCTGTGCATGCATAAACACCCAGCAGGGGGCTGGGCTGCCTCTTTGTCCTGCAGAGAAACACTTATTTGACAGAGTAGGAAAAGTCAGAGAATTGGAAAAGAGCATCAGTGCTGATAGAGGAGCAAAAAAGTGCCCAACGATTGTCCTCGCAGGGAAGTGGAGCTAAGAGGAAGTTACAGAAGATGGTGTGGGCTGGATGATGCTGTCGAGCGCGTCTCTCTGTGGCCCCCAAGGATCACCAGACTCAGACCTCTCAACCTTCATGAGAAACTTGTTCCTAGTGACAAGGAGGAAGGCAAACTGGAAAGAAAATTCTGGAGATTCAGGGGAAAATGACAGGTTCAAACCAAAACCTGGTGAATGAGCACTGTGGATGTTTGGATGTTCTCAAAAATGTTTGTTCCATGTGACCAAGTAATCAGCTCTGACCTGGTTCACACTAATGCCACCAGCATGAAACATGAGATGACAGTCACTGGCATTGATGGGATCTATTGATGGGATCTCCTGCCTCCACTCTTGACTGAGAAGGGGTCTGTGCTTTGCAAGGGGAGGATGAAAAGCAGTGCTTTATACCAATGACCAAGCATTATCTTTGATAAAGTGACATGTTTTCTGCCTCGTCCATGATGCAGGATCTAATCCTGAGTTACATGAAAATTTCCATTGGCTTGTCAGACACTAAGTCTGTATAAGAACCCTGTGCCTGAATGCTTGGAAAATGTCAACACTAAAATAATGATTGGAACAATGTTAGGATGCTGTCATTTGAAGTGCATTTGAAGGTTTAAATGCTTGTCAACCCAAACTTGTCTAATAAGAATTGGCCAGATGCTGGGCACAGGAAACATCATGAGGCCTGACTTGAGACAACAGATAGTAATGGGATGTGGAAGTCAGGCAATGTTGGGCCAGCTGCCAGATCTGAGTGATGCCTTCAGCACTGTTGTCAGAGGCAAGAATGTTTTCTCAGAAGAAGTAGGTGAGAACGACCAGACATGTGGTACCCTGATTTCTGCAGTCAATTGTTCATAAAAAGGTGCCTGTGGGGGTGGATGAATAATCTATGGATATGACTATGTATGTTCTAGTGAAACTCTCCCCACCTCCAACTGATTTGGAGATCTGCAGTGCTCAGGGAACAGTGCATTGCCAGGGGTTAATCTGGTCTCTGGCCTGCAAGCCTGTGCTGGGCCATTGAGACAAGTGGTCTGTAGTTTTAAGGGTAAAATAAAACTGAAAAGCTTGGAGGACAAGTCCTCCAACTGGTAAGCAAAGCAAGAAAGCACTTGGTGAAGGAAATCCTAAACTTCACTGGGGAAAATAAATGGGAGATGAGTTGAACTCATGTATGGAGCCAGGGGAGTCCAGAGTCTGATGCAAATGGGTAGAGCAGGGCATCGGTGGCCATGGACGGTGGCGTGGCTGAGCCCATATCCTAGGGACCCCAGCTAAAGTCTGCTATGTGCCTACTTGATGTAAGACACAGTCCTCTCTAGTGAGCTTAGTGGTAACTGTGCTTTCTGCTCCTTGGAGTTCTTATGCCTGACACCCCTTCGTTTCTTCTCTGATGCCGCAGGGAGTTGTTTGGGTCCTTATCAGGGGCTTCACACAAGCTAGTGCTTCCTGTGAGGCTCCTTTTTCTGGTCATTATGTCCAGCAAGGGGGAGCCCTGTGAGCTGTAAGTGGGGTTCCTGGCAGAAATAGCTCTCAGGTTTGTCTGCCCAGGAGAGGCCTGAGTGAAACAAGCTTGCAGAGAGATAGGCCCAGGCCTCTGGTCCAGGGTTCCATGCCCACATGTCCACTAAGGCCACAAGCTCTGAGGAGGGATTTGTGTACCAGCATTGAGAGTGGAAGGCACTGTCTCACTCCCCATGGGAATATATCACAGCTGCCTGATGCCTTGAGCAGGTTTTGGAACAGGCCCTGACGCCATCCAAGCTGCAGAACTGAACTGAGCACTGGATAGGCACCTAGCTCACTCAGGGCTGGTTCTCAGCCATGAGTCTCTGTTAGCAGCTCTTGGTTCTGGGGTAGCAGAGTCTCTGCCTGTCTGGAAGCCCCATGAAAGTGTATTTCTTTGGGGGTTCATGAAGAGCGGTGCCCCCATAAGTGCCCTGTGGGTGCTGTGTGCATTTGGTCACCCCTGCCTTGCAGAAAGTTCACCTCCCTCACTTGCCCAGACACTATTTTATTTTATCTTATCCTATCTTTTCTCCTCTTATCTCCTCTCCTCCCTTCTCGTCCCCTCTCCTTCCATACCCTCCCTACCTCACTCTTATCCTCCCCTCTCCATTCCTTTTCTCTTCTCTTCTTTTACTTTTCAATTTTATTTTCTTGATTTTTAAAAGTGAATTTATGTAAATATTGTGGTTTATAATTTTTTTCATAATACAGGCTTTTCCCCCATAGTGATAAAATTGTTTCAACATTCACCAGGGCATATTTTCCACCATCAATTTGCACCAATCCCCTCGCCCCTTGCCCTCTCCATTACATGCCTCTGTGGCAGACATTTTTCCTTCTCTTTCTTTATTCCTTTATTTATTTTTTAATTTTATTTTTATTAAAACTAGAGTGATCTACAAGGTCCTTTATAGTTGAATTTCAGATATGCAATGGATCAGGGCCATTACATCTACCAATGAACCCAGAGTGCATCCTACACCACTACCCTTTGCCTCCTGGCCTGCCAGCATAATAGGTCCATTTAAGTTTATATTTTTATAATTTAGGTCTCTTTTTTTTTTTTTTTTTTTTTTTGGTTTTTGGGCCACACCCATTTGACGCTCAGGGGTTACTCCTGGCTATGCGCTCAGAAGTTGCTCCTGGCTTCTTGGGGGACCATATGGGATGCCGGGGGATCGAAGCGCGGTCCGTCCTAGGCTAGCGCAGGCAAGGCAGGCACCTTACCTCCAGCGCCACCGCCCGGCCCCCCAATTTAGGTCTCTTTTTATAAACTTTATTTATCGATTGATTGGTTGGTTGTTGGGCTATACTCAGCAGTGCTCAGGGGTCACTTCTGGCTCTGCACTCAGAAATCACCCCTGACAGGCTGGGAGACGATATGGTATGCTGAGAATTGAACTGGGTCCCTCCCATGTTGGCCAAATGCAAGGCAAATGCCCTACCACTGTGCTATATCTCTAGCCCCTAGTTTAGGTCTCTTGATTCTATTGTCATTGACTTTGGCTTGGATATTTAGTTCTGTTCTTTATTTTTTCCTCCATCAATGCATCTGAGATTACTTGGCTCATGACCCTCATCTTTTTTTCTTCTTAGTTTTATAGAAAAATGCATAAATATGTGGTAAAACGAAGTAATCTGTGTCCCAAGATTTTAGAACAAGTCAGTAACCTTATTTAAAAGATGAAAAATTATGGGGCCGGAGAGATAGCATGGAGGTAGGGTGTTTGCCTTGCATGCAGAAGGACAGTGGTTCGAATCCTGGCATCCCATGTGGTACCCCGAGCCTGCAGGAGTGATTTCTGAGTGTAGAGACAGAAATAACCCCTGAGCGCTTCTGGGTGTGACACAGAAACCAAAAAACAAAAACAAAAACAAAAAAACAAATAAAAATAAACAAATAAAAACAATAATAAGAAAACAAAGAAAAAAGAAAACAAAAGAAAAAAAGGGATGTGTGTGGCAGGGTTTTTTTTGTTTGTTTGTTTGTTTGTTTTTTGTTTTTTACATAGGTGCAGCAAAAGTTGGGGGAAATAGAAAGAAAAAACCTTTGGCCTAAAAGCAGGGGAATCCTACCCATGCAGCATCCTGCCATAAGACCAATTGCAGGTTCTGAGCATACTAAGTTGTCTAACCCTAAAAGTCTTTCTTTGTGTTCCTAGTAAAAGTTCTCAGTCATGGTTGTTGTAGCCAGGTTTCTGTAACTAGAGATCCTGTTTTTGCACAGATCATATGGTGAAGCCAGGGTGTCATGGAGCATCTTCTGGTTTCATCTCACCATTAGGTGGCAATGCAGGGAACCCTGCCCTGAATGCAAGTTGTTGCTGTTTTCAAGTCATCAGGATGTCGTATGAACCCACTCTAGAGCAAGTTGGTGCCAGGGCAGCATTAGGGCCTTCCTCAGTAGAAGTCCAATTCCTGGTGCTGGTACAGAAAATCATGCCAGTTCCATAGGTGGGATCCAAGGTTCAGGGGTGAATTGCCATTTTCTGATTGTCTGAAGCCTAAGCCAAGTCATTATCACAAATATTTATGGTGAAAGGCCCCATTGCATTATAAAATTTATGAGTTTCTATCTGTATTAAATAAGAACTTGTATCCATATATAATATTTCTCCATTTTAATGTGCCTATCAAAAACGAACAATGCCACATGATATTACTGGTGCACATAGGGGTAAAAAATAACAAGTTAAACAATCCCTATAACCTGGTTCTAACATGAACTCAGAACTCAGGAGAAACTTATCTACTAGAATTTCCTACTAAACAGATTTAATAAAGAAAAGGAATGAGGAAAATGTGGGGATTTCTGCAAGCTGGCCTTGAATATAAAAGAATGTCTCTGTTCAGAGACTGTGTTCCCTGATGTTATGAGTGCAGGATGAGCTGAGGAGAAAGTCATTCAGGTCAAAACAACCCAACCCGTCCTTAAAACTATCTAGGTTAATAACACATAAGCATTGCAACTGCTATCTTTACATACTATCTGACTTAATGATACCATGAGCATTGTAACCACTATCCTTGCATGCCATCTGCATTAATGATACCATGTGCCTTGTGACCACTGTCTCTACATACCTTCTGGTTGCTGTAATGCCTAAGCAATGTAAAGCTTACCCATATGAAAAAATTACCCACATTCTGTTTCCCGCCTAAAGTTTGCTTTAAAAACTCTGCCCCTACCTTCAATAAATGAAGTCTATTACTCTGACAATACTTTCCTGCAAGTGGTATGTGGTTCACAGTCTTCCCTCCTCTTCCTGAATCTGGCCTCCCAGTCTATGGGCTGGAAGAGATCTTTCTTCCACCCTTGCATTGGCCTCGTTGGGGGGCGGGGGGGACCAGAGCCTGCCAGGGAAAGCTATCTAAATAAGAAAATAGACAATAAGAATTATATCTAGTAAGGAAATACATCTAAAGAAATATACAAAGGACATATACATATCCCCCTTTAAGTCTTTGAAAAAGTCTGGGGGTGAGGATAAAGTCTAGAGCACAGCTTCAGCCTGCTACATGGTCTTATGGAATCTGAAAAGTGGATCCCAGCAGTCACAGATTAGAAATATCCTTGACCTGGGGGTTCTCAAAAACTGAATCTGGTAGTGAGCAATAGTCCATAGTGAAAGGGAGTAGGAGAAAAGGGGCCCCTGAGAGCAAATCAGCAGCAGTGGGGGCCAGAGAAATAGCATAGTGATAGGGCATTTGCCTTGCATGTGGCCAACCTGGGAGAGACCGGTTTTGACTCCCAGCATTTCATATGATCCCCTATCCTGCCAGAGGCAATTTATGAATGCAGAGCCAAGAGTGATCCCTGAGTGCTGCTGGGTATAGCCCCAAAAAACAATCAGTTAATCAATCAAGTTAAAAAAAATAAGCAGCAACGGTGTTAACAGCTTCTTCTCAGGCCGAGGCAAGGCAGGCTGGGAACCTGTCTTTTCACTTTGGGAGCTGGTTGGCAGCCTTTTGGGGTGGGGTGGGGAGAATGTTTCAGTTCCTGAGGAGTTAAGAACTGAGGGTAAAAAGGATTTAAATAGGGAGAAATAACAGATCAGGGATGAGAAAGTTAAGGGATATAAAGGATTTGTTGGAGTCAGAGAGATAGCATAGTGGTAGGGTGTTTGCATGCAACCGACCCAGGACTGACAGTGGTTTGATTCCTGACATCCCATATGGTACCTCGTGCCTGCTAGGGGCAATTTTTGAGTGCAGAGCTAGGAGTAGTAACCTCTGAGCATTTCTGGGTGTGACCCAAAATCAAAATTAAAAAAAAAAAGAAAAGGTTTAAAAGTTAGCGGGGGTAGGGAGGGTTATATATAATGGGAGAAAAACTATATATAACTTAGACAGACATTATATATATTACAGATGGACATTAGAAAGACATTGAGGTGGCCAACACATACACACATAGACAAAAACTGAAGATAGTTCCATGGTTGCAGTCGAAAAGATGACCCAGGTGGAATGTGTCAGAACTCTTACAAAATGTAAAGCTGGCAAGTCAGATGGAAAGGTTTCCCATTTTCTAGGCCAATCACATTGGTGAAGTAAAATTTTACTAAAGAAAGGCTTCCTGGGGGCCGGGCGGTGGCGCTGGAGGTAAGGTGCCTGCCTTGCCTGCGCTAGCCTAGGACGGACCGCGGTTCGATCCCCCGGCGTCCCATATGGTCCCCCAAGAAGCCAGGAGCAACTTCTGAGCGCATAGCCAGGAGTAACCCCTGAGTGTCACAGGGTGTGGCCCAAAAACCAAAAAAAAAAAAAAAAAAAAAAGAAAGGCTTCCTGGGTTAGATTGTGCATCAAGCATTCTTAAAACAATCATATTTTTCAAGTCTAGAATATTAAATGCTATGGTAATGAGCACTGTAAGAGGGGTCTACACCATAAAGTATCATGCAGTGGTCCTCAAACTAAGGCCCGTGGGTCACATATTGTATTTGTATCTGTTTTGTTTCTTCATTGCAAAATAAGATCTATGCAGTGTGCATAAGAATTCGTTCCTAAGTTTTGTTTTTACTAGAGTCAGACCCTCCAATGGTTTGAGGGACAGTGGACTGGCCCCCTGTTTAAAAAGTTTGAGGACCCCTGAGTGGGTCTTGAGCGTCCAGGTTCCCTTCCTGAAAGCAAACTGAAATCATGAGCATCATGATATAATGGTAAACTACCTTGAATTGAAAATAAATTTTAATAACATACTCAATAAATGAGTACTGTAGCAGGAGTTTATGGCATGCAGTTGCATATTCCATTGTCATCTGTAGATATAAACGTTAGATCATATTAGCAATCTTACCCAAATATAAAATAAATAGGTTAGAATTTTTGTCAATACATTATCTTAACGAGCACTGTCTTTTGAGTCTAATACTTTATTTCCTTTTAGACACCATGGTTTGCACTATTGTTCCTGAAAGGGTATCATGCCTATCACTCTTCTTCCTTTCTGGATTTAAATGCATTTTTTTTTCCTTTCCTTCCTTTTCAGTTCTTGTCCACAGTGATCATTTCCAACTCTCACTGTTTCAGTGCTCCCTTCTCTGCCCTCATGGCACTCCCCGGCTCTTTGTGACAAGCGTCCCCCTGGCCCTCGTCTCTATCATCTCTGGATATTATTAACACATTATTTTGTTTTATATCCCACCACAACATACACTATTTCCTTCTAGATGGACAATGGGCAGTTCTGGTGAGCTGTTTCAAGACTGCAAATGCCTCTAGTGCTTGGGGAACCCTGAGTCCCCAACTTCCCAAGATGTGTTAGGGCCCCTAAAACTTTGCTGGGGAAGGCAGGGACTGTGACAGTCCCTACCCCATAGAGCCCCACATTCCTGCACTTTTTAACCAAGAGAGGACATGGTAGTGGGGCAGTGTCCAGTGACTCACCTCTGTCCATTGACTCACCCATGTACCGGGAATGGAAAACCGTCCTCCAGAGCCAGTGCTAAGATTCTACGGCAGCTGCTCCTCCTCTGCTCCTGGCTTTCCCCCAGGACCTTCCTTTCCTATTCTGCTGCCCCGGAAGGCTGGGAAAGCAACTAAGTCCCAGTTGTGGTGGGAATAAAATACAGTTCTAATTTTCATATTTATTTGTAAAGATTTAAATGCATTTCCCTGCAACCCTGCAGCACGCCCTCTTCTGCTCTCGCAAAACTGTTGGAGATGACATTTTAATTGGGGAGGGGGGGTAGAAACTGAATTAGGGATCCTGAAAGGGACCATTAAGATGCATATTGTAAAATTGAAACTTAAGTGTCAAGTTTTCCGAGCAGTCTGTCAAATGCTTGACAATTAAAATAGCTATTTTTAAAATTTTAATGAGCCACAATCAGGGTGAACTGTACGAGAGATTCTGCACGCTCCTGGCTGCCCATTCCTGTGTCATGATTCCTCTCTGCCCTGTTTGTAAAACTCACCATCTATTTTGAATTCAATTAGCACGTACCATTTATTATGGCTAGCTTCTTTATTGTCTTTTCTAGTTAATTGAAGATGACTGTTCTGAGCAGAAAGCTACCCTTACTGATGTCCTTTAGCTGTCTCTACTTTGTCACTCTGGGTTATCTCACTTGTTAGAGCTGGATCTTGAGTCAGCGTCAACATGCCTTTCTTCCCCTTCCAGGTGTAGACATATGTGTCCAGAGCCTGGAGCCTTGGTGCTTATTAATGTCCCATGTTATGCCAGGGCATCACTTACATCCTGCAAAAAATTTTGCATCTTTCTGGCCATCCTTTTGTTTTCATGGACCTCTTGAATGTTGGGTGGTCTGAAAAATTGGACCTTTGAAGATGTCACACTGCTGTGAGGTGGGTCCTTCAGGGTGCTGGTGGAGAGAACAGATCAGATGAGGTGGACTGGATCTTCTTGCAGTTTCTGCAGTCCTGAGGTATGGGCCATGCTCCCCTCATGGCTGAGACATGGCTCTGCAAATACTTTAGAGTTTGCTCCATTTCTGGGAAATGTTCATAAGCTCAGCTTTATTTAGGTGCTGATAAGGAGAAAGAATGAACGAGAAAGAACAAGGTGGCTGGTAGGTGGGAGGGAAAGGTTGTGTGATACGGATTTTGTTCATTCTTCCTCATTTTTTTCTTAGCTCCTTCCAGGAGAACATGCAGGCATTTGTGTGTGTGTGTGTGTGTGTGTGTGTGTGTGTGTTTGTGTGCATGTGTGTGTGCAGGAACGTACCTGTATCTATAAGGGACATGTTTAGGTGCGACATGCACTTCTGGGAATGAGCAAAGAGACAGTGGAACAACATAAGGGAATGCGTGGTCTATCTGGGAATTCTGGGAGCTGCACCACACTCTCTGCCTGCTGCTCCCATGGTGCTTGGAGAGTCTCAGGTCCCTCACAGCACCCCAATTCCTTCTCAGCTCCTAACGGGCATCTCGGCACAGCCAAAGTCGCGTAGAAATGAAGAGGCGCCATCTGGTCCTATTTAAGGGGACACAGCCTAGGCTAGAGATAACCCAAAGTTTCCTTTTCCTGCCAGTCTCAGCGCCAATGCCAAAGGGAGAGCTGGGCTAAGTGGCAGCATGCCAGGTCAGGGTCCAGGATGGAGCCAAGGTGCCAGCATGGATCAAACTTCAGGCTTGGATCTTGCCAGTTTCTCTGGGTGCCTTCAACTCACATTGTAATCACTTCAAAATAAAGGAATCTTCCTCTATAAATAGGATCATTCCAGTGATTTGCATTTGCTGTATTTAACTCAGCATATTAATGGGTTGTTACATATTCATTTGCTGCAAGGGAAAAACCTGCCCTGGCGAACGGCAATTGTTTTCAGAAGTTGTGCAGAGTAAGGATTCCCAGTGCTGAGGGACGTGTTCATCTTCTATTGTGTTTCCTCACAGAGAACAATCCATGCCTGGGGCCCCAGGGTGGACGTGGGCAGGCTTCAAGAAGCTCCTCTGGGGTGGATGGCAAACTAGCCCCCCTCCCCTGCCACTCTGGGACCCTAAGCTCTTGCTCAGGGATTGAGAGAGATGAAAAGAACACCTTCCTCTGGCTTGGTATTCTGTTCATCTTCACCTCTGGCTCTGATTGTGCTGAGTCCATGGAGAAAGTCAAAAAGCAAAGAGTAAAACAGAGGGACTTCCAAAAGGGAGTGAAGCTCAATGATGGTCTAGGTGTGAGTCTTGGCACAGTTGGAGGCATCGAAACCAGCTCTGACCTTGGGCTAAGCACTTGGTCTTTCTGCCTAGAAAGGGCCTGGATGCTCCTTTCTCACAGGGAAGCCAGCCAGGGGCCTGGACTTCTCACTAGAGGCACCACAGAGGCTGCAGGGACCCATGAGTTGCTGGTGGTAGAGGGAAGAAACACATAAATCAATAATTAAAATAAAGGAGGCAGTGGAATTAGGAAAACAAAGCGAAGGAGGGGGATTGGGTGGGAACAAATGGCAGATGCATGTCTTCGGCTCAGGGGGGCGGACTGCAAACCCAGCTCCTGCCGTAATTGATGTCCCTAATTAGGGCCTTGTCAGAAGGGGAAGTTAAATGATGTGCGCACTTTGCTTAATTATGTTGTTCTTGGGAGGCGAACACTTGCTGCCTTTTCATAAAGTTTTCCATGCAAGTGGCTTCGATTTTGAAGGTCCTTTGGTATCCAGAAACCTCAGTTTAGCTAGAACATCCATTTCCCTGTCCTGCCTCCTCCAAGGAAGAGAAGAAAGGGAGGCATTTGGTACTCTGCACAAATCCATGAATCCTTTCTGAATAGTCCATGCTGGGGAGGAAGATGCTTAGAGCAACAGAACACGTGCAGGGAAAAGATAGCTTCCGGGGTACAGACCACTTTCTGGAGAGATCACTTCTGGTATACAGCTCACTTCTGAGGTGAGAGCATTTTCAGGGCACAAGCTCTTCTAGGGAGACTGCTTCGGGATACAGACCACTTCCAATACACAGGTCACTTCTGAGGCATGAGCACTTCTGGGGCACAACCCCCTTCTGGGAAGGCTGCTTTCGGGGAGAGATTACTCCAGGTCACAGACCACTTCCAGGGGAAGATCACTTCCGGGGAGCTCTCTTTTGGGGTTGGGCATGTTACTCAACTTCCAGGCCTTGCCATGTTTCCCAGAACTCGTCACTCAGAAGTCACCCTCTGGGGCTGAGGAGTCAAATGGATTCAGTTTAAAGCTTATTTTATATCCATTTGAGCAGGTGTGATCTTGGAAAAATATTTCCAACACCCATGGCTAAATAATGGCACTAATAGACCCAAGTTTTATTGGGTGTGAATATACCCAGGTAAAGATTATCCCCAGGGCTGGAGCCACAGTACTTGTTTTGTACTCCATGTGGTCCCCCTAAATCCCAGCCAGAGTGCTCATTGAGTATAGAATCAGTAGTAAACCCTGAGCATGCTGGTGTGGCCCCCAAACCAACAGTAACAAACAGGTTAGTCTCCAACTCTGTTGTGAACACGTGATGCTGTCTTGTCTGGAGAGCTGTGAGAGACTCGTGAAGGGCTGTGAATGATAGTCAGCCAAGGTGAGGGAGGTGTTGGTGTTTTTCTTTGCATCTCTCCATCTTCCTGCTGTCTGGAAGACAGATGTAATCCTTGGCATGTTAGCAGTCATTTTGGGCCATGGGGGCACCTTTGCAGCTAGAAGTTCTATGCCAAGAAATGAGAGCAGAAAGAGGGGCCTGGTGGGTTCGTGCAATTCAAACCAGCCCTCATGCCTCCCCAGGAATTGAAACGAGAGGCCAGATGCTGCTGCTACTGCAGCTTCCTTTTCATGCCTACTGGATTCAGGAGCCTCAGACAGGGAGTCACTGCAGAGTGACTTCTAGAAACAGGTGAAAACTCAGAGCTGCCGTATGCTGTGCCCTCAACAGATGCCCATCAGCGCACAATGAGAGATGAGGACTGGACAGTTGTAGCACAGAGAAGCTCACGTCAGGAGACTGAAGCCTAGTCAGAGGTGCTGGACAGTAAGACCAAGTCAGGACAGGAGGCCAGCCTGTGGGAGGACAGCCAGGGATCCCAGGGGACATCTGTCCAGGACTCTGGAGGATCCACCAGTGGACGAGGAGATGAGAAGCAGGAGAGTGATCTGTTGTCCAGATTCCCATTGAGTACAGACCTTTTCTTCCCCTTCACTTGAGTTTGAGGTTTTGTGTACTTCTCCCTTTCTGTCGCATGGGCTCTGAGAGAGATTTGTTGTGCCCAATGACAATGCACAAACTCTGTCACTCTGCAGCCAGCTCATGGCCCCTGAGGAAGTCTTACTTCTAGCTCTCAGCTGCTGAGGGACCAGGCAGGTTAGCACTGACCATTCCCTCTCAGACTAAGGCAGGAGAAGCAGTGGTAAAAAGTGGTAAAAGACAGTTTGGTTGGAGCAAAAGGTCTTCAGCAAGTGGTGAACAGGAATCAGTTCACCTCTGCTTCCCTAGGATAATGATAATGACAACAATGACCATAGTGTTGCTTGCAGCATTCTTTCCTTAGAGGACATAGTACTAAGGCCAAGGATTAGAACATTGTGTCTAGGTATTCCAGTATTGTCATCATTGACAGGACTGTCACCATCACTGTCAGGGATGATCATCATCACCACCATCATTGTCACCATCATCACTGTTATCTCACTATAGTTACCATCATCATGTCATCATCACCGTCACTATGATCATTGTTCCCTTGCTTACCAACACACATCACCAGTGTCACTACCATAACTAATCACCATCATCACTAGAACATTCACCACAATTTATGGTCATGGTTGAATCACTCGTTCTGATTTAAGAAGACCATTGAGTCCCAAAAATTCCTCTTGCCAGGCTCTTGGCCTGTCCTGGACCCTGGTCCTGGCATCAGACTCCACTCCTTCCACTAATCCCCGCACACCTGCCCACCTGTTCCTGGTTGTCCTTGTGGGAAACTCTTCAATTCTGTCCCCATCAGCTGGCTTCTGCTTCTCCTTTGTCCCTTTTGTGGGGGGCCTTGTTTTCTGCTTGTGCCTGGGGGTTTCTGGGTCTGGGCATGGCCACACAGCAGCAGGTGGAATCCATTGTCGGGTTCACCTTTGCTCGGGGCTGAGGTGCTGTAGTAAGGGGCTTTCTGCAGCTGCCCTGCCTTTGCCCACAAGTGCCGCCTCTGCCCACAGCCCAGTGAGCAGGCAGATGGCAGCGAGGATGAGCGATTAGCCTCTGCACCACTGGGCTCCATCTAACACTCGGCACCAGGTAGGACATGGAACCATTCCAGGGGGATGGCACATGCCAGGCTGGCCACGCCAGCTACAGATGTCAGTGAGGCTGAAGTCTGGGCCAGGCATGCCTTGGGGCTGCTACTAAGAGCCAGGCCAGGGTCACCTTCTCATGAAGGCTGCTGCCCTCCTGACTGCCCCCGGGGGGGCTCACAGGCCTGCCCAGAACCCAAGGCTTCATTCCCTTTGCCACTAAATCTGTGATTTGGGTCTCTTTGTGCCTATGATGCTGAGACTGCCCTGCTTGCTGCAAAAGTATGAGCTTGTGGACTCAAGAGATGGGGTGTCGCCTTCGAACTCTGATACAGGTGATCTAGGGATGGAGAACTGAGTCAAACAGCAAGACATAAAAAGAACAAGAGAACATGTAATGTGTGTGTGTCTGAGTGTGTGCATGTCGGAGCATGATATGTGTGTCTAAGCATGCTGTGTGTGTCTGAGTATACTGTGTGTATCTGAGCATACTGTGTATTTGAATGTGATGTGTGTGTGTGTGTTTGAGCATGCTGCGTGTCTGAGAGTGTTGTACGTGTGTATGAGTGCACTGAGGACTCTACCTCTGGCCTGATCATGTAGGCTCTCCCCCCCCCCAGATGGGGCTGTACCCCAGCTTTGACCTGCTCTATTTCTTCCTGTCCCACTTCCATTCATCTCTCAATGCCTCTGCTCTGCTCAGGTAGGAGCGGGTGTGCTGTGTCAAGGACGAACAATCCAGTGAGAAGCACAGACTCAACCCAGAGACAGCAGGGAGGCAGCTGGGAAGGGAGTCACACACCAGGAGGCAGCTGGAAACAGGTATCGCAACCGACCTTCCCTTCCTTTCCCACTGGGTTCCAGCTTGTCTGGTCTGTGTTGGTTCTTTCAGGCGATGCTGAATCAGGGGACAGGGTCATTGACATAAACACAGGGGCTTGCAAGCCCCTTGGGAAGCTTCTTTAGAGCTGGAGCGAGGGGGACTTTGCCCACCTGGCCCTTCTTCCTGGGACAGCAGACAAGAATCTTGATGAAATGATCTCAAACCCTCGTCCCAGTGATGCTGGGTGAACCAGGGTGGAAAGTGCCCAGCACTGAGGGAGCAGCATGGATCCAAAATGGAACAGAGTTTGGCAGCTTTGCAGGATGGGTTGGAGCTGAACCCCGCAACATGGCTGGAAAAAGTGACCAGTTAAGTATGTGGGGCCCAGTGGTGACCGGGCCATGTGACCGTGGCACTGTCAGCCTCCCAGCCTGTCCTCTGAGCACGTGGCAGATGAGCAGGCAGAGGAAACAGCATTTGATGCATCGGCGGCTTCGGGGAAGAGCCGCAGGAGGCCCGTGCTTTGAACGCTTCATTCCAGAGTGTGCGGCTTTCTTCTCTCCCCCTAATCTTCTCTCCTTCTGCCGTGCAAAGCTTCCCAAAATAATAATTAGGCAGGAGCAGTGAGGGGCATCCCAGCAGCGTGTGTGTGGTGGGTCTGAGAGCGCACAAGCAGCTGGGTAGAGGTTGTGGTAGCTTCCTCGGAGAGGTCTCTCTGGGCACTGGCTGGTGGTGTCCTGGTGCTTCCCAGCAGGGCCATCACTGTCTTGTATAACCTCCCAGGGCCCAGAAACTAAGGTGTCCTTCCTCCCCCTGCAACTGGCTGAGGTTGCAGAACAGGACTTGAGGTCCTTCTGATGACCACCCCCTCTCCACAGCCACTCCCAGAGGTGCCCCTCAGCTCCTCAGAAGGACCTGACCTTATCTGGCTACCCACACCAACACTTGGGGCGCCCTCAGGGTTGACAGGTCCTGCTTTCGTGCTGAATGAGCGCAACGCCAGGCTGACTAGAACAGTAAGAACACACAGCTCAAGACAGGTAGGGCACGTAGTTAGGACATGTGTGGTACTGACCCTTGCTTGGGTAGTGCTCCTGGACCAACACAGGAAACACCCCAGAGCTGGAGCAGTCCAGACCCCTGCCAGCAGACCCCCAAGCATGGGTCTGGCTTTACTTCTGCATGGAGGCTGCTACCCCAGACCCCCTCTATGCCAGCAAAACTGCTTCCCTGTCTTTTTACCATCGCTCTCCCAGAACGGAACCCCCAAAATAAGCCCCACACCTTCTCCTGCCTGGTCTTGACCATTAGCAGAACCCTGGCCTGACTAGCTCTAAATCTGTTTCCAACAAACTCTGTCTTCATTGGGGGGGGGGTCCTTGTTTGTTTCTTCCCTGGACTTTTCTTGAAAGAATCACTCCTGGCTGTTGTCGGTCCTGGCCTGTCTGCTCAGCCTGTAGATGGGGTATCCTGAAACCAGAGCTGGCAGCAGATGCAGACTGAGACCACCAGGGGCCCCCTCTCTCTCAGCTGGACTGGCTGTAGACCTGAAGTGGAGGTGGGCTTGGGTGGAGGACATCCCCGTATCTTCATGCTCTGACAGCTGTGTAGACCCTCCCAACCATGCACAGGGTCTGCGGACAGTTGCTGAGAGTCTCACCCTCACTTTGGGTAAAAGTGCTGTATGTTTTCCCTGTGAAATAGTACATAAAACAGGGCCCGAAGAGATAGCACAGCGGTGTTTGCCTTGCAAGCAGCCGATCCAGGACCCAAGGTGGTTGGTTCGAATCCCGGTGTCCCATAGGGTCCCCCGTGCCTGCCAGGAGCTATTTCTGAGCAGACAGCCAGGAGTAACCCCTGAGCACCACCAGGTGTGGCCCAAAAACAAAAACAAACAAACAAACAAAAAGAAATAGGACATAAAACAATAACAGTAATGATAATTCTGCTTGTTTGGCAAACAGAGGGGGTGGGCTTGTTCCCCACGCAGCCCTGTTGTCAAACACTGCTGCCTTTGTTTCTGCCATCACCAACTTTGGGCTGGAATGACACAGGCCCCTCCAGAGCACCATAAACCACCCCAACTTCCCAGGCTGACCCTACCACTCCTGCACTGGGCTTTGAGCTCCCCAGATTAGAGGATGTGGGGTATTTTACTGCCAGTTTGAAAGTGGCATTGCAGCGGCTATAAATTAAGGCTGTGGACTGTTCTCAAACTGGTTATTGATATACTACGCAAGGTGGACCTATCGCTCAGAAATGGGGCGGGCCAGGACTGGGGCTCCAGGGAGGTCAACAGGGTTGAAACCAGGGAGATGGCAGTGGTGGACTTGGAGCCTGAAGACAGGTAAATTCCAGTGGGACAGGGTCACTCTGCTTCTGGGGTTCTAAGACTGCCCTGACCCAGCTGCCATGCCCAATAGGTGCTGCCTAGTTTTGGGTCTTATGGTCCCCTCGACTTGGAGTTGGCTCCAGTGGCCCTGCCCTGACCTTACTGAACCTCCATTCTGAACCTTACTGAACCCCAGCTCCATGATTGCTTTTTGGCTGAGCTATGTTCTCTCTGCTCTGCTCTAGACACAGGGAGGCACAGCAGGAAGCAGAGGCGGTGGGATGGGGGCACCACCCATCTGCAGAGACTGTAGGGGCAGAGCAGGCCTGGGAAAGGGGCCCAGAAACTTACAGCAAGGCTGTCTAGGCAGCCTCTGAGGACCACTGCAGGCTGCCAGCTGCCTGTGTTCCTGCCCCTTGGTATTATCCCAGACTCTGTCCTGTGGGCATCGGCAGAAGTGACAGGAGGTGGTATCCAGATCCCTGGGTCTGAATCTGATCGCCCCAGTTCTGAGCAGCCCTGCCAGTGCCCAGTGGGCAGACTAATGGGCCCTCACCTCTTCTCATTAGCACCCCACCCGCAGGTAGGGGCCGATGCTGGCTGAGCCAAGGAGAGTGGGAGGCGGCCACCTGCTCCGGCCCGCGCCCCTCCCTCTCCTCATTCACAGCTCACGCAAGGCTGCTCTGCTGAGCGCTGGCACGGGCGGGTACCACCGTCTGCCAGTGCTGCAGGCCCCCTGCTTCCCGCGGCCCCCCTCACGGTGGCTTTGAATGGTTTTCAAAGGAGCCTTTTAAAAATGTATCCGCCGCATATTAGCCATTCCGTCATTATGTCAAGGCTGGAAAAGGAAGATTAGAAAGAGCAACTTGGTCTCAAAAAGAAACTTTTTTTGGCAATTAAGAGCAAGTCGTGAAATATTAATTGTCCAGCCGGTTCTACTCAGTCACAGGGTTTTCTTGGGATTTCAAGGGACTGTCAAGGTCAGATGGTGGCGGTGGCAGCCGAGGAAGCTAGGCAGCACTTTCTGGACCCAGCCCGGGCTCTCGCATCTCCAGGGTGCCACTGATCTTCCTGGGGCAACAATGACTGGGAGAGCTGGGCCACAAGTGAGGCTCAGAGACTCTGACTCAGCCACACCAACCCTGGGGCCCTTGATCCCGTTCCTTCCCCTCTGCATATGCGACTATGCACAGGTGCTCACACACACAATACACTTGTGCACACACACAACCCATGGTCACAACACTTGCTCATGCATACGATTGTAACATGTCACTGTAACATACCACTAATGTGCCACTGTAAGTAACATACCACTGTAACATGCCCCTGTACCATGTCATTATAACATGTCATTATAACATGCCACTATAATACACCACTGTAACATTCTATTATAGCATCATAACATACTATTGTAACACTGTTAACATACCACTGTAATAGGATACTATAATACTAGAACATGCCACCGTGACACTGTAACATGACCCTAGAACTTGGCTACTATAACATGCCTCTGGAACATGGTCATTGGAACATGGCTACTGTAAGACAGTTACTGTAGCATGTCTCAAGAACATGACCACTGGAACATGGCTACTGTAACATAGCTGCTCTAACATGCCTCTGTATCAGGGGCTACTAGAACACAGCTACTGTAATATATCTTGTACTATGACCACTGGAAAACATGACTAGTATAACATGCTTCTGTAACATGGCTACTATAAAACAACTACTGTACCATGAGTCTGTAACATGATGACTGAAACATGGCTACTGTAACACAGTTACATGAAACATGCTTTGTAGTATGGCCACTGGAACAGGTCCCTCAAAGCCAGCTGAGAGAGTCACCCATCCCCACGAGAGGGCATGTGTGGGCTCCATGAGGCACACCTAGCTTGGCTTTCACTTGCTGCCTGTCTTAGAGCATGGAAGGGTCCCCATATACATCCTCCAGTCACCTAGTCCCAGGGTGGGGGCTCCTTGCTGCTCAGTTTGGAGCTAATGTCTGCCACGGGCACACGGCTGGCAGGGAGCAGGGGTCAGGGATGCTGCCCTTGGCCTGCAATGCCAGCCCCCAACTCACCTCCTGTCCCACTCTGAGGCTCCTCCCAGGCAGGCTTAGGGGAAGTCAGGCTACTAGCTGACCTTTGGGTGTTTGGCCACCCAGACCCTCAGAGGAACTTGAAGACGTAAGTTGGAGAGCAAGCTTTTCGAGGAGGAGGTTTGGGGGGATCTCAACTCCTCCAGCTCACTCAAGCATCACCCACTGGGGCTTCTCTTTGATCTCTGGACCAGGAACTTGCCCCTGTGCCCTGTGGGAATAGATGAGGAACACCTGTTCCTCTTGAGGGTTCTACACATAGGCCCTAGGACACCCACCTTTCCCACTGCAGCTCCCTCCTTGTGTGGTGTATGTGTGGGTCAATGTGCCTGCACAGCCAAGAGTCAGGGGCAAACGACAGCCCTGGCCAACCTGGGCAGGTGAGGTCAGGCTCGGCACCAGGTCCGAGCCCAATTTCCGCCGCGGGTTTAAATGATGGGCCGGGGAAGGCACATCTGTAACTGATCCAGGAAGCTCTTGGCGGCTGATTCACCCTGACAGTTTCACCGGAGTCTATGAAAATGAGTATTAAAGATGTGATCTGTGGGCTCCCTTCCAGGAATTCCAATCTGGTTTCAATAAAATGGGAACGCTGATTGGAAGTGAAGCTGCCTTCCGGTTTTGCCTCTGGCGATTACGTGCTCGTTGGTGGAACGACTGAATTCCACAGCTACTTTTAATATTCACCTTTTGAGTTCATCTCCAGCTCTGGACACATTGGGCTGATTAAAATAGCCCCTACCTCCCCGTGCCCGCGCTGGCTAATCTAAAGCAGCCTGGCTGCTGGAGACAAATGAGTCTTCCTGCTCTGGCCGTTCTTGCTTTGCATCAAGTTGCTTTGCAGGAACAGCGAGGGCAGAATATTAATAGAAAAAAATTAAATAAAATAATGCTGCTTGAGTAGCTGCCTGCGGGGAAAGATGAAAGTTTGGGGCACGGCAGAACTTGTACTTGGCGGGACTGATTCTCAGGCACTGGATTCTAGGGTTTTCAGCTGATTTTCTCTTTCTTGGTGATTGCGGGATGGGGTGGCGGTACTGGGGTCGGGCTTTGGGTTCCTTTTCCTTCTAGGTCAGGTCTGTGCATGAAAACACCTGCCTTTCATTCCTGACTTTCCTTGTTGCTCTTCCTCCAGAGGTTAACCCTGGCATTAAGGAGCCTAGAGACCCATCTAAGGAGGGACCTTTATTACTGCTCTTTCCAGCCCCACCCATAAAGCCTCCTTGCTCTAGCCACTGTGAGAACTAGCAGCAGACATATTTTTTTTTTCTCAGTGCTCTCTTCGAAACCTGCATGGCCGGATATGTAAACACTCTGGCTTCCCCTTACACACCAGTTCTCACCCGAGCTCCCCCCCCCCCCCCCCGTGCCTGCTGACAGGAAGAAGAAATGTGGGGAGGTTGAACACCGCCTGCCCCAAAGCTCATTCATTTAAAGTTATGATGGGATTTTCAGGGGGAGAAATTGGCCCCTTGCCCCTGGGAGATGGGACCCTGTGGGAGCCTTGCATTCATCAGGAAATGTGTGTGTGTGTGTGTGTGTGTGTGTGTGTGTGTGTGTGTGGCAGGGAGCTGTGAGTTTATTAAGAGGTGAGAATGTGTGCGTGTGTGTGTGTGTGTGTGTGTGTGTGTGTGTGTGTGTGTGTGTGTATGTGTGCATGTGATATTGAAATAACAATTGCTATCTTTTCTTTTCTTTTTTTTATGGTTTTTGGGCCACACCGGCGGTGCTCAGGGGTTACTCCTGGCTGTCTGCTCAGAAATAGCTCCTGGTAGGCACGGGGGACCATATGGGACACTGGGATTTGAACCAACCACCTTTGGTTCTGGATCGGCTTGCAAGGCAAACGCTGTGTGCTATCTCTCCGGGCCCAATTGCTATCTTTTCATATGCAAAATTCACACTAAATTTCCTGATCTTCCTAATTGTGACACTAGATTTTCCTGCATGATATAGGGAAAGGGTTTGGTTTGTGTTTGTGCCTTGTGTGGGAGGATCCCACAGTGCTTTATGTTGTGGTTATAAATGTCAGAGGAGGCAGATCACAGGTCTGTTGATTCTGCAGGATACATCTGATTAGGGGACACAGGGACAGCTAGACCTACACTCCCTTTGCAGAACAAGTTTTCCAGCACCCTGGAATACACCCTTTTTTGAGGAAACACACTAAAAGGGCTCCCTGGTTGAATCTGAAGCTACTGCTGTGCCCCAAGGGTCCAGCACCTCCAAGGGACTGCCCCCACTTTGGGAAGCTCTGGGTTTGTTGGAGCGGGTTCGATTAGTTGCTGTTGAGAAGGCGGATGGAGGTGGCCCTGGGGCATCAGAGAGCAGACCGTGGGCCATAGTTGGTTCTTGAAATGGATGAAAAAGAAAGAAAATGTGAACTCCAGCACATCCATCAAGGGTGAACCCCTGGGATGTGTCTGTGGGGGTTGGCGGGGAGCGCCCGGGTTGAAGAGCCCCTTCCTGGCAGGTGGGCTACAGATCCATCACCGGCCCAGGCCCATCGGGCGGAACCAAACGCTCATCCTGGCTGCGTCTAATTGAAAGTTTGCCGCCTGAGACTGACCCTGTGGGCAGTTGACAAACTTTGATGAAAGTGGAAATTTCCCAGGTGGGACCGAAGACGAGATTCGACCCGGAGCCCTGGGAAGATGAGCTCGGCTAACGATGGGGCTGCCGGGGCTGTGGTGAGTGATGGGGACGGGATGGAGCTTGGGGCCTCGCACCCCCCACCCCTGCCTGCGCCTTACCCACGCTAACGACACAGGAAAAATGCCTCCCATTTTCCGTAGCATTATTTGTTCTTTAGCAGCTGTTGGACATCTGGCACCGGGGAAGGCATCCCCTGCGCATTCCACGTGTTCCATGCCAGGCAGGGGTGGGTGGTACCCCAGCCTCTCAGAGACTCCCTGGGATCAGCTCACAGGAGATTTTGTTTCTAATCTAAGGCCTGGGCTTTCACTCACCACCTAGGGGCCGCTCTGTGCCCAGAGTTGATGTCCATCTCCCTGGCCCAGCCATCCTAGCCCAGGGTCCGAGCTCAGGTTCTTCTCAGGCTGATAGTGGCACAAGCCTAGGGGACAGTGAGACTAGAGATAACTGCCAATAAGCAACTTGCACTGAGGCCAGACAAGCAGCTACAGGACCCTCAAACTGTGCCCAGCTGGGGGAGCAGATGCTATTGTATTGGACAGGTAGCCCCTGGGGTCCACATGGGCCATGGAATCCATAGTGTCATGGTATCCCTGGTATCACATGGATTATGGAACATGGTGACCAAGGCATCCATTGTATCCACAGCTTTCAAGTTGTCCATTGTATCCATGGCAACTACAGAATCCATGACATCCATTATGTCCATGTTGTCCCTGTTGTCCCTGGTGTCTTCAGCACCATTTTTGGGGAACACCCCTTCACCCCCTGGTGACCACCTGCAGGAACTGCACCTTGAAAGCTTGATAAATCTGTGTTGTTCTCCGCCAAAACTGGGCTCCTGGCTTCCCTGTGGGCTCTGAGGGCAAAATTCACACAGGTCATGGCAGCTGGACCCTGTGTTGCTCACAGGCTGTTGTGGCCCTCCTCATCTCCTCCAGCATGTCTCCCCTTTCCAGTTGGAAGAGCCCTTGTTCCCAGCAGCTGGGTCCAGCGTGGGATGGAAGTCAGGCCTGACCCACGTTTGACACTGGCCATCCAGTGTCACTGGCCCTGGAAGTGGGGATTGTGGTCCGAAACCCCACTCCCCTGCAATGTGCCACAGGGTTTCCTGCGTAGCCCTTGGGATCCAGGATGCCCCCTTGCTTGCCTCCTGCAGCCTCTCTCCCTCTGTGAAGCTGACAGATGCCACAGCTCCCCAGGGCAGCAAGGGCTGACCCTGGGCACTGCGTGAGCTGTGGTCTCTCCTTGGCCAGGGTCAAATGTGTTCCCTGACTCCGGAGTTTGGAAAGAGGGTCCTCAGGTGGCTGCCCTTCACTGAAATACTGCCTTGGGGAGGAGGCATTTGAGGACCCACCTGGAAGGTAGGTGAGGGAAGCTTCTTCCATCAGTTCCCATTGGGGCTAGGGGTTGGGATCAGCATTTTCTGCCCATCTTCACCCCCAGCAAACATGACTAACTCCCGACTCATAAAACACATCCACAGCTGATTTCCTCAAACCATCTTTCCGATGGAGTCGTAAAAGCCAGGCAGATGCCACGCTAAGAAGTGATTATTGTCAGGGGCCGCTTCTGGGGTAACACCTGCCCAGCTGCATGGGCTCCTCACGGTGCCTTTTCATCGGCAACAGCTCAAGGCGAGCTCTTCCTGGAGCAGCAGAGTCCTTCAGCCCCAGCACACAGTGCTCGTCCCCCCTGGGAGACTGGAGGAGGAGAGGGGCTGGGGGTCACTGGGGCTGCAGGGCCCTGACAGCATCGTCGCACACGTCAGCCCCTGCCAAATGCTCCACCATTAATTTATGATTTAAAGTAATTAACTTTTGCTGATTAAAGTAATTATTTCAAGTGCACGGCACTCGAGCCCAAATGATGCGCGCGGCCCCTCTCCCGTCTGTGGCAGCCGCGTGCCAAGTGCTTAAGCTGCACGGGGCCTCGGGGCAGCCCCTGCCCGGCTCGTGGATCTGCCACGTTTACGACTGACGCGCACTAACGACTCCTTTGGATGCTGTGGGCTGGCACGGCGACACATGCGGCACCTTCGCCCAGTAAACAGGACCAGCCTCAGTGCAGTCGGCCGTGGAGGCGGCTGGTGATATGACTCCCACCTGCCACCCCACGTCTTGGAGTGCAGGACTCTTTGGATCCTCTGTGTGGATTCTTCCATTGTTCACTGCAGCACCTGAGCTGGGGAAAGGGGTTCTTTGCACACAGGACCCCAGACCAGAAGTCCAGTTGTCAGCTTCGGGGTGCATGGTGGACTTCAGGGGGTGCTGATCTGAGTAGATGGAGGATGGCGACTGAGATCAGGGCGGAGGAGGCCTGCCTGTTACTGCCCATCAGTTAGCTGGGTCTTCTGTCCTGACATCTTCTTCCAGTTGACAGGGACTTGGGCAGCTGTGTGGGGCTGGGTGACATTTGTGTGTGTGTGTGTGTGTGTGTGTGTGTGTGTGTGTTTGTGTTTGAAACCATCTCAAGACCAGAGAAAACTGTCCCCAATCACAGAACCCAGGCAAGAGCAAGCAGACTCCAGGGTCCCCCTGCCCTCTCCCCCTGGTATGTCTGTGGGCAAGGCTGAAGGGTGGCATGGTCCTGGAAACCTTTCTCCTGAAAACCCAGGACACTTGTCCTATGTGCTGGGCTCTCACGCAGAGGCCCTGTTGCACCTGCCAACTTTCAGTAAAGCCAGGAAAGGGTCATATACAGGATCTTCTGGACCCTATGGCAAGACATCCGGGACAAGTGATCTTGGTTCGAGCTGCCAGTGGCTGTTGTTCTGTGTCTGCAGCCTCAGGTGCAGGTCTGCATGAACCCTCTGGCAGAGAAATTTCAGGAGCTTTGATGACCCCAGAGTGACCCTGAGAACTACGGGCACCCAGGGCTGGGGAAGAGTCAGGGCTGAGGGGTCCAGCACAGCTGCTGAGAGGCCAGCTGGGGGGTGGCCTTAATGTGACGTGGTGTAGGAACTCAGGTGGGCTGGTCTGTGACTCTGGAGCAGGACTCTCAAGTAGGCAAGCTGCTGTCATGCCCAGGTGGACATTCTGATCTGCCCTTTATCTCCTGAAGGCCCTCTCTGTCCTGAGCTTCATGGGACACCCTTGGGAACCCTAATTCTGCATGTAGCAAAGAACGTATGGGCATTGTGCCTGTTCCACACAGCTCTGCCTGCTGCCTCCCGTGCCCAGAGCTGCTGCCAGGATGCCCACCTGCCTGTTGGAAGCTTGACTTTGTTGTTTGGGGGTGCCGAGAACCCTGTTGCCTTCGGGACAAACCAGTGCCCCGCCATGGGGAACATGTCCCCCTTTCTGTCCAGAAGTGTGGGCTATGCCAGAGCCACTGGATGGATGTCTGTCCTGCTTGGTGCCAGCCTTTGGGGCTCTGCTTAATGCCAGTACCGGGCCTGTGGCAAATGGCAGAGTCAGTGCTGCAAGCAGTTAGGAGAGGCCCAGGTTGGGGAAACGTTCTTCAACTGACCAGGAGCAATGAGAAAGCATGGAGGTAGGAGGGAAAGAGGATGGCAGGAGGGAGGAAAGGAGGAGGAAGGGAGGAGGAAAGGAAGGAGGGAAGAAAGAGGAGAGAGGAGGGAGAGAAGAAGGAGAAAGGAGGAGGCCCAGGATAGTAGCTGGGCTGAGCTATAAGCTCATGTTTGCTTCCTGCACTCAATCCCCCTCCATCCCAGCCCCACCAGGCCACCCTGGTGCCAGTGGCTAGGTGGCTCGGTGGGCACCAGGCAGGCGGACAGGGATGGAGGAGAGCCTGGTTCCATCTTTAGATGCTCTCCCCAACTAGGGTCATGTTGGGCTCCCAACTCTCCCCTAAGTCTGTTCACTGAGAGGGGAGGATTCGACCCCAAGAATGAACCATTTCATAGGCCCAGTGGGTCCACCAGGGACGGGAGATGCGACTTCTAGACCAGGCAGGTCGGCAGGTTGGGGGGACTTCACCCCTGACCTTGGGGCACAGAGGGAAATGCAGAGTGCAAAATATGGTTCAGTGTCCAGCCCCTTAAAGGGGTGGTTGATCACCCACAGACTATAATGAGCTTCCTCCAGAATGAAGTGAGAGGTCTCTAAGCCTGATTGCCCCCAGGGCAGGTGGCTGCACCCTATCCCACTGCTCAGGCAGTGGCCCCCCCAGGAGAGGTGGGGGTTCCAAGCTCTCGCCTCACTGTTCAACCCTGTTAAGCAGCATTAACATAGTGAAATCACCACTAATGGGAAAATTACAGTAAGGTGTGAGGTGGGAGCCATTGCTGGAGATGAGCCTCGGCGGGTGCTGGCGCTTGGTCCGTTTGCTTCCTTCCAGGAAGCCAGGGAGGGGGCCCAGCTGGGCACGTGTGAGCCAGGCACGTGCAGCACCCCTGGATACCCTGTCTGTTTATTCTCAAAGGGCATAGCTGAAGGCCAGAAATGACACCTCTGGGGGTTGTGGCTGGGTGGACCCCGACCTCCAAGCTTCTCCAGGCCAGGGCAGCACCAATGGGGTACTTGGACCTGATCTCAGGAGGGATCTGGCTCCCAGTGGGTACAGCCAGAACAGGCGATCATGCAGGTGAGGATCCAGCACCCTGTGTCTCCTGCTTCTCTTCAGGACCCCTTGTGTTCTCTGCCCTAGCCTGTCAGCTGCCTGGGGGTGCTTGGAGTGTGGCTTGGAGAGCTCAGATTGTGGAGATGAAGGAGGAGGGAGTCTGAGTCCAGCAGGAAGGGCCCAGATGTGCCCTGAGCAGTGCCTACTCCACCTGCCTGAGGAAAGAGCAGACTACCTTGCTCCTGTGTATGAGTATGTGTGAATACGTTGGTTGTGTGAATATGTGTGTGTATGAATATGTAAATATCTGTGCGCATTGAATGTTGTGTTTGTGACTATCTGAATGTATATGAGCGTATAAGTATGTGACTCTGTCAGTATGTATGAATGTGTGTATGTGTGTAAGTGTGAATGTGTGTTGAATATGAGTTGAGTATGTGTGTTTGAGTGAGCCCTAAACATCCAGTTTTCTGTTGCCTGGTGGCCTCTGGCTCTGAGACTCATGGGTAATTGGGGCTGCTTCACATGGGACCAGAGTGAGACTATATGCCACCATCCCCAACAACTGGAAGGTCTCATGACCTTCTCGGGGCGTGTCCTGGGAGGTCACATCTGGCACTGCTGTCAGGCATGGCTGGCCTGGACCTGGTATCGGTGGAAAAGAGGAGCCATGCCCTAACCCTTGTTGGCTGTGTCCCTCCCAACAAGTGCCCATGCCCCTCCTGCTTCTATCTGACTTGTTCAATTGGGTCCAGATGGTCCATCGGGTGGGTGACAGGGTACAGGGAGTCCTGTGCTGTTCTGATTTCTTTTCCTCTCAATTATCAGCACTCTGGCCTACCTTTGGGGAAGCATGTTCGAGAAGGAGCCAGTCCCAGTGTCCATCAGGAGGGAAGTTGTGCAAGACAGCGAGACCCAGAATCTGATGGTTCCAACTTTGAAAGGACAACCCAGAGGCAGATGGACAATTGTCTCTGCTGCTGCTCAGAGCCTTGGATGTGAGAGCAGTGTGGGAGAAGGTAGGGCACCAGGGAGGTCAGTGCATGCTGATCAGCTCAGCCATCCTTAATGATGCCTGGAACCCTCTCCATTGAGTTCAGGACCTGCTCTGGAGTTATCAAAACAATGGCTGTTAGACCACATTACTCACTCTTTCATTTCTTTTCACAAGGTTCAGCATTTGAAGGGAAGAAGCCAGGAAGGAAAGGCTTTTTGGCATGAGGTCTCCAAGTTAAATTTACCCTCAGCACACCTGGAACTATCTGAGTCTTCCAGTGGCTGCAGTGAAGGCCAATTGTGGCCAATTGGAGGTGACCTTTTCCATGGTCTCTTTCTCCTGGTAGTGAACAGCATCAGTGGCTTTGTGAGATTTCCCAGAAGCAGCACTGAAAACACAGGTCATGCTATGGGGTGTTTCAGAGGCTACAGTATGTGAGTGAGTTAATGATGATAGTTTGGCAACACCCCTGAGGACACATATGTGAGTAACTAGCTTCCATTCACCGCCCCATTCATCTACCCACCCATCCATCCACCTATACACCCAACCACCACTCACTCATACACCCACCCATATACCCAAAACACAACTCCATTATTTTGTGCATTGCCCACCTGTTATTGCACCCACCTATTTATATACCCATCCACACATCATCTGTGCCCTGACCCATCCATTATCTTTCCCCATTCTTTCCCTTTTTTCCCTCTCTCCCATATCAATTCATCCATCCATCCATCTATCTATCCACCATCATCCACTTATTCATTTCTCTCTCTATTCATCCATGTACTCTTCATTTATGCTTTGGTGTTTCTATCCCCTTGTACCCCAGAGTTAGGGCCTGGGAGGAGTGGGGTGCATGCTTTTCATGCTCAAAGCCCTGAATTCAATTCAGAACAACATGGTCTCTTTACTTCTGAGTGTGGTCCTGGTAACCAAATCTGAGCAGAGCCTCTGTGAGTGACCCTGAGTCCCTCAGCTAGCCCCTGTACATACACATCACTAGACTACCCTGCCACCTGTGCATGCAGCCATCCACCCATTTATCCATTCATAGCTTGAATCAATGGTACATCATAACAGCATCATTTTTCATCAGAATAACTTCCAACTAGAATCCCAAATGGAGAAAATAATACAACAGAGTTTCAATAAAATGGCCCATCAATGAGATAACTTATAGTTATCTATATTTCTGTCTGCCTTGAATTTGAAAGAAGTCTTTCAAAGGGAACCCCAGATTTGTCCTTATTTTACTTTGTGGAACTCTGGAAACAGCCACAAACTAGTAACACAAAACAGTCTGTGAGACTCAGCAAGTTCAGGGCTTTCCATGGCTTCAAACCTCTCCCATTGCCTATAGTCTGCCAGGAGATGCTCCTTCCATGCCACATTCAGACAGGACCCATGCCTGGTCACAGTAGGGTCCTGGACAGAAAGTACCCCATGTGGAATTGGCTTTCTAAAGCAGTGTCTATGCCACCTATAGATGAGTCAGCCTGTTCTCCCATTCATGTATCATACACCAGAGACATCCATTGTTGGCTGGAACTAGAGGAAATTCTCAGAGATGATTAGATTTAGGGCCTATGCTCCTGCAGTCACTATCTATGGATTATTTGCAGGCCAGAAAGGTTAGGTTGTTACATTGGTATACATATTTCTGGAGTTGCATGTTACCCCCATGCCAAAGCTAAGTTTCATGTGCTCACGATCATTTCTTGCATCAGGGGATTCCTCAGGTTGGTGTATGGTGATGGTTCATTTTCTCCTTTTTGCCATTGCAACTGATGTCACTCTGTCAAGATGATGCCTTTCCACTGGTCAGTCCCATGTCTCCAACATCAAGTGTACCCGAGAGCAGTTTGAAATTTGTGGTTTCAGTTGTAGTCGTTTTCCATAGGAAATGGGCCTGAGTATGTCTATCTTGACTTCTGGCAGGGCTGTAGTCTGAAAAACTATAAATCTATGGTCTTGTTAGTCAAAGTGTTTTTTCCACCTCATGGGTGCCAGACCTCATAACCTGACATTCTCAGACATGCTTGGGCTTGGCTGGGCACCATCCTCTAGTTTAAACCTGGTTTTACACAAAATGGGGACATTTCAGTCACCAGCTACTGTCCACTGTGGTGCTGTCTCTGACTGGCATCCCTGAGAATCATGAGAATCCCTCAGTTTCTGCCAAGAGTACCTCACTTGGGCACTGCTGTCAAGTAATTAAGAACATCCAAAGTTGGATCATTGTGCATCAGGCCCTGTAGTCCTGGCATATTTCTCCTCTAGATCCTGGTGGTGTGAGCCCAGATCAACTTGGTCCAAGCTACCATCGAGTGTAACTGACCCCAGGGTGGAACCAGGGCTTACCCATTGTCATATCTACAGCAAGCAGGGTTGCTGATTTTGTGAGGGTGTAAATGCCAGAATACTAACTTAGGGGACTTCTTTTAGACAGGTTGGAGAACATTTGGAATATGTAAATCCTGGTTGGATAACTTTGCTTCCCTCTACCCCGTCCAAACCCCCACCAGAGAAATGCATGAAAAATCTTCTATTGGAGGTGTCCCGAGTCTCACAAGGATCTCAGAGATGTTTCTAAAACAGGTCTTGAACTTGCTTCTGGATGAGAATGCCACCCTATTCACAGTGAGTGCAGACTTCATGCCTTCCTCATCTACCTGCTTCTAAAGCCATCATCCCGACCGAAACTGTGCTAAACTAGTCCTAGGGCACCTATTGCTTTTAAACAAGCCCCAGTTAGTAGAGAGAAGTGAGATTTTGGATGACAAAGAGGAAATTCTCTTCCCCTTCAAGGAGTTGGTCCTGAGTTCTCAGAATTCAACTTTCACGAGTGGGCCAAGGAGAAGCAAAGGCTTTGTGATGAACCTGCCTCAGTCCCCAAACAGCCTGTCAGACTCTCAGGCATGTTCTGTGCTGGTCGACCCTCATTGGGAAGTGGGCAAAGAGGGGCAGCAAGCAAAGGAAACCTGGACATGCACCACAGGCCTAAAGGACAGAGGTCAACTCTTTGACTCCCAAGGTGTCATGGACTTAGAAAGGGGCTGAGGAGTCAATAGTCTGGGTAGTTTCAAGCTAATTATTGGACACAACCAGCTTGGGCCATCTCAGAGATATTATTCTGCAACGGCGTCAAATGTTCTCTCAGGAACCCGGGCGGAGGCAGATACCTGGGCCCACCTAATGGTGTGATGGAGCCTGTTGTGCCTTGTTATTACTGATCACACGTAACAGGGTGTAACGTCTCCCGCTGTTTGGAGATTCTTGTACTAAGCAGGTTAATTAAACCTTAATTTGAATCTCTCAGCTTATATGGGTCTGGCCTTAAAATTATCCCACCTAATTCCCGGGCTCGGTCTGCATTACTGAAGGAAGGCAGCAAAGTGGGAAGGAAAAGTCTTTGCTGTGTCTGACTCATTAAATCGGCTTAATCTAATTAGTGAAACAGTTGAAGGCACTTGATGGACACGTCAGTCATTTCAGGAAACCACTCTCCTAAAATATTATTTTTTCTTTGCAGAGCACCAGCTGTCCTATGAGGGGGGAGATAGCAGTTCATGGGAGAATGAAGTTAGCTGCATTTGTCACGAAATCCTACACAAGCAAGTTGGTCTCGGGCACTTAAAGCTTGGATACACCCCAGGACCCCAATTCTTGAAACAATGGCCACTCCCGTCGGGTGCAGGGGCAGTACGTTTCTGACTCAAAACATCTGGAGATTTGCAATCTCCCAGCAACCCTCCTTTCCAGCCAGTACCCCCCACCTTGCTACTGCCTAGGGGCCCCCTCTGCAGCCCACAAACCCCCTCCCTCCTTGCTCCTGGTGCTGAACCCAGACTTAAGGCTTAACCTCCTTTTCACCTTTGCAATTGAGAATCTAAATCAATCCCGAGTCGCCCGTGAGCCCTCGGGGAAATTCTCGGGCTCAGCTCAGGACATGAAAGGATGTTTGTGGGACTTTGCCCAATCCAGACACACATTTGTCCTCTGTCTCCTGCTCGGAATAGATTCGGGCCACACACAGGGGCCATGTGGAGCCAGAACCTGCAGACCTAAACTAACTCTGTGCACCTATACCTTGCTCCCAGATGGTACAGGGTCAAGGTGCTGTCCTGGGTGCCCACACACGGGGGTGCTGTATTCTGCACCCTCCCAACTCAGCTGCTTCTGCTCAGATCAGTAGTGTGTCCCTTCAGGAGTCAGGCCAAGTTAGGAACCCAGGTATGTCCTGGAAGGCAGCATGTCAGGGCAGGTGAACTTGAGGAGGATTCATCCATCCTCCACCTGCTCCAGGCTCAATGTGCTAAAACTATGCAAAAGATACAATCTATAAACCGCTGGAAATGCCAAGAGGCAGGTCAGGGACTGGTTCACGACTGTCCTAACCCTCCCCTCTCAGAGAGGCCCTGGAGAAAGCCATGTCCATGGCATGTCCCCCAAGATAAATGTGATAAGATTTGTCCTTCAAAAGTGAATGCCCCCATTTTGACACTGGGGATTGCACTATCGCTAATGAAAGGGTACCATGCATGTCACTTTATCCCCTTTCAGCACCCAGTTCTTGTCCAGGTGATCATTCCCAATTCATTATCCTAGTGCTTCCTTCTCTGTCCTAACTGCACTCACTACTCTTTGTGACAAGCTTCCTACCACGGGTCCTCTCGATCCTCATCTCTATTGTCTCCGGATATTATTACCATATCTTTTATTTTTTTAAATCCCACAGATGAGTGACATTATTCTATGTCTCTCCCTCTGACTTATTTCACTCTTTTCACTCTGCATAATAACCTCACATCTATCCAAGTATAGAAAAATGTCATGACTTAATTTTTCCTAATGGCTGCATGTGAAAAACATAGCCCAGTTTCCACCAGTGACCCCTACTCCAGGCAGCTGGGTGTGTGGGCACCCAGGACAGCACCTTCACCCTGTACCGTCTGGGAGCAAGGTGTGAGTGCATAGAGTTAGTTTAGGTCTACAGGCTCTGACTCCACATGGCGCCTGTGTGTGGCCCGAATCTATTCCGAGCAGGAGACAGAGGACAAATGTATGTCTGGGTTGGGCAAAGTCCCACAAACATCCTTTCACGTCCTGGGCTGAGCCCGAGAATTTCCCCACAGGCTCATGGGTGACTCGGGATTGATTTAGATTATCACTTGATTTAGATTTTGCTGTGGGAGCACCCCAGAACTGCAGATTTGGGAGGCAGGTGGGGCTGGAGAGGAAGGAGCAAAGTCTTCATCCTACCTGTGTCTGGACAGGACATTGGGCAAAGTTGGGAGTACCTTCTGGCCACCTCTGGGTGTATGGGATCCCCCACTTCATGGCATGGAAAGGCCTGTGAATGTCTCCCAACCCTCAGCCCCTGTGGGCACTAGCAGGAGCAGCCTCTCTGATGCCAGCCCCCTGGTAAATGCAGGTAAGGTAGATGGAACCACTGCCAGCTGCTGGCTCCTGTGCCCTGGGGACCTGCTGTGCTAAGTGACTGGCCTGGCTGAGGGATCTGGAAAATGCCCACAATCAGTCCTGATGCCAAAGGGCTTGAACCTTCTTTGCTGAGATGCCAGGATTGGTGCAGCTACTGTTTGAGGACACTCAGCCCTGGATGGTCTGTTGACTCCATGAGCTTCTCTTGCTGGGCAGAAAATTTCTTTATCTACTACAGGACTGTGTGTGTGCAGGCCTATTCCTGGGGGTTCCCTGCCTGAGACTGCCCCCAATACCCTCAAGCTTCTCCCGAAGCTGCTTCATTGTCCTCTGGGATCTGTCCTAGAACTCTCTCCTCTGGTCTACCCCACCTTCCTCCTATCTGTGTCTCTCCAGTGTGAGACTCACATGTAACAGTCCCTATGTTCAGGCTCAAAGCTCTGGCCCTTCTGGTGAGGTCATATCTATGGACGTACTAGGAAAGGAGCCTGAGCTTGACTCAGTTTACCTGGTCAGGGGCAGGGATGGTCTCTTCTGCCTTAGTTAATCCCCACTTGTAAACAACCTGCAAAATGACCATCTCAGGGCTGTGGGATTCAGAGTTCCATTCCCACCAGAGGATAAGCTTCAGAGGTTTAGGAAGCTCTGAGATTCTGGGCAGGACTTTGGCTGCCTCTCTAGCTCTGAGGGTTACTGATCCCTACTGCACCCATGACCTGGGATGCTTAAGAGCTGGGCAAGTTCCCCAGCATTTCCAGGGCTTCTCTGAGAAGATCAAGGAGGCTGCGTGGCCCAGCTGAGTGACACAGGTAAAGTTCTGTCTCCTACCCATCCATCATGCTACAGAAACTGAGCTTCTTAGCCAACCGTGGGCACAAACAGCTATACTCATCCTTAGCACCTGCACCTCAGCCTCAGATCACCTAGTAGTGACCTCTGGAACACCAGAGGCTCCTTTGGAGAAGTTCCAGTGATGCCAGGGGGGCACAGCCAAGAAGTTTCAGCCTCTGAGCAGCAGTTGGGCCCCAGCCCGTCCTCCTTCACAGCCTTCCCTTCCCTCCTGTGGCATCTGTATCCAAGTATTCCCCAGAACTATGAAGCTTCCTCCCACTTCCCTCAGTGGGTGGTGGCATTGCCTGTTGTCCTGCTGCCCGCTTGTCTGAAGAGGAGCAAGGAGGCAGGGGCTGGCCTGCCTTCTGTAGTGTTTTGGAGACAAAGAGACAAGCAGACTTTCACCTAATAATTTAGCATTGATTCTCTCCCTCAATGTAGCCAAAGCTTCAGCCACTCGAGGCAACATCCATGCACATCACTCAGGGGTCTGTTTGGAGCTTGGGTCTGGCTGGCCTGCCAAGATCCATTCAGGGGTTGCGATGTAGTGGGTGGCATGGGCTGGAGTGGATCCCCTGAGTCTGGGTCTCCAAGACCCGCTGCAAAGGGACATTCTTTGCAAGCAGAGGCCAAGTGGCAGGTTATTGGGTGCCTAGTAGAGTCTAGAGATGACATGGGGGGCAGAATTGCCCCCAGAGGTGTTATCTGCAGCCTGGCAGAGCACAGCAGCAGGGTCCCCTCGGGTGGGTGAGCCAAATGTGTCCAGTGTTCCCGGTGCCACATGATTAACAGAGCAGCGTGGCTGAGGGCTCCAGGGCATCAGAGCTGGGCAGGGGCCAAGGATGCTGGCCTGGACCCTGAACGGAAGAGTCACTGATGCCCTCTCTTAGTGAAGAGCTGGCCGGGAAGCCCAGAATGTTTCTCAGGAAGTATTTGTACAGGGGGTTCATTTCGTTGGAAATGCCGACACACAAACTGGTTCTGGTTCTGGTTCCGTGGTGAGTGGGCACTTTCCACTTCCAGAAGGTCCTTCCTGCCTGAGCGAGTGCTTGAGCTCAGCCGGGTTGCCTGGAGTTGCATCAGGTGAATGCGTTTCTTTACCGGAAGCTTCTCTTTCCCTCTCAATTAAGAAGCTCCTGCATCCTCCTGTCCCTGCATCTTTCCTTTGTCGCCAAATCAAAACTGTCCCTAAGCAAAGGACTCACCAAGGAACCATGAAAAGAGACAAAGTGTCGCCTACATGGTTCAGAAGCCTAAAGTCAGAAGCAAACCTGGGGATGGGGGAAAAGTAGGGTGGGAAATGGGCACTCACTTTGGGTTTGTTGCAGAAATCAACAGGAGCTAACCGGGCAAATTCACTTTGGGGAGAAGCAGGGTGTCCGTGTTGTGGGGGGTAGGGGGGGAAGGGAAAGTAGCCTGACTCCTCTGCCTGCATCATGAACTCATTTGCCTTGAGCCTGCAATGCCACTGCCCCTCACATCTGTGCCATCTGGTCCAGCTGGGCAGTGAGAGGCCTCCCGGATAGGCTCCAGTCTGTCACTGGAAGGCGGGTCCCCCCCCAAAGCCCACAGCATCGCCCCCCCCACTCGATCCACAGCGGTGCCATTCGCCACGCCAGAGTCACGGCTGTGTGAGCACTGCCGTTAGGAGCTCTTGCTTTGGAAGATTTTATAAATGAGCCCATTTACCATAACATCACTCTGGGCTGGAATCAGAGCCAACCAATCTGCTGCCTGTCACAGGGCCTCTGCTCAGCGACACACGACAGGAGCATGTGGAGATGGCCAGGTCGGACCGCATCTGTCTTCGTTCTGACCAGGCTCAGGGCGTGGGGAGGGGCAATGGCTTTCTGAATCATGCTAGGACTCGAGGCCAACTTGCTATGAGTGGCCTGAGCCCTTCACTACTGCAGGGTCTGATGGGGACCCCCAAGAGAAGGAGCCCTGAGCCCACACATGTGAGAAATTTTTGGTTCTGATCCTTTCTGATGTGAGATCTGAGAACAAAGCAAGAAAAGGCTGAAGGGTCTCTGATGGGAGATTCCAGCCCGGTGCTGTAGCACTGGGTACTGGTGGCCTTGGGCCCCTTCTCTGAGATCCTTCAGTGTCCCCAATCGTCATTATAGCCATTACTACTCCATGCCAGGCTGCCAAGACCCGGATGGGAAGATTCTACTACTGGCACTGTCAGCCCAAGGCCACACCGGGTTCCAGGAACCTTTTCTAGAATGTTAATGAACCCTCTCATACCCTTTGCAGAAGTGGATTCCTTCTTTAGAATTTTGCTGCTGGTTTCACTTCTCTTTCCCACTCTGTGCTCAAGAGCCCCAAGTCTGGAAGTCACAGGAGCAGGAGGACATTCTAGCCCAATGGACCAGGCCTGAGATCTGGCCCAAGACCTCTGGATCTTGCTTGTGTCTGCATTCACATGTCTGAGAAACAGCCTGCAGACCCCAGTGGGCTGGATAATATAAACTATTGGAATTTGCCACAAGTGCTGTGAAATTGAGGCTTATGTTAGAGACATAAGTCAGATTTAGGATGGGCTCTGGGTACCAAGGAATGAAAGTGAGAAATGGACATTTGACAAGAGAGGGAACTCACCCTAACTGGGCACCTCGGGGTGTCTGGGTGTAGAGGAGGAAGTGAGGAGGAGGAAAGGCAGGGATCTGTGGATGTTGGGGGCCTTCTGGCTCTGGGAACAGGGGTGCTGCTTTGCACTGTGTGCTTTAAACATAAATACAAATACTGTTGTAAGAACCTGTCTTGCTAGATCAGTGTCCTGACAGTCTATGTAAGTGTATGTGCAAGTGTCGAAGTGCGAGTGTAAGTTTATGTGTGAGAGCATGTGATTGTGAGTGCATGTATGGGTTGGGAGTGAGTGCCTACAGGTGTGAGAGTACATGAGTGTGCGTGCATGTGTGAATGAGTGTCTGGCCAGTTCTGCAGCCATCTCTTTCTGAAAGGCAGCTCTGCTTTGCCCCACCACTGGGAAGAACCACCCTGTGTACTCATCTCTGTCCCCCTCCCCAGTCCTTTATGGGGCGCCCAGTTTTCCAACGGTGAGAGGGCAGCCCACGCCAAATGTCCTGCTATTTTCTGACCAACAGCAGACGGAGCCAGCTTCCAAATGCCTGTGCTCTGAGCATCTGTTGTTATTAAGCACAAGGTCAGCCCAACCTGGGAGCAAGGCTTGCTGGTTTGATGCCACTTTCCCAGGAAAAGGAAGAGGGTTCACTTCTCATTTGTGGACTCCGTGTTGGGGTAACACTAGGGTGCTGGGCTGTGTGTTTCTGATCCCTCCATGACTGCTTTTAAAATAAAGTTCTGGCCTCTTTTTGAAAATGTGCTTTCAATGCTCCTGACTAGGGAGCGACAGGCAGGATGTCCTCTGAGCATCCTTGGCTTAAAAGGGCACCACCACCAGGTGTTCTGGATCCATGATGCCCAGAAATAGCTGTATTACTCAACCAGGCTGTTACTGCTAGCCAGAGTCCTGCGTGGGGGAGGAACAGTATAAGCCCCCAGTTGGTGTCTGAATCCCCCCAGCAAAAGACCATCTTCTGTCCTGAAGCTCTGGAATCCGGCCTGGCCGATAGCATCTCCCCAGGAATGCTTTTAGCTGCCTCAGCCTCTCTCTCTCGGGAAAACCATGAAGGTTAACAAAATGCAGGCAACGAATCTCCAAACCAGACGCTTTGTCCCAGATAATGAGAGACAGAGAGACAGAGAGAGACAGACAGAGAGAGAGAGAGAGAGAGAGAGAGAGAGAGAGAGAGAGAGAGAGAGAGAGAGAACACGAATCTCCAAACCAGATGCTTTGTCCCGGATAATGAGAGAGAGAGAGAAAGAGAGAGAGAAAGAGAAAGAAAGAGAGAGAGAAAGAGAGAGAGAGAGAAGACAGGGTCATCTGTGGAGTGTCTAGGAGACTCAGTCCCCTTCTGGTCCTGGAAGCATGTGGTCTCTTGACTTTTGATACTTAAAAATGATGCAAACCTGAGGGTGAACACCAGAGATCCTATGAGGAGCTGCTTGCCTGGACTCCAAGCTCTGGCAGACACCAGGTCTGTCCTACTCACAGCACTGAGCCTGGGTGATGTCCCATCCTGGGTGTGTATCCTGCTGTGTGACCCCACAGAAGTCTAAGGCACAGATTCCATTCCAGAAACTACTATGGGGGTGTGGTGGAGTGGGATATGGAGTCACTTAGCAAGCAGGCTCAACAGTCTGGTGAAGGATGTAAGGACACTCAGGGTTCAGAAGTGCTCATGGGCCGGAGAGAGAGCATGGAGGTAGAGCATTTGCCTTGCATACAGAAGGATGGTGGTTCGAATCCCAGCATCCCATATGGTCCCCTGAGCCTGCCAGAAGCGATTTCTGAGCGTAGAGCCAGGACTAACCCCTGAGTGCTGCTGGATGTGACCCAAAGACCAAAAACAAACAAACAAACAAACAAAGAAGTGCTCATAATGCTGAAGAATGGACTTTGCCTTACCACACTGGAAACCAGAAACCTATGTGAGGCAACAGACCACCATGCTAGTTCTGTCCCACTGTCTCTAGAACAGGGTGTCTCTAGACCAGTTCCTCAAACTACAGTCTGTGGGCCATATGCAGCCCGCTGAGGGCATTTATCAGGTCTGGTGGGTGTATTTTTGTCACTGTAGCCTGTCCTCCTTAGCAGCTAACTCGACCCAGCCCACAGTGTGCAAGTGTGAAATGAGTGCCACACACGGGATATGCTCTCTGACTACCTCCTCCTCTCTGTCTCTGGACTCCTCCTCTCAGTCTCAACAGGGGTCCTTAAACTACTGCCCACCAAAAGCAGGCCCATAGTTCCCATTGAAATATTGGTAGGTTTGGTGCCAGAGTGGTGGAGCAGTGGTAGGGCATTTGCCTTGCAATTGGCTGACCTCAGATGAACCGTGGTTAGATCCCCCATTGTCCCATATGGTCCCCCAAGCCAGGAGCAATTTCTGAGCGCATAGCCAGGAAAACCCCTGAGAGTCATAGGGTGTGGCCTAGAAAGCAAAAAAAAAAAGAATACTGGTAGGTTTGTTGATTTAACTTTACTTGTTCTTTATTTTAAATATTATATTTGTTCCCATTGTTACTTCAAAATAAGATATGTGCAGTATGTTTAGGAATTCTTTTTTTTTTAGGTATATAGAATAGTTTTTATTAGATTAAAATGAACCTGAACATAATATGCATATAGAATTCACATATATATACATTACATAATAAAATACTCCAAACTAGGACAGATTAATAAAATTCTTTCTATATGCTTCTTGTTTAGCAAATTTCAATTACTTTGATTCAATCACTGTATCTTGCAGAAATTATCATTATTTCATAGTGTTTTTTTAATAATTATCTTTATTTAAACACTGTGATTACAAATATGATTGTAGTTGTATGATTACAGTCTTTTTTTTTTAAATATAGTCTGGCCCTCCAAGAGTGTGAGGGACAGTGAACTGACACCCTGTCTAACAAGTTTAAGGACCCCTGCTTTAGACAGACAGACAGACAGCAGTCTCAGGCAGCTAAGTGCTAGTGACCTTTGTATGTCTCTTGGAACCTTTTATAATTGCTCTCTGTTTCCGTATTTCATCTAGTCCACCCCACAGCCCTTTCTCTCCATCTCTCATCTCCCCTCTAAGCCCACTGGGATACATGAATGGTACACTTTTTGGGAGATCTCCAAGGGCCAAGTGAAATGCTTTTCTTGCTCTTGTCTCTTTTCTCTGAATGCTCCATGGCAGAGGGATAAAATACCATGTCACATTCACTCTTGGGGTCTTGATTCTCACTGCAGATGGAAGCCCCTGGGAAAGTTGTCCTGGAAGAAGTGAGTTCTATCCTCTCCCCTGGCTCTGCCCTCCTCAGTCCTTGGCCAGCAGAACCTCAGAGGCATCTGAAGAAAAGAACTGCTCTCGGCCAGAGGCATTGAACAAGCAGGGAAGGCCAGCAGTAGAAGTGAGTAGTTTTGTGGTGTCAGAGAAAGCAGTAGATATAGGACCCATTGGCTACCCACTTGGATGGACCAAGAGCCGGAAGCCCATGCAGGTTTTTTCCTGCCAACTTCCTTTTCACATGCTCTTATAACAAGCTGCAAATCATTCCTTGGCTTCAAACCCTCCTCCATCCCCTCATTTCTCATCTGTCCCCCTCCCTACAGGCTATCTCCCCAAATCAGTAAATCCAATTTGTCATCGCTCAGATACGCTTTGAGGCTCCCAGCAACCATCCTTCATGTACAGCGAACGGGATTAGCCCCATCAATTGTTTAGCTGCAAAGATGCTCATAAACAATGTAAATAGATTTGTTCCATTCCGTCACAGCACAAGTGCCTGCACCCAGCCTGGGCAAGGGGCCAGAAGGGTGCTCCTGAGCCCTTCTGAGTCCTTCTGAGCCTGGACAGCCTCATTGACTTTACTTTACCCTGGGATCCTTATTTTTCATGGGACTTGCCTCTACTCCCAGATGATCCAGATCAGGATCAATCTCTATTCTGAGGTTAAAGCGTGACTCTCGGGCCACACTTGCCTTTGAAGCTCAATGGCCTTCTCGCTAAGAACAACTGCCAGTAGTTTTTGGAATTTGTTTGCAAATTCCCAGGGTCCTGTGACTGACATGAAACATGGCCAGTTCCAATTTCCCAAGTTGCCTTGTGGGGTGACATGCACTGTGGGATGGAGGGGATTGTGTAAGAAACTCACTTGTGTTCCCAAGTTCTTTGTTCCTGAGAAACAAAGGCATGGCTGGCTGGGTCGATGTGGCCATGTCCTGCTTGTGTGGGTCACCTTCCTGGCAAGTGACAGCCAGGCTTCCGGGAACAGGACTTGGGCCCAAGAACAGGACCAGGCATTAGTCACCCTGAGGCTTAGCTCCTGATGCGAAGGTGTCTGTATGGCCTGGAAGTCATGGTTGGTACAGTCGGAAGTAGAACAGATGAGAAAGGGTACACCTGGGCTGGATTCTGTGAGGGTCTCCTCCAGGGTCACCACTTAGCTTCGGGCTCCTCTGCCTCTGTGGTGCTCAATTTTTCTTCCCTGAGGCCCCTCTTCTTCCCCTGCCTGAATCCCCTCCCAGATTCTCATGGTTGGCTCTGTCCTCCATCCTATTTTCTGTCTCGTCCTGAATCCCCATGAGTTTCCCATGCCAGAAAGCAATGGGGCAGTTTTGGCTGAACCCAAAGCACATAGATTCCTTACCTGGGTCCATGGGTATTGTTTGAACCCCAGACTTCCAGAACTGCTAGGCAAACACTGGTCTCTTCGGAGAATCCCAGGCTTTTTGCTAAGTGTCTTTGAAGAGGCAAAGCTGGGATTTCGTGGTCCCTATAAGACTGGCTCAGAGGTGCTGTACCCTGTGATGGGCCTGTCTGAGTCCTTCTCTGTGTGAAGCCCAGCCTCTCCTCACTCCTTTCTTCCACACTCCCAACTTTATGTCCCAAGAGCCCCTTGTAGCTGATGTCCCATTATAACCTCCTGTGCGCTCCTTCCAGCTACACAGCCCCCTTTATCCCGACCATTCTGGCAGCCACAGGCTCTGCTCTAGGACCTCTGAGCCCAGCTGTCAGTCTGGCAATAGTTGGGCTTTGTGATGGGCCGGTGGACCTTGGACCCTGAGCCCCACATCCTTGCAGGCTCAGACCTGAGCCTATCCCCAACCTCACTGGGCAGGTGGTCCTAGAAGACAGAGGAGCCATGCACCAAGGGTCTGGTGCCCTGAGCTCAAGATCTATTGTTTATTCTCTGGAGTATACCTTTGCCAAGTCTAACCTTCTGGATAATGGCTTCACCCAGACCCAGCTGATGCTTCTAAACCCTACTGAGGCAGGAGGGATTCAGGGACAAAGGGCTGCCTCTGTGAGTTCCTTTGGAGGGATCAGAGCTCCAAATGTCTGTCCATACAGGGCCCAGGGAAGCTGGGCAGGACTCAAGATTTGAGTCTTAGTCCTGCAGGTTTGCACCAGGGCCTGCCCCCACTGCACCCCCAGACATGGCATTCTCTAGGCCCCCAGAAGCTACTGCTGGTGTGACCCCTGACTCCTGTGCTGAGATTTTGATTCTGTACAGAGAGAGGTGCACATAGTCTCCCTGAGACAGAAGTTCCTGAACAAGGACCCTTTGTTTGCAGCTGCTCTGCCAGAGGCTGGCTCCGGCTCCTGACTTCTCACTTTTATTCCACTGGGCACTATGGGCCCAACACCTGGGTATCTGGGAAGGGGAGAAGAGAAGAGAAAGAGAGACCCAGAGACAGAGATACTGACAGAGGAATATGCAGAGAGACAGAGAAAAACACACAGAGACATAGATACAAAGACAGAGAGATCCATAGAGAGATGCAGAAACAGAAATACAGAGAGACAGATACACAGAAAGAAACAGAGAGGCAAACAGGGACAGAGAGACATAAAGAGATATATACAGAGACAGAAAGAGAGATACACAGAGAGACAGATTGACAGAAGGAAGAGAGAAGTGAGAGAGAGCTAGAAAGAGAGGGAGAGAGACAAAGAAAGAGGGAGAAAGACACACACAGAGAAGGATAGAGAGAGACAGAGAGAAGGAGAAAGAGCGTCTTTGTTTCCCACAGCTCTACCCCTGGTAGAAGCATCTTTAGGATTCAGTGTGGGCAGTGAGTTCTGAGCTGTCCTCCTGAGTTCTGACCTGCTGTGGGGTCTCCCCCACTCTGTTAGAAGCTTCCCCTCCAGGGCAGGCCTAGCTCTGGAGCAGAGTCCAGCCAGATGGGGCAAGTCCAGTTTCTGGGAGGTCCTTTTCTGGGAGGCATTTCCAGTGTCTTCTAGCAGGTTCCAGAAGATCTAAAGAGAAATGCCCCAGGTTTCTTGCTTCTGAACTTTTAAAAACTTTAAGAACAAATCCTCAAGGTTAGAGATAGTATATAAGGCAGGGTACTTTCTGAGTAAGCATCAGACCTGGGTTTGATCACTGAGCACCAGCAGGAGCATCCCCTGAGCACAGGTGCCACAGGAAATCTTGAGTCCTGCCTGTTATGGCCAGAAAAATAACAACAAAATTAGAGAAAAACAGAACCAATGCTTGAATGGGCATATTTGGTTCAAGAATTGACCCTATAGCTTTCTTTTTGGGGGGCATTTTTATTATTGTCAAATGATCCATGACTTCCACTTTATTTTCCTCGTGTTTTCTTTCCCCCATGGGACACATGGAACACCCCACATGAAACACATGGCTGCGTTTCAGTTTCTATCCTCTGCTTGAGAACCAATATCCATTCTTGTGTCCCCAACTGGAGGGAAATTTACCATGTTTCTTGGAAAATCAAGCTACAGAGAACCTGAAAACAAATTAGGGTTCTCCCAGGGGCCCTAATACCACCTCCAGATACTTACGGATTTTGATACCACCCCAAGGTGCTCAGAGACCCTAATATCCATCCTCAGTTGCCCAGGGGTCCTAATAATCACCCTAGGTACTCATAGAACCCAATAACCACCCCAGATACTCAGGAATCCTCAATACCCACCCCGGGTACTCAGGGATCCTAGTACCTACCACAGGTACTCAGGGTTTCTAATACCCACCTGCAGTACTCAGGAGTACTAAGACCCCACCCCAGGTACTTTTAGAACATGCACTCAATATTGGAGAAAGTTTCAGAGCTGTTTCTTCTCTTTGGAAGTCTTTCTTTAGGGCCTCTCTCCCTAGAAGCAGCCAAAGTCAGCCTGTTGTGTGGGCACCCTCTATGGCACATCAGGTCTTGGGGTCATCTAATAGCAGCTTAGAGCCATCTAGCATGGTCCTGAGCTCCTATCTAGCCTGGGCTCTGCAGGGGCCAAATCCTCACACATACCTCATGAACCCGTGAAGTACCCAGGCCGGTGCCTAGAGAAGGGGGTGGACACTCAGGCCAGGATGGGCTGACCCATGCCCCTTTTCCAGGAACTCTCCTCTGTCCCTTCCCTATGGAAGGAGAGTCTTGAACTCTGAATCTGCAAACATGGAAGGGGAATGAGTCACTTATTTTCACAGCTCCCTAGGCCCACGGTGTCGCTCTAGCTGAATCTGCCTCTCTGACCCTACCAACCACTGGAGACCCCAATACCAATGGCCAAACCACTTCTACCTCTAATTGCTCCAACCCACAAATTACTGGTTGCAGCTAGTAGAGCTGGTCTCTTCATATGTTGGAGGTGAGCACAACCTCTTCCTCATTTGGGGAAACAGAGACCCCAAAGCCCAGCCAAGTCTGGTAGCTTCTGAGCTCCAGAATGCTTGTAGCTAGCATTGGACTGCACTGACCAGTCCCATGCTTCTGGGCAACTGTCCTCCAGAACTCTGCTGGAGGAGAAGGAACCTTCTGGAAGCCAGGACTACCCAGAGTGGCTCAAACCCTGTTCCGTCTCATTTCTGCCAGCTCATTCTGCCTGATTAAGAAGGAGAAACAGATTTCTTGAGGTTTTGTTTGTTGGGACCATTTTCAGGATTTACTCCTAACTCTGAGTTCAGGAATCCTGACTCTAGGGATTAAGGAACCCCATGTGGTGCCAGGGATTAAATCCAGATCACCTGGATCCCGCCCTGATCTCCTGGTTTGGTCTGTGCCTTTTCTGAACAGACACTGACATGCTCACTTTCATCCCCATCTCCAGTTGCTGATTATCCTTCTTCAGGTAACATTGTGCCTGGCCCATAGTGGACACAACAGCCCCTAAGTTTAGACAGAGAAACCACCAGACAAAAGCAGCTTGTCTGAGCCCCCCTAAATCCCCTAGTATGAGTTGCAGAATACTCAGCTCTGTGGACTTCGGTCCTGATTTTGAATTATTGAGGGGAAGGGCATGCTTCTAGTGATTAAATTCTTGGCACCTTATTCTTCAGTCTTCGATTATTTTTAAAAAATTGTTTGGATTCTTTTTGTAACACCAGGCAGTGCTCAGGGCTTTCTCCTGGTTCTGTACTCAAGAATCACTCCTGGGGTTGTTGAGGATCCAACCTAGGTCTGCCATGTGCAAAGCAGAGCTTCCCCCTGTCCTATGGCTCTGTCCTTCTTGTAAATAGTGTTTTTAATTTGCTTAGAGATCCCAGGAGAAGGACATAGTTGTAGAATCCCCCATGTTGTAAGATAAAGGCATGTGTACCTGGAAGAACTGGGTTCCCCAAACTCTACCTGGTCCCCACTTGAAAACAGTGCTGAAGGCTTCCCATTTGGAGGACCAGGTGCTCCTCCACCCCCACCCTGACACTCCAGTGGGGGATTTCTGAAGCCTCACTTGCTGTTCCAGAATAGAAATGTTAGTGATGAGGCTCCCAAGAGCCTTAACTCAGATTCCCAGGAGAACTTCAGAGAGGGAACCAGCCATGCTGTCCTTTTTGAACTAAGTGCAGGGACTAGGGTGGGCACAAGCTGCTCTGAATTGGTGGAGGGAGGGGCTGAGAACTCACAGATGCCCTGCCAGATATTTGGAGCCAGAAGGTGGTGTCAGGGTCTCCCCTCTATGGTGAGGGCCACAGGAGGCTGTGGGGGTCCAGGAAGGGGCCCTGCATGCCGGGTGTGGCAAGAATGTTGTTTAGGGACTACGTGACAGCACATCAGGGAAAGCATTTGTCTTGCTCACAGCAGAGCAACCCATAAGGTCTCCAGAGCCTGCCAGAAGCGATTCCTGAGTACAGAGCCAGGAGTAACACTTGAGGCCTGCTGGGTGTAACTGTAAAACCAAAGATATAAAAAATAATAAAATAAGGAACATGGCACTGCAGGGCAGTATGTTGGCTCTATCCTCAGCCAGAACAAGGGACTCTTCTTCTCTGCATCTGCCCCTGTTTGGGAAATTTGCAGGCCGCAGAGACTCTGCTTAGAGAACATGGGACCAGTTTTCAGTGAGCATTGAGCAGGGGCAGCTAGAGTGACTGTTAGTGGGTGTTTGGTTCCCTGAGGACCTCTGGGCCTGCACCACTGTGTGGACTCAGGCTGGCACAGAGACCTCTGCACATTGTGTGGGCCCAGCTCAGAGATCTCTGTATACTATGCAGATCTAGCTGGCTCAGAGATCTCTGCTAAAATCACATGCCTTGAGTCTAATTTGATGGGCTTCTTTTATTTGTTTGTTTGGGGGCCGTACCTGACAATGCTTAGGGGTTACTCTGTGTTTAGAAATCACTCCTATCGGGCTCAGGAGATCCTATGGGATGCCCGAGATTGAACCCAGGTAGGCTACATACAATGCAAACTCCCTCCTCGATGTGCTCTAGCTTCAGCCCAGCACTAGTTTCTCTTCTCGAGAAAATCTTCCCACACAGATCCAGCCTGGATTTCCCTTGAACATTCAGGTCTGGGTCTGAACCTGCGGCCAAGGAAAGCTGCTCCTGGTGGTGTTTGGGTGGAATAAAATGGAGGGGGGTGGTGCTCATCCCTGAGCCTAGTCTTATCCACGACATGGTATTAAGTGAGTTCTGTGGAACTCACTGTGCCCATAAATTTCAGGGTCGCAGGAGCTGGGGGCTTGTGGAGACCCTTGGCGGCATTGGCTTGAGTCTGCATGTCTACTGGGCTTTCTGGTCCTGGTTCCTCACCCTGAGTGTGTTGTTCTATCCTTGCACTAAACAAGTGTTCCCTGCGGTCCTGACAAATGCTATTAAGAAGCTTGTAAAGGAGCCGGTGACAGTCTTGGTTGGGGATGCTCGGTCTCGTCTCATGTTTTGTGTCTCCAGCCCAGGCTCGGGGCCCCGAGAGGCTGTGCTCTGGTTTGGCTGGTGCCTGATCCGCTCCTTCTGTGCGCTCAGTGATTCGTCCTTAAGTCTTCATTAAAGCCTCTGATTTCATTTCACACTCAAGCAAACCCGGATCCTTGGTGGATCAGCACAATGAAGAGACTGCACTTGGGGAGTGTGGTAACTGGGGCACCTTGCGGATGGGCTGCTTCCTGTCTGCTCCCAGCTGCTCTCTAGGCTGGGAGAAAAGGGGGAACCCGCTGGCCTGGGAAGGCTCACATTCATGGACTGGCTGGGCACACTAACTCTGCTGGGTCTTAAACATACTCGAGTGCCCCTAGAAATGGCTGTCCAATCTCAAGGAGTATAAGAGTCCCAATACCCGAGTCCACAGGGCACATCCCCCCAAGAAAGTTGGGAAAGAGATTCTGTCATCCTGATGGAAGGATGATACTGTACTGGGCAAGGAGAAGACAGATTACACAGAAGGCAGAGAGCAAAGGGCTCCTGCTAGATTCAGTTATGGAAAAGAGGCTGTGGGTGGAGAGGAGAAAAAGAGACAGGATAGAGAGAGAGAGACAGAGACAGAGAAGAGGGAAAGGGCAGAAAGGGAGGAAAGAAGGAGAATGGAAAAGGATGGTGAGGAAGAATGGAGGGAGGAGAAAGGAAGCGAAGAAAGGAGGGAGGGAAAAATAGAAAAGAAGAAAACAGGCAAGGAAAGGAGGAAGAAGAAAGTGAGAGAAAGAAGGAAGGAAGGAAGGAGAAAAGAAGGAAGGAAGGAAGGAAGGAAGGAAGAGGAGAGGGAAGATAATGATCCTTCAAGGGGTCCCAATAGAAGTGAGTTGGGGTGTGGTTTTCTTATCTTTCAGAGATAGAAACTGGTTCTGTTGTGGATGGTCCCATCTTAATGGGCGAGGTACTATGGGGCTAAGGGATTAGTGCTCGATTCCCAGTGCTCTCTCTCCTTCAGGGAACAGCACCACATCCTCAGGAAGAACCCCTTGGCTCCCAAGCTCTGCGGAAGGAGTGCATGTGAATAGGCCTTTGTTTATTTATGGCAGTTTTCACCTCATTTTAACTGGCTTTACTGCTTGTGTAAGAGTCTGATTTAATAGTATGGCACGCTGAAGGGTCTCAGATAAGTCAGGGTTCAGTGGCATTTTCTAAAAGTCCCAGATAATTAGAAAAGTGTCTTATGTGTTGCATGAACACTCATTTGGGTCTAATTCTTCACAAAACCATGGATGCGATGAGAGTGATCATTGGTTGGAAAAAAAATTAGTGATCTTTTGGGTGCTTCTCATGTAAAGTAGAATGAAGCACCCCAAGAATGAAAGTATAGAAACAGACTGTTTGGCTTCAAGCTCTTCCATGGAATTAGTGACCCCTCAAGGGTTCTTGAACATCCTGGCAGAAGACCCATGGCCTCTGCAGGTGGCACCCCCTTTCCCACAGTTGTTTATGGTCAGTGAGCCCTGCTCAGGGCTCTGCAGATGGGCAGAAGGGCTGGGCCAGCACCCCACTTCATAAGAACTTGTCACTGACAAACACTGTGCCAGTTTCAGGGTGGGAGCTGTGGGTCTGTGCTTCTGAGTCATTTCTGTCTCACTGCAGTGGGTCCTCCCTCCTCTGCCTCAGCTTCATGTCCTTCCTTCTTTGTACTGAGGACCCCTAAGGCTCCCCCTGCTCCTTGGAGGAGAACGTTTGGTTTTGATTGTTTGAATGATTTCTGCCGAAGGTTCCTCCACATACCTCCACACTACCAGGTCAGGAATGAGTCTGGGCCCTTTGCATGACTAGTTGAGTATGCTGGCAGGAATCATCAACATAGGTCAGACAAGCACAAGGGGATAGACTAGTGGGGTACTGACTGCACCTCAGAGGGCATAGGCATTCAGCCATCATGTGCTGTTGGCTGCTGTCTAGAGCTGGACCCCTCTGTGGCAAAGAGACCTCACCCAGTACCCTGTCTTGGAGCACTTCCTTCTGGGGCTGCTTTGCAACAGTGTAAGGAAGTACCATGGGGGGGGCACCTTATAAAAATGCACCCTATTTTTTTCTTTTCAGAAACCCAGTTAGGAAAGTTTGCTGAGCTGGGCCAAGAGACAGCACAATCTTGCCTTGCTCCAAGATGCTCAGTTGGATCCTCTGCAATGACTAGAGCTCCCCAAGCCCTGCCAGGACTGGTCTATCCTGGAGCACAAAGCCAGGAGTCAGCGCTGAGCATGGCCGTGGGTGGCCCCCAAATAAACGCACAGTAGAGACCGCTGACAATATGGGGTAAGGTCCAGAGGATAGGTTTCGATAATCTACCTCACACACTCCCCACCTGGGGCCCTGAGTCCTCAGTAAGGAACCTGGATCTAGGTAGGAAGACCTGGGCCAGACAAGGGGAAGGCCTGCCTCAGTCTCAGGCTGTATGTGTGGGGCTCAGGGAGCCTGATTCTGCATGAGGAAGTCCCCTGGCCTGGAGGGTACTGCCCCACTTTGGGCAGTGCTGGAAATAGATGCCCTTCCTGAGCTTGATAAAGGCCCCTGCCCTGCCAGTAACTCGTAAATCACGGTGCTGCAGCAGGGCCTTTTGTTCCAGAGGCTGTTGTTGGAAAAGGAAGTACCCAGCTGAGAAACCCCACCAGCCAGGCAGGTCCGTCCTGGGGCGCCCCCTGGCTGGCCCGCTGCAGCCTGACTCCTGGGCACCCAAAACACTGGCCCCCACTCTTCCTCCCAGCACTCAGCCTCCCCTAGGCATCAGGGAGTCCTCCTGGAGCCCCTGTTGGGGGACTGAGCAAGCGCACTTGGCTCCCTGCTGCCGGGAAGAGCAGTGTGCCTGCTGGACTCTCTCTTGGCCTCTCACCACGCAGCCCTGGGCCTTCTCTATCTGCTGTCCCTGGGAGGAGACCAGGTGACAGGGATTTGGTCTTACCTTCTGCCGGGACTCTTCAACTATCTTCTTTGGCCTTTTGCCAAACCGAGGTGTTTGTAGAATTGGGATGGTCATAAGTAATCACCATTTCTCCCAGGGTTCCTCACTGGCCCTGAAGGTGGGAATCGTGTTTGTATGCCTCTTCCGACAGCTGGAACATCATACATGCAGACACTTGCATGTTGCTTTTGGTGAGAGAAAGAGAGGGAGAAAGAGCTTGAAGAGAGAGGGAGAAAGAGGCAAAGAGAGAGGGAGATAGAGAGGGAGAGAAAAGAACAGAGAGAGAAAGAGAGAGGGAAAGAGAGAGAGGACTCTTGAAGGACCCATCTAAAGGGATTTCCTTTCTTTTTAATATTTTTGAAGTCGGTTTAACGATTCTGTTGACCCGCCATTAGGGGAAGCTTAGCTTTTAGCAAAGGTAATTAAATTATAAAATCGCTGCTACCATCATCGAACTACTCATAAAATAAGAAATGAAAAAAAAAATACCCCGAAATAAAAAATCTTGTGGGCTTCTCTTCCTGTAATATTGCTCCCTAATGTTAATTACATTTAAATGGGCGAGTACTATTTTGGTATCATTCATACGCCTCTAAAAGTACATTCCAGTTTATCATACCTGTCAACGTGGGTGCATCACAGGGTAATACTTTATTAAGAAAAAAATCATTAGGGAACCGCTGATCCCATTTAAGTACATTGGGCAGAATGTAAGACTAATTAAAAAGCATATTTTTACATTATTAATTTCTGAGTTTCACACTTAATGAATGTGAAATGACAGGACTACTATTTTTACATTCAGGCACTCTGGGCTCTGGGCTTTTTCAGTCGAGGGAATTAAATTCTGGGGATTTTTGCAAAGATGTTGCTTGAGAGATCTGTTTTCAAAGAAAGCATCACTTTTTTAGCTTTGCTTTTTCCTGGGAAATCATGGCCAAGCACGTAACAGCCACTTAAAAAGAGTATTAAATAGATGTTATTTTTTTTCATCAGACTGCGATAAAAGTATTTTAGATGAGGTATAAAATATGGTTTTTAAATGATATTATGATTTGCAAACACTAAAAAATAATTGCAGTGCAGTTGAGAGAGAGAAAACATCTCATCTTTATTGTGTAAGACAATGTGATAAAATATTTTACAGCCCCAAGCTCATTTTGCATCTGGAAAATTGTGTAAACTGATGGAGAAAAAAAAATCTCATTAAAACTAAAGGTTATTTTTTTTAATATTCTCAGAACAAAGCAACACATTACGCACCGCTCTCTCCTCTTCACAGATTTGTGAAATCAGCCACAAATCCTGGTGCCGAAGATGTTGCATCGATAAAGGCACGAGAAGCCAAGGATGCCTCAACCAAGGACAAAGACAATGTCAGGATGCAGTGACCAGTCTGAGGATGAGGATGAAGACGAGATTGAGGATGAGGATGAGGACGAGGATGACGTCGGATGTGTCTGGGCATGTGGCCCCGTGTGGGCTCTTCTGCAGCCGGTTATTAAGTATTAGGTGTTACGTGACTGAAACTCTCCCTTTTTCTGGGTTTGCATACACAGTTCTTTTTTTATAGAGCTTTTGCTGGGAGGAGGAGAGAAGGAAAAAAAAAAAACAACAACCCTTCTTCTCTTTTCTTTTTCCAATGTGCTTACAATTACCTCTCTGTGTTTTTATTGTCTTTTTACAAACCACAAACCTTACACTGGAGGCGAAGCTTAACTGGAGGCTTTTCCTCATGTAAATATTAGGAAATTGCATTTGTACAAACTGCAGGGCTTTGTAAATGGGGGCTGGAGCGCCTCCAACACAAATTAATCAGGATAAAGTTGCTCTGTGTGGAACATGACCAGCGTTTATTTTCTTAAAGTATTAATTTGTCAACAGCTCGCCTGCTCAGCCTGGACTCCCGCCGAGGGCCGAAGACGCAGCCACGTGTGTGCAAGGCATCCTTCCTTCACCTGGGGGTCCTCGAACCCTAGCCGGCACGCACCGTCCTCAGGATGGATTCTCCTGGCAGCCTCACAGGGCGCTTGAACAGAGCTGCAAGCCGTAACCTGGTTTACAAAGAGCAAGTAGGAGAGATGCTGGCTTTGCCAGGATTTCCAGCAGGGACTGTCTCCGAGGTCTGCCCTCTGCGTCTCTGCCCCTGGTACAACGCACACAAGCAGGCGGGCATGCACGCACACACACACACACATATACAGACACACACACACACACACACACACACACACACACACACACACATCACCTGCACCTTCTCCCTCCTCCCCCAGACATTGTGAGTCTTTCTTAATTCTGTTGCGATTTTCTTAAACTCTTTGATCCCGGCTGTGTTTCTGGAAGGAAGCGACGTGTGTAAAGACCTCTATTTTTCAGACTTGCCAAAACAAATGAAGGGAAACGTTCAGCTCTCCCCTCGCCAAATGTTTTGAACGCTTCTCCATGAAAGCAAGTCTTATTTGGAATGTCTCTGAAACCCGAGGTAAATAATGCAGCCTGTCAGAGGCAAACGCATGCTTGCCACTCGGAGCAGCCACCACCAGCTTTGCTTTTGATAACTGTGGGCTGCGAAAGGCTGAGTTTGGAGAAAGCACCGGTTTGTGCCTGTGCTGAGGAAGGTGTTGGAGTCCGAGGCCAGGCCAGCTCAGTGTCTTCCCCAAACCCCTGCTTTGGAGCTGCGAAGTGCCTGGAAAAAAACAAACAAACAAACAAACAAACAAAAAACCCAGACCTTTCTTCTTCTGAATGCTGGCCCTGTCTCAGAGCAAATGCAAATAGATTCTCCCAAATTTCATCCTCATTTCTCCCACCCAGGATCAATCATTCCCCCTGTCCCCCTTAAGAATGCACCAATACAACCAACAGGCCTTCCCAGAAACACCTGACCCAGCTAGGGTTCAAGCTGGAGGTCTGCACCCCTCCGTGCCAACAAGGAGCTGGCCAGATCCCTGGACTGGTTCCCCACCTCTCAGGCCCCCCTGTCTGGAGCCCAGACGAAGCACTTGGAGATCCGGGCTCAGCAATCCTGAGTCTGGCCGGCTTGTTTATGTTAACAGACATTTTCGACTATTATTGACACTCTCCTTGTTTGATTCCCTTGCATTTACCTTGTTCCCCATTTTATTATTCAGGATTTCCGCGCTTGCCAAGTATTAATCAATGTATTATGCAGCTCGGTTGGGCCAACTGTGCACACGGGGTGCCCCCGGGGTTAACCCAGTCAAGAAGGAGAAAAGTGTTTCAGACATGGACACAACATGTGGTTTACTATTATCATTAAATGAGGTGAACTGGGACTCGATACATATGGATTTTGAATTGCATAAATTTTGATTGATATCATTTGAAGCCGGCAGCCCTGAAAGGGTAGATTTTGTGAAAGACGATCCGCAGGCCACCTATTACCACGTCCAATCAGGCCGGGGAAAGTTCCCGAAAGGAGCAGGGCAGCTGGCTTTTAAATGGCTGAAACATCCCATCAATACTTATTTTGAATAATGGAAAAAAGAAGTAAAAGATGTTGACCCCGGCCTGACAAGAACCTTGCTTCCAAAAGGAGCACTTAGCCCCAGGGATCTGTAGGCCCCACAGTAGCTGCTTGGTTCCCCTACCCTTTCCACTTTCTCATTCCCTCCCCCACTTTTCTGTTTTACTCCAAAGGGAGGGGGGAAAAAACATGCTTTTTGCATTTCTTGGAGCATGAAGCCCCCGTGGAAAGCGGCCTGGAGAGTGGATTTTAGCGAGGTCAGGAAGCAAGTGAGGTAAAAGCGATTCCCCGAGGCAGAGCAGGGGGCTTTTGACACACCAGCTTGGACTTGTGGGACCTCAAACGTCCATCCAGGAGGCACTGGGTATCAGGTCACAGACCCCGATGGCCAGCGGAGGCAGGAGAGACCAGAAGTTTCTGTGCACTCATCTGTCCCCTCAATGCCTCTTCATGGGAAATGGAGTAAAATTGTACAGAGCTGACATTGAACTTTTAGTACAATCCCTTACAGCTATGGGGCAGAACTTACAGGCTGGGCTGCCTCGGAAAGGACACTCCTCCAGCCCACTCCCCGAGTTCTGTCCCTCCTCCTGATCTCTGCCACCCCCCACCCCCCAAGCCTGTGCAGATGCCTGAGGATGTGCTGGACCCCAGCGGAGTTGCTAGCAAAGCCCCCTTCCAACCCAGCTCCCCAAGCCCGCCAACTTTCTGGAAGGGGAAAAGGGACATAAATCAGGAAATAAAAAAAAAAAGTTTCTGCACATTTTCCAAAGCCACGCTGCACTCTCTGAGGTCCTTTTCATTTTAACCAAATCAGGGGGACGGGGCCTCGTCGCGCGGCGGCAGATGGACCCATAAATCACATCCCTGACGCTCCGCGCTGCTCCCCTCCACACCTGTCACTTTTTTGTCTCCTTGCTTTTCGCTGACACGGTTTGAAGTCCACTGTGAACCGATCCGGGCTGCCTTTTACAGTCATATCCATCAAACGGCCAGTGGTCATCCACCCTCTGTGTCAATCGATCCTGGCCTGTCCCCGCCTCACCACTGGCTTCGCGCTGAAGCTGGTGAGGCAGCGGGTCCCGGGGTGAAAAGCATTTTTTTTCTTCTTCTTTTCTTTCCCCACCCTTTGCCTCCAGCTACAGCTGTGATTTCCTGAGTCGCCTGGGCTCCTGGTATTCAAGTTGTCTCATACCACAGAGCCAAGCAGAGGACTACGCTTGCCCAGGGTTCCTGCCTGGGTTGAAGAGCTCCCAGGTGTCGCACAGAGAAACTCTGGAGTTTCCAACTCGGAGGCTTATTTTGCTAAGTAAACAAGCCAAAGCTATGTGCATAACCTTCGCTTGCTCAGAAAGGTCAGCCGCCCGGTGCTCATTTCCCCGGCAGCCTTTTGGGGGCACTCTGATGCCGGAGATCTCTGGAATTGGGAAACAAGATGTGGGCCTAACAAAGACTCAATCGACAAAGGCTGCAAAACAAAAACATTAAAACATTGATTACATTTGAACCGAAGTGGGGAAGTTTCTTGGGTGGATCAAATCATAGCTCAGCAGCACGGAAGGGCCAGCAGGCTGGGACTGGGACAAAGTCTCTTGTGTTCGGGTGGGAGGTGGGACCAGGGCACAGGCTGGACTGTCAGCATCCCCCCCCCCCTTCACTCCACGATAACCCAGTGCCAGCCTTCTGCAGGAGCTGCCTACTGCCGGCTGGCAATGGCAATTCACAGAAGAGGTTTCACAGCCCTTGGAAAGTTCACTGGGATGTGTGTGTTTTCTACCGAAGTGGAAACTTCCCTTCATATCCTTCCTTCCCACAGAGATCATGTCTCATCCACGCATAAACTTCAACTCAAGAAAGAAGCAGAGGAGGAAAAAAAAATTATATGTGGGCATAGGGAACTCACAGACACACAATTTAAAAAAAAAAAAGGCTGCTTAGCAATCCCGTTAGGTCAGGTTAAATTTATTATATTCTTTTATAGCTGAACTCTATGCTTTCGTCTTGAGGTGAAAGCTGAAATGCACCAGAAACCTTTGGAATTTCAGTCCTGTATAATACTAGGAGGAAGAAAATCAATTCCTACCCTTTGAAGGTAGCTGATTGCCTTAAAATGGTCAAGGTAAAAATAAATAAATAAAACGATGTTATTTTTTTCCCTGCAATTATCTTTTTTTTTTTAAAGAAAGAAATAGGTTATGTGAGCAAAACAGCCAGCTAAGCATAATAGGAACATCACTGTGAGAAGCTTGCCTTCACTCCGAAGAGATGTTTTTAAAACACTGTCTTGTAATAGAGAGGGTAGCTCAGGGCTTTGAGGTAAAAAGGCCTCATGGGCCAGCGTGCACCATCTGTCCTGGGCAGGGTTATTTCTGGGCAGAACTCACAGCCCAGTGTCTCCGCGCTCACACACTGGTGTTCATCGCTCAAGTGCTCCAGGACGAAACAGAATCTTTTCATAGTAAACTGCCATGGGCTATCTACAGATCAGCTGTGAGGGACCTGCAGAGGGAAAGGGGGCTTCTCTTTGCATTTTGTTTCAGAAAAGCTTGTCTATTGTAAAAGGAGCCATTCAAGCAATTCCTAATGTACTATGATTTTTTTCTTAGTGTTCTTATTAAAATAGATTTTGCAGAATCAGTTCTGGAGGTGATGCTGTGTCCTGGAGCCAAGGCTGAGCTGTCAGAGGCCTGCAATTCCCCCCTACTCCCTGCTGTGTCCAGGAAATGTCTTCTTACCCCCCCAGACAGCTGCCTAGAGAGGGGACAGGTTTTCCCACTTGCGTCCAAGGACCCAATTGCAAACTGGGATGTCACTGAATGCACAGGAAAGCTTCCGGAATTGGGTACAGCAAAGAGACTGCTGAGGACGAAAGGGCCGGATGTGAGGTACTGGGGAACAGTATCACTGAAGGCACTGTGGAGCGGCAGGGAACACAGAGCCACAGCCTCTGCCAAGAGGTGTGCCCCTGTCCCCTTGCACCTGGGCAGTGCTCTCCATGGACATGCAAGGGAAATTAGGCTGAAATTTGAGAAACCTAGACATGGATTCTTGAAGGACAGACGATCAGAGCTCTGGTCTGTCTTTGTACTAGGAAGTATATTCATGCAAGAAATTAATTTTCCCTTCCCCAGAAGCCAAGAGTATGCATTGCTTCTGGGGGTTTTGCTTTTGTAAAAAGCTTGGGGCTGGAGCAGGGGAGGAGAAAAGAAGAGAGGAGAAGAGAGGGGAGGAAAGGAGAGGTGAAGAGAGGAGAGGTGGAAAGGATAGAGGAGAGGAGAAGAGAAAAGAGGAGGGGAAAAGAGAAGAAGGAAACAGAAGGGAAGGGGAAAGAGGAGAAGGGAGGGAAGAAGAGAAGAGAGGAGGAGAGCTCAAGCCTCCAGACCTGGAGAGGAATTTACTGGACTCCAGAATTGTTTAGCTGTATCTAGCATGCAGAGGCTATGGAGAAAACTTTGACTGTGCAGGACACAGTGGTCTGACCGCACAGACCTTGAGACCCCAGACCTGCACCTTCGTCTCCCCTGTAGCTGCCTCCAGCTGTCTGCCTTTGCAGCCTCCTGGCGTGGAAACTTTCAAGCTGAGCCTTGGCTCTGTGATATGAGTGGGGAAGGCAGCTAGATGTTTCCCAGCTATTCTTTCTGGCCTGGACTGTGCCGATGTTGTGGAGCGCGGAAGAGAGAAATCGTCCCCACGGCTGTACTGTGCTATTGTTTCATTTCTATTTTTCACTTGACTCCAGCCCCTTGTGTCAAAACGCCGGGAATCCAGTCTCGGGCTGCCTTTTTCTTGCATTTGTCATGGGTCCCTCACATACAGTTGAGTGTCTCGCGAAGAAACACCTCCAAGGAAAACTCTATTTATCAACAAGGCCACTTTTAGAGATGGAGTTTCATTTTGCAGAATTCCATCCTGAAACGGCTTTTTTTTATTATGATTTTTCTTTCTTTCCTTTATGTGCTAAATTCACAACCAAGAAAAAAAAGACATCATTTAAATATCTGCTCTTCTGTCTGCCAAGACGTGAGCCTTAAAGGGGTGGTGGTTGTTGTATTGCAGTTTTTTCCTATTTTAGGTCTTCAAAGAAGAAAAAAAAAAAGAATAACAGGGATAGTCTATTTCCTCAAGCTGTTTTTCTCGTGTCTCCTAAATCACCAACCATTTATTAAGTATAAATCCTGCTGTGGGTTTCTTAGAGCTGGACCTGGAATGGGAAGTAGAGAAAAATAAAAGACGGGAATTTTAGCTAAGTGCCACCTGGGCTGGGAGAGGGGCACTGACACAGCTGCCCACTGACTTGGGGCTGCAGCAGGCAGGCAGAGCAGGTGCCCAGCTGACCTGAGAGTTCTGGGTAACTCCCCTCAGGTGTGGACAAGCCTCTCTGGGTGACCAGGGCTTGGTGGCTTTTTCCAGTTGGCCACATTCTAGTGGTGACGCCTTTGAAAGCTGTGCAGCCATGGTCAGTAATTGCGTGTCTGTGGGCGCTTTCTAAAGAGCACGTCAATAGAGTAGACACGGTGGGTGGTGCTTTCTCGCTGCCCAAACAAGGGGGTCGTGCCATCTGATGGGGCCCGGGTGTCGGCAAATAGCCCTACCGTTCCTGGGCCCAGGCTAATTGCCCAGCGCCAGACCCACCGTTCCCACTGCCCTTCTCCCAGCCCCCTGGAATCATCACATAGGCACAGCCAGGCGGGGATGGAATCCAGACCCGCACCCAGGTGACATTTTGTAGCCAAGCAGGAAATCCCCAGGCAGGAAGTGTTGCATTTGATGCCAACAGCCACCTGACAGTTTTCTCTGCAAAGAAAACATGACACTTTTCCAAATATCAGAGGAGGCGCCGGCCGCTCCGGGGACTGCTGTCCTGTCATTGAACCGGAAGGTCGCAGCCCGCCTGTCCCACGGCAGTGGCGGCCTTGCACACAGAATGCTGCAGGCACGGCTCGGTCCGCCTTCATCTCACGGGCGAGTGACAGCGGGGATACGCGCCAGTGCTGACAGCAGCGACCTCTAGGTTTGGGGGCCCTGCCCAGGCCCCTCAAACGCTTGGGGAGAAACCACCTGGACCATCCCACTTGGGGGGCGGTGGTGGGAGAGATAATTCTGGTATTTAAAAAAAAACAGAAGAAAGAAAATCATGTTTTCTAATAGCCTTTGACCCCAGGCTTAGGTACCTACTTGAACAGATCAAATTTCCTCCCTTATACTGCACTGAGTTCTCCTCCCAGGGTGCTCAAGTAGGGCCTCACATGAGCATCTCAGGCAGCTGGATTTGAGACACCCCCCCCCCCCTTGCAGGCTTTGGGTCTTTTCAAGTGTGCAGGACCAGGCCAGAGGAGAGCCCAAACACAAAATTGAGGGGTCTGTCGTAATACCGCTGCAAGCTTCCTTTGCACAGTGAGGAGACATGACTTGAAACGCGGCTAAAAGTGTCTGTCCTTTTTTTTTTTTTCTGGTCGCAGCTGTGTGGAAGAAATTAAAAAATAATTTTCTCTAGCCCCTTTCTTCTAAGAGTGGGGTTCCATTTTAATCAGTAAAAAGGCAAATTGTTGCTTGCCATTACCGGTTTCTTTGGAGGTAAGAAGCAGGAGGCTGTCTACAACTTGCAAGGAGAAAATACTCATCCGGGGCTTGAAAGCAGAGTTTCTGGCCAGAATCTGGCTCCTCCAGCCCTTCCCCTGTAGGGTAGACACTTCCTGTTGCTCCTTTTTATAAGCAATAAGAATTTAATAACTGTGAGCAACTCTATAGCAATATTTATATGGGTCAAGTGGCTTAAACGTATGCACCCATGTAAAGTTATGAACCACATTGCCCCCTTTTAAATAATGCAGTGAGCGAGGCGCTCTTAGGTTTCATACTCTAGATAAAAGGTGTTTCAGGCTAAGCTCCTGGCACCCTGCAGACAAGAAACATTACCGGGAGCCTGTGACTACGTGGCTGCCTGCCTCACGGGGGGGTGTGGAATAAGCTCCCCAGCCTGCTCTGAGCATTCAGCATCACGCTCCCAGGTGCCCCAACAAGAACTTTGCTTTCCTTTTAGCAACTCGGAAACTCTCCCAGTGAATGCGATCACCTCGAGGCAAGTACCCATGAGGATGACAGTGAGGATGCTGCCTCCTGGTCACAGGCAAACAAACGAGGCTCTTGGGCCACCAGGGGCTGGAGTGAATGGGCCCTACACCCTCAGGCCTCCAGAGCAGCAGGGGGCGCTCAAACAGGCAAGCCAGGATTCCTGAGCTTCTGACTATGAGTCAGTCCACTTGGGTTGAGTCTGTTGTAGCTACCTTTGGTTGGTGCTGCAAGGACCCACATCCTGGGTCAGTTGGAGGATAGATCTGGGATCAACCCCGCACCCAAGCTTATAGGGAGCTAGTGGAGACCATGGGTGCTGCTTCAGGATTTGTGCCATAGCCTTTTTCCTGACTGTGGTCTGATCTGGCAGGAATCCATGATCCCTAACACCCAAGTGTGCAATCCATACATTTTTCCCCCAGAGGTGCTCTGTCTCTGTGCACAGATGTGCCCAGATTCTGAGAACTGGGAAGCAATCCTAAGCCACCTCTCACCTCCAGGTCACCCTGTCCAGTGGTGTTAAATATGAGCCTCTGTGTCCAGATAAGTAGGGCTCAAAGTCACTTTGACTTCGGGTCATTCTCGCAGTGGGCAGATTTCCCTGAAGATACCCCAAATTGAAGCAGCAGGCCTCCTGTGGCAGTGTCAGGATGGAGAGACGTTTTCAGAACTGGACTCTCAGGCCTTCCTACTAATAGGCAGAGTTCCCACCAGACCCCAGCTTAGGAAGAGCAGGAGAGAGGCAGGGAGAGGATGTGGCCCACAGAGGGACACATTGCTCCTGGCTCCAGCAAGTTGTTGATGAGGGGAAGGTGCCCTGCTGTGGCCTGACGCTGCGCCTGGCTTCCTTGCAGGCAGGGTAAAGCTCAGGGCCTTGAGCATCAGTGTGGAGGAGAGATATCTCTGCTCCTTCCCTGCTGTGCCCCAGCTCTGTGAGACCCCTGGACTCTGATGGAAGGGAAAGACTTGGTTTAGAAGTGGTCTGAGCCCAGGGTTGTTTAGAAAGGGACATGCTGACAGAGTCAATGTCCAAGGTAGAAGCTCCACATCTGAGCTATGAACTCAATGAGATGTGGGCTCCATGTCTGTCTCAGCCACAGACTTAATTCTTTAGCTGTGGACCCAATGTCTGATCTATGTCCCTAATATCTGAACAGTGAACCTAATGTCTGAGCCATGGACTCAATCTGTGTCCAACTGGACTCTATTTCCCAGCTGTGTACTCAGTGTCCAGGGTCCATTCCACATGCGTTTTCATTATCCTTGGTTTCTGGGTTCCAGCGGGTCAGGGCTTATTCCCCACTAATGAACCTTCTCTCTTCTTTCTGCCTCCTTTGCTCATTTTACTGCTCTAAAGTCTCCACAGAGCTAAGACCAAAGATGAGACAGGCTGAGGGGACCAGTAAATTATAAGAGGTGAGGAAATAACTACTCCCTCCCTCCACTCTCCCTCCTTATTTTCTTTTCTCCCTCACTCTCACCCCCTTACAGAACTTCCTACAGTAAATCAATCCTCATGCTCTTTGTTTCTGTTATGTTTGAGCATTCATTATTCCCTACTATCTTCCTTTATGCTCCACACATCAGAGATATCATTGTGTCTGCCCCTCTCCCTATAAATTCACTTCAACGTGAGTTGAAGACTCAACATGGGTCTACAGATCCATCCACATAGCAGCAACTTTCATGGCTCTGTCATTTCTTAGAGCTGTATAGTATTCCACCGTGTAGATATACCATAGGTTTTTTTTTTTTTATCCACTACCTGTTCTTGGAACTTGAGTTGTTTTCATATTTTTGCTTTTGTGAACAGTGCTGCCAGGAACATAGGAATGTAGAGGGATTTTCTCTGTTGTGTTTTTTGGGCCCTTGGGTATATTCCAAGTGGTGGTATTGCTAGGTAATACATATGTACACTCAATTTTCCTAGTTTTTTTTAATATTGTTTTTCAGAGAAGCTGGGCCAGTCAAATGCCTCCTTTGTAAAGTGCTTTGCGATGCTTTGTCCTGAAGATACATATTCCCCCCGACATATTTTTTCACTAGAGCCTGATGAGATAACGGAACGGTCTTGAGCACACATGACACACAGGGGGCCCAGATTAGATCCCTGAAACCACCATGTCTTCTGAGCATCACTAGAGAAAGTCCTGAGTCCAGAGCCAGGAGTAGCCCCTACCAACACCATCAGGGATGTTCCCCAAAGCTAAAGCAACACAGATGAGAGAATAAAACCAGAGACTTTAATTCATAAGCAAACAAGACAAAACCTCACTTTGGGCAGATAAAGGACTCGGCATCTTTCTGTGGCGATGTGGGGCTGTAGAATGTAGGGTGGAGGCAGGATGAGGCAGGGGCAGGGCTGTTCCTGCTCAGTCCTGACCTTTCCTACATCTCCTGTACATGCCCAGATCTGAAGTTGCAGAAAGTGCTCCCTATTTATTTTTTCTGACAGCCAGTTCTCCCACACGCCCTCCAGTTGTGTGAGTCACTTGCTTGACCTCCTGGCTCCCTGACAGTAGGGACCCCCAGAAGAAGCCATGTGGCCAGTTTGAGCTCTGCAGCTCTCTGTACCAGCACACCCTCTTTCCTTGTCTTCCCTTGTTAACCCCTCAGCATTTATTTATTCCTTGAGGCATCAAGACACTCAATATTCAATTAAGGGGGCCACAGTGGAGGAGGTGAGCCAACAATAACAGAGGGAGCTACCAGACTACAGGTGGACCCAAGACAAGGGGTCTCAAGAGGGGCATGTCCTCAGGGACCCAGGCCAGGGTCCAGATTGGGTCCATAAGGCTCTTGGCCATTGTCCATGTCTGCCTGCTCTCTGCTCTTGTCTGGGTCTCTGGGTCACTCTACTATAACATTTTCTAATATGCACATTTTCTCTAGAGGACCAAGGAGTTCATGTTTGGGGCTTGTGGGCCATAAGTCTTTTCTGTTGCTATTTCACATGCCATGGTAGAGTAATCACAGATAAATGAAGCAGTGCGATACTATGTGCCAATAAAACTTTATTTACAAAGATAAGGAGTGGGCCAGGTTGTCAGACTGTGGCTTGCTGGCTTCTGATTCTATTTATTATAACTTCTAACAACAACACCCACAGCCCAGAGAGAGAGACTTGTCAGTGGGTCTGGGCTGGTCCTTGTTAGCAGAAATCTGGCTGCCAGGAAGAATGGTGTTCTCCCCAGAGTCCTGGGGAAAGGAATCCCACTGATTGTTCAGTATGTCACTTGATTCAGCTTTACAAGAGTGGCTGTGAAAGGCAGGAGCCTTGTTACTGCCGTAGCTATTGCAGGTGGTACAATACTGTCACCACCGTTTACGAGGCCTGGCCAGGCTCCCTGTCTGCGTGTGATCCCATTTCCGGCTTTTGAGGAAGCAGCCGTGATACACAGTTGGAAGAGGAGTTGATCTAGCTGATAATTTTCTGGTTGTTCTAGGAATATTATCTGCCTGAAAGAGTTATCACATAATTTGTTTGTTTAAAACCTCCTTAATGGAGTCATCTGTCTGCCTTCAGGAATCCAGTAGATGGCAAGTGAATGTTGATTCTTTAGCTGAACTCAAGTGTTGGACAGATGTTTCCCACTGAGCTTTACAGGGGAAGAAGACATAGCATTTCCTCAGTGCCAACAGGACAGCAGGCCTCAGCCTGGCTGGGCGGGGGCCCACTCTCACAAGGCCACTGACCCTGCTCAGCACTGCCAATGTTGACCAAACAGACTCTGCTCTCAGGAGGGTGCTCAGTCCACCAGGACTAAGGGCAGCTCAGGGGCCCAGAATGCCTTTCGAGATGATCATGTGCTCTGGAGAGGGGCAAAAGGACTGGGCTCCCTTGATTAAAGATGCACTTCATGCACCATGTGGCCTTCCTGGCAGGGCCAGTAGAGTTTGGGGGTTCAGAGAAGCCACCTCAATCTTGCTGGTAGCGCCCCTGGAGGTCGTTTTTTGGCATTTCTGCATGAAGGGGTCGGCATTCCTGGGGAGAGGAAGCTATGATTCTTTTCCAGCCTGGAGGCTGAGGCTGGACTTGGGCCCAGGCTAAACTTGCAGCTGTGTGTGGATTCAGGGGCACAGGGCAGTGGCACTGCCACATGTGTGGCAGACAAAGGGCAGGAAGCGGCTCCTGTCCAGATGAAAGGTGGTAGGAATGGGTGAGGTGTGATTGCCAAGACTATTTAAACCAGCAGTGGAGAGGGAAGCTGGTCATGGTCACAGAGATGAAGATTCAGGGACATATTCACGGGCACAGCCCTAGAAATGGGCACATTGCCTCCTGGTGCCCACACCCACATCATCTTCCTTTCATATGCCTGGATACTCGCACTGTGATTGATTATTCAGGGCGATTCAGGGAATTTAGGGAAATGATCGTGCATCAAGTCCTGTGGTTATGGGTGGAGCAAGTGCTGGTCCTAAGGGCTCTGGGATCCAGGGGGAGAGGAAGGAACATGGTCATTTGCTTAGTTGAACAAGTAGCTGTTGTGCCCCTACTGTGTACCTGGTGGTGGATGGAAAAGGAGGCATCAGCTATGAAACCACAGCCGCCCATGGAAACCACACATGAGACCAGATAACGGGATCTTGCTGGGATCTTCAGGACCCCTGTCCTCTGGGAAGGGGTGAGGTTCTGGTGGAGGGGTGTGGTAGTTTGTGCTGCTGCCTCTACCCTCAATCTGGGGTCCTGGAATGTGCCCACACTCAGAGCCACATTCAATGGCGACCTTCAATGGCCACACTCTGATGCTCACCCATGCACAGTGTTCATATGTAAGATGGCACCCAGCTATCTATCCCAAAGGTGTTCCCCCAACTTCCTCCTTCCCTAAACCTTTTTCTTTGATGTGTAACTGCCCAGTTGAATAGGACAGAACTTATCTCTCTCTCTCTCTCTCTCTCTCTCTCTCTCTCTCTCTCTCTCTCTCTCTCTCTCTCTCTCTCTCTCTCTCTCTCTCTCTCTCAACCTGCTCCCTCCTGGTATTGGAAATTGGTTTGAATAAAGAAAGAAGTATTCTGGCTTGTTGGCTAAGGCAGAGACCAAGAAGAAAAAGGCCACAGACGCCATGATTTTCCCTGACTGACTTTGCTGATTTTTTTTTTAATGCTAGCCTGCTTCTTCCAACCTGGCTGCGTGGGGTTTAGAAATACAGTGCCTGTGGTGGTCTTACCACTCCTGTATTTTTATTTTACCACTTACACTCAATATCACCTTTAATGCCCACACTCAGTGCCCAAGTTGCTCAATGCCCACATTCAATGCCTACATTCAATGCCCACATCACTCAACCAGGTGCTCAATGCCTGGAGCCTCATCCCACCCATTCTTCCTAGGTAACTTGACCTTACCTGCAAGACCCCGCCCATTTCCTGGGAGGGGTCTTGGAAACGGTAGATAAGGCTTTGACCAGAGGGGATTAGGGCCTTTTGGTCTTTTGCCAGCATGGAGGTCAAAGGGAAGATGGCTGAAAGGAGTTAAGATGCAGGGCTAGCTAAGAATGGCTGAATGCTTAAAAGGTTATGATATAGGCCACACATGTGGTGGATAGGGCATGAATAAAGTTGATGCTTTCTGAAGCCTGCCTGTGAGTGAGTTCAATACACGTCGCTTTCCTGGACCCCAGACCCGCAGGTTGATGGGGGATGAAGCCACGTGGCCATGGCCTAAGAATAAAGGCCTCCATCCTTCACCATCTACCACCATCGCTAATTATTTAATGCAACAAATGCCCAGACTCAGCGCCATGCTCATTGTCCGTGAGCAGTGATCACATTTCATGTCTATAATCCTCATCTTCTTTTCCCCCAGGAAGCTTTTGGGGAGGTTCTCTGCTCCCTAGAAGGACTCTTGGTGGTGGGCAGGTCCAGGAGGCCCATGGATATCACTGAGCATTGGGGACACTTTGTGACCACCCCCAGGCATGCCCTGGCATCCTGGAGGACTGGGAAGGTCAGTTCTTGCAAAAGGTATGAGGTCCCAGATCCTGCATGGACACTGACCCTGACACCTCCCAGATGAACTTATGCACCTAATCTCTGCCTCACTCTTCCTTGCTCCTCTGCTTGCAGGGAAAGTGACCTGGAGCCCCTGGACTAGACAATGCTGGAAGCCGACTCTCCTGCCTATGTGTGGGTGAGGGTAGCTGCTGGCCCATGTGTCTGATTTTCTGGGGCTGCTCTGTTGGAGGTCGCTGGGTGCTCCCCACATGGGCAGTGTCCAGGGGACCTGTCCCTCTCTCCCATCCCTCTCTTTTGTTCCTCCTCCTGTCCCATGGTTCTATAGCTCTCAGTTCAAGGACAGGTTTTGAGCTATGAGGTTTGAAGGTGGCAGGACAAAGTCGTTAAGGGGATGAGATAATTTCCAGGCCCCCAAAATAAATTGAATCAATCCTCGTCTTCCCTCTACTTCTTGTTGCCACAAAGAAGTGAATCTTTCCATCCCTTCCGAATCTGTCTTCTATGTCCCAGTCTGAGAAGGGACCTGAGTCACTGTTTCAAGTCAGGGTGACTTGGTTAGAGCTTAATAATAGTCTCATCTCAGGAATAATGCCACATGCTGTCACCCTGTCTGACGCATGGTGTTTACAGGGAACTTGGTAATGGATGATGACAGTAATTTGAATAAAAATGAATTTACTGCTCTTGTCTCATTTGCAGTAAATTTTCACATCTTTCATGCACAACCAGCGCCCCCTGACCCCACTCTGCTGTGCTGACAGAGGAGGGAAAGACGGGCACAGGGAAGCTAATCACCACCTACCAGAACCGAGTCACCTGGGCCTTCAGGAAAGATCCATCTTCCCACTGCTGGTGTGAAGGGGCGCTTGCTGGGGTGGGAAGGTTAAGGGGTGTGTGTGTGGATACACAGGCAGGACCTTGGCTGGTTTTAGGCAAAGACCCAACCCACTGCCTCCCACATTGCTGCCTCTAGTTTCGGGGTCTCTGGATGCTCATGGATATAGAGGCCCTCAGCATGCTGTCAGTTCCTGTGTCATCTAAGACTCCCTTTGCCAGGACTTGTCCCAGGGGGTGAGTGGGAGATCATAGGGGGTCCCCACGTGTGTGGGGGTGGCCAGGGATCATGTCCTTTCATGGAGAGACATTTTGCGGTCACAGCGGAGCACGGGGAGAGGTGGCAGAGCCTGTGACAGGCGGGCCGGATGGATTCTGATGGAATGAGGCCAGCGTTGGAATCGCTGGGACTTAAATAGGGATGAGAGAGCGTTTCCAAAAATGATCTGAGCTCTAGCCTGCACCGTGTGGGGGTAGCAAGAGGCTCAAGGAGTCACGGTGTGTGTGTGTGTGTGTGGCGGGGGGGTCTCTCCAGGTTCATGAAAGCTCTGCCTGCCATGTGGGACAGGGGTGTCTTGAGCAGATGAGTTGTGACAATCATCTGTCCCACAGCTGAATCTGCCCAGAAAGTGAGACCCCAGCTCCCTGCAGGCTAGAAGAGGTTGTGAAGGGGCTGATTTGGGATTCTGGGGTCACACCCTTGGGCGCTGTGTTATCCTCAGCATCTGATGCTGGTCTTCTTGTGTCTTTGATTCCTGGGCACCCGGGTTCCTGCACCTTGGCCTGGTACCTTTTCCCTTTGGTCCCTTTCTGGCTTGCTTGGAGCCTCCTTTTCCCCTTACATCCACTCTGGAGCACAGCCAGGTATCATCCCAGTTGTTTCCTTCCCTTATCATCTACCATAAAGGATCTAGGGCTGCTTTTGGGGAAGGTCAGACCTTTCCTCCTCATCCTCTGCTTTCTCACCCTTGCACCTGGGTCCTGTACCCCATGGCTCCTCTTCCTGTTCCCCTCCTACAGCCTCTGACCCTATGTCAGCTCCTTTATATTAGAGGGAACCCCACTTCCCAGCCTCTCTAAGCCACCTTAGCTTGACTGTTTGCTTTTTCAGCTTCTAGGCATTTTGCATGTTTTATAGCTTAATCTCTTTTCAAAATAATTAAATATATATATAATTATTCATTTCTATAACTGAAGTTTTAGAAAGTACAGATCACAGAAAACACTTTGTTACTTTAAACTTTGAAGGTTAGATTTTTTTTTAAATGTGCACATTTATTTTTTGGTAATGAGCACAATTTTTTATATGCAATCGGAATTGAGCAGAATTCTTCTTAAATGAATGTTAATAATACTTGACCCTTTTTATTAGCGCTCCATGGATGATGCTGTCAGGGACCCCTCCCTTCCTATAAAGGAGCATCGTCCAGATTTCTGAGCCCGCACCTTTGTGCAAAACTGATCCAAGCTTCAACTTTATAAATAACTCTGCAGCAATTCTTTTTGGGCCCAAGTCTTTTTCTGATTTTTAGACTTTTTTTCTATAAGTCAGATTTCCAGAAATGGAATCGCTAAGGTCACAGGAAAAAAAAAAAAAAAAACCTCTAAGTCTACAGAAAGACATTGGCAAAGTGTTTTGGGAAAAAGAAATCTATGGTCTAACTTCCACCAACCAAGGCCTAATGACTGGACCCTAGTTATTTAATCTGTAATGATGCCCATAAAAGATCTTGGTAGAAGCAGGTAACTGAAATCAAGATATAAAGAAACAGCCTGTCTTTCAAAGACTTTCATACTTACCCATCACTGAGAACGAGACTTTGAATGTTTGTATGTCTGAAATGTTTGCATGTTGCCTCCTCTCAGCCTCTGCTTTTAATATGGGTTCTCTCTCTCATATCTGAAAGTTTAGCTCATGGTTTAGTTTCCTCATCAGCACACACGAGGTCTTGAGTTTGATTCTCAGTAGTGCAAAAAAAAAAAAAATCCCCCCAAATAAAAAACCAAGAAGGAGGCACAGTGTTAGGGGACCACATAGAACCATCTGGGACCATGTAGGACCACATGCTCAGGGCCGAATGAACATCTGGAGGGTGCCAGAACTGGCCTGGGGGATATAGTGACCCTAAGACCAGCCTATCTACTAAGGCATCTCCTCCTACAACCCCAAACCTTCACGCTCAGCCCATGTCTCTGTCCAGTCTGTTTGATTGACAGTTGCCTGCTGGTACTGTAACTTCTCCTGCCTGCTGGGTACCCTCGTCTTTTCCAGCCTGCTGGATAACTCCACAGCTTCCCCCCTCTGAGTACCCCCACATTTCCCACCTGCTGGTTATCCCACCTCTCCTGCCTGCTGGGTACCCCCATTTTTCCCACCTGCTGGGTACCCCACCTCCACCCCTTGGTCCCAGGCAGTTTCTCACAGGCTGCAGCAGTGCCAGGTCCTGGGAGCTGTCAGGCTCTGTGGCCCCAGGGGGACCTGGCACCAGATTGTGTTGGGCTGCTGGAGTCACACATCCCACCAGCAGTTCCCTGAATCCACGAGGCTTCTCTGTGACCTGGGGACTCAGCCTGAGGAGGCAGAGCCAATCATAGTGGCTTCTCTGCCACTGGGGTCCCCAGCACCTCTGAGACAGGAGGCTTTAAAACTCCACTGCAAAAGCAAAGGGGGCTGGCACCTTTTGACACTTATTAACTGAGGTCATTAAAAAGGAGGCTAATTAAAAATGGAATAAAACAAAAGTCATTTGTCTAGGGTGAAGCTGGCTCTTCCTGTGTTCCTGCCCCGGGGACCCCACAACCCCACCCCCAGACTCCTCTCACCTTGCCTGCTTGTCAGGCTCTGTAGAGGCACAGAGATGGGGTGGTTGTGGGGGACTGGAGGGCCTCATTATGAACTGGATAGAGGGATGAGCCTCAGCCAGGACTTTAATCTTACTGGAATTGCTCCTGGAAATATGGTTTCTGCAAACTTCTCAATGACCTTCTTGTAGATAAAAAAGGGCAAAAGGCTCCCCAAAAGGAGGGAAGGGACAGAAGTCTGAGCTCTACTGTCAGAGCCACCCCTCAACCCTCCCCACCCTGTGCCAGGGTTCTTATCCCAGAGATGCAGAGAGCCACTTCAAGAGAGTTCGGAGTCCTGGCCAAGCTCCTTTCTGCTGGCCAGTGACTTGAGCCACTCCCCTGTCCCCAATTCTGGGGGAGTTCCTAAGCCTGTATTCCTTAGCCTGGCCCTGCATGCCCTCTTCAGCGAGTGCCAGTTGGCCCTTCTAGCTTTGGGAGGTGCCGGAGTTTGGATGCTCTTTTTCTGCTCCCTAATTTTTGGCTGCTTTGAGAGGCGCTTGGAGAAATAGGGAATCACCCTGCTCTGCTACCTCTTTTCTGGTTAAACCCTGCATCTAGGCAAGAAAATGGGCCTGGGGCCACCACCGAGACTCTGAGCAATGCCCTAGTCACAAGCCCCCATGGATCCCATCTACAGCCAGTGAGTGCCACAGCTCCAGGAATAAACCTGTATAACAAACAGCCTGGCTGTGCCAGGGAGCATCACAGCGGCAAAGGGAGAGCCTGAAGCTGGCCAGGAAGGAACTTCCCCATTTACCTGGAGCCAGGCTTGTTTAGGGACCTCTGGATCCTGTTGGGGGACCCAGAAGAGTCAAATAAACCTGCCGGGCAGAGCCAGCACTGACTGCCCCATGCGCGTCAGCCCTCGGAGCCCACGTTGGCCAGGCACACATAGCTGCTGGTTCCTCTGTGAGCAGGAATTGGCAACGCAGGAAGCTGCACTTCCAACACTGTGCCGAGGAGTTCGCCTGCCATTCGCCTGCCAGGGAGTGTCCCTGTTGCCAGGGGCACGTCATTGTCCCCTCCCAAGTGGAAGCAGCAGGCAGCGGGCTGGGCAGTGCCAACCTTTATGTGATGATTCACAGGTTGGCATCTTCCAAGTCAGTATCAGGAGCTGGCCCTGTCCTTTCCATGCACACCTTTCCTTGGGCGTTGAGGGGGGCACTTTCTCAGCAGCCCCTAGGCTCTGCAGTGCCAGCCACACACAGAGACCCCCTTTGTGCCCCTGAATCTTCTTACAGGTGGCAGAGAAAATGCGCAAAGCCACAAAAATCTTCAAGTCTTGGCTCTCCGGAGTTCCAGGCGCCCACCCACTGCCCGCCTCCCGCATTGTCCTGAAGGAGAGCAGCCTGCAGGATTCGTCTCCGGCTGTTTGGCCAAACTGGGGCACAGATGGGGTGATGACTCCCACAAACAGCATTTTGATGAGAGGAGGGGAGGAGGCGGCGGCCACAAAATGCACAAAGGCTGCATAAACACACGGATGCCTGCAGCTGGAACCGGCTAAAAAGATGTTTAATAATTTAGAGGCAAGCAGGCAGGGTGTGTGCAGCTGCCGTGTGCGCGGGACCGTGCCGCCTCCGTTTGACAGCTGGCCCCATCTTTCCCCCAGTCACTCCGTAGAGGGGAGAATGCAGATCTGGGATTAGCCAATCCCAGTTCCCTTGCCCATCTGCCACCAAGACCCCCGCTTGACTCCCCTCGTGGCGAGAGGCGCGTGTACAGCCGGCCGGGCCCCCCTAGCATATGCGAGTCTCGCTATTAGCCGTCAGGGCTCGCTCCCAGGATCTGTTGACAAGCCGCCCGTACATGCTGCTGTCGTTTTAGCTGGAGGGCACATTTTGCATTTCACACATTTGCAGAAATACAAAATGCTGTTGGATGCAAACAATTCAGGGCCTAATTGGCGGAATGACTTCAATGTTACCTTGTGTCCCCCACCTGATTAACATAGCTCAGCTGGGAGGGCCTGGAAGGAGGAGGAGAGAGGGATTTGGAGGGCAGGTGAGGCTGTGTTTGCCCAGGAAAGCGAGCTCCTTAGTGGAGTCCCAGCTGAGCAGGGCCTGTGCCAAGCAGATAGAGGAGAGCGTGCCTGCCGGAGCGGCCATGGGGGGCTGCATTCTTGTGCAGGAAGCCTGGCCAGGAAGCCAGGAGGGGTGGAAGGCTCTGTTGAAAAGCACAGAGAATTTGCACACACACACCCCCACCCCAAGGCTGGCTGTCAGGACAGAGAGGAGGTACTGTCCTTTTATTGCAAAGTGGCCAGCGAGGGCCGTGGCACTTTGCAATGCCCCCGGTGGACACGGCACAAGGCAGGCAGCCTGGCTGTGAGAGCTGGTGACTGCCAGGGCCATGTTTGCCACACAAAGACCTTCCTACAAAGCTACCCACCCGCCCTGACCCCTACCGTCTCCCCCTGTTCCCCCATGGCCCTGCAGCCCTGAATTCACTCCCTCTAGATGGAGTTTTTTTGTTGTTTTCTTGGCAGAATTATTGGTTTTATTTAAAAACGAGAACCTGCGTGATTTCAATCCCACCAAAATACCAGAGTTTCTCCAGCCGCGGAGGAGCTAATGATCGTTATTGGAGGATATTCTGCACTTGCGTCTTATTATTATGAATGAGGCAGATCAAATTGATTTTGTGTTTAAAAGAACACAACAGTTGGTGGGGAAGACTTGGGGAATGAGACAAGGCAGCCAGGAAACCAAAATGGGGATTTGTTTCCCTCCTGAAGATCAAGGTCTCCCCCGCTGAATAATGATGTTTTCGTCTTTTGGAATAAACATCCTGCACCTTGGGCCTGTCCCGCTCCCGACATGCAGACCCGGCCCCGTTGCTTGTGCAGCTCCTCCGTCCATGCTCCTGAGAGTCCCTTTCTACCCTTGCTGAAATTCCTGTCTCCCAGAGGGGCTGTACCCAACAATCTCCTGCCCTGTGGTATCACTTGGCCTTTTCCTGATCCCTCCGAGCCGGGCAACCTCAGAGCTGCGCCTGGACAAAGCTCATGAATTTGGCAGGTGCCCAAGCATGTCAGCGGAGGAACGAAAGATGGCTTTGCCTTCTGTGCCACTCAGTGTGGGCACAGGGTCCAGAGCACAGGAGTTGGGGGGCCTCTGGCCAGGTACCTTGTCTGGAACCCCTGGGGTCCACTACCCATAGTCCTGAGCTGCATCTTTAGAGGACAGTGTTGCTAAGCCTGAGAGTGCAGGAAATAGACGTATAGGATGAGTTTCCTGCCTTGTACATTTATCAGAGCCCTGTACAGAGCCAGAGAGCGTGGGGACAAGAGTGACCTGCTGTCCACCAAGCAGACATCCTATGCTGGCAGGCCAGGGCTGGGAGTATCACCACTCAGGGGTTAGAGGTTGCCCTGAGGTCCAGGGGATCTTTTGTGCCCTGATGCCACCTAACCTCTCATCTAGGTCTGTTGTCCATATCCCCAGCATGGTCTCCCCGGTGACCTCTCCAGGAGAGGCTGGCAAGGCAGCTGGACTCTTGGGGGGATGCCTGAATGTAAAGGGTCACCCTTTGATGTTCCTTTTGACCTCCAGGATCCTCGCTTTTACCCTACACGGCACCCCTTCCCCACTGGGGAAACTGCAACAGCCGAGCCAGGCAGAGAGTCCTGGGCATACCTTGGTCTAAGTGTACTGACTCTGGCACCCGATGCCACATTCACTTCTGTGGAACATTTTTGAGATTGGGAGGAACCCCCTGGCCTGGGCAACCTCCAGCCCCTCAGGGCTCTCCTCAGCACCCCTAATAGCTTAAGGCACTGTGCCCCTTCCTCCTGCAGTTCTCCAGGATGAACACATGTAGTCTCCTGCAGGGTGCCCACACCCTGGGAGGGAAGCAGTGCCCTAGATTTTGTGAAGATGCAGACAGACAGATGCACTGTTAAAGCCCCAAAGATCCAGTGAACAAAACACGCCCCAGATGGGTTTATGTGACCATATCCATGTGACTGCACACACACAGACAGACCCCTGTAGAGTCTCAGAGCTGTACAGTTGCACCCCTATACAACCACACTCTTGTACAGCCACACCCCTATACAGTCTCACCCCTGTATAGACTCACTCTCTGTACAGCCTTACCCCTGCAAAGCCTCATCTCTGCACAGCCTCAACTACATACCACTACCATCACCACCCACCTATTACTCTTCCAACTCACCACCCCACAAACCCTCCAGAAGCCCATCCTGGTGTCTCAGCAAGGGCCTTCATTGCTCTTCCTGGTGCAGACTTTTCTCCCACCCTGAGCTGTTCCAGCCTCCAGGGGTGAGTGTGAAGGGACAGCCCCTCTGTGGACCCTCCATGCACTCAGAAGTCCCTCTCCCACTCCCTGTGGTCTGGAGCCCCTACCCTGGCTTCCATGTGTGAGCTGCTGGGCTGGGAGCTGCCTGAGTTGTCACTCAGCCGGGCCCAACTTTGCCTCCATGCCAGCCTCCCACCCCCACTAACAACCCTCCCTCATCCTCCAGCCCTGCCCAGCCTGGAGATCAGTGATGGGCAGGAACCTTGTCCCCAGGGAGTCACCATCTGTCCCTCTATGGGTAGGAGAGGGTGGGACACCCCAGAGCCACTGCTTTTGCCCTAAGGGTTTCACTCACTGTCCACCAGAGCTGCTGGCTGGGCTGCATCCTCACTTACCTCCTGCTCCCACCTGCCCTCTCTGCACAAGGGGCTGAGTGAGACAAGGGCAATCAGTGCTCAGACGGGACCCAAGGTTCCTGCAGCAGCCCCAAGGAAGCCAACACTTGGGCGGGTCCCTGGCCTGACTCAGAGAGGAGACATGGGGAGGAACCAAAGCTCCTACCCCAAAGAGGACACCTTGAGGATGAGTTAACATGGGGAAAATTCTGCAGACAGCCACCCCAGAAGCAGTCTGTTCTCTCTGGAGGAAAAGGGGCCACTTTGGGACCCTGCAGTGCTCCTGCCTTAAACCAGTTTTTAGCCCAGATGCCAAACCTGTGAGCCTGGCCATGACTGTGGCTTCTGGGCACTGCCCAATGTTGGCGCTGGCCACTGCCCAGATCTGGATCATGTCCCTCATGCTCCAGCATTGGGAGATGCCACATAGGCCACTGCTGGCAGGCTTGCAAGGGCTCTATCCAGAGATGAAGGCAGGGGTGACCCTCCTGATCTGTTTTCTGGAGTCCTTGTTCACCACTGCAGCAGGGAGAGGAATGAGAGTGGTAGAGGGGCCCACGGTTTTCCCTGCCATTGCAATATCTCAACCACCCAGCTTTGTCCCTGCAGGGAAGAAATTTCCAGAAGCAAGAGAGAACTGACAAGAGTTGCTCTGCAGGGAGCAGCGTCTCTATCATCCAGCCCTCAGTCCCAGGACTTCTGGCTGATACCAACTCACTGGCCTTCCCACTGTTCCACAGTTCCTAGTGACCCACTGCGACTTTGCATTGGGGTCCCCAGACTTCCTGAAGCACCTTGAAGCACGCAAAGCGAGCAAACTGAATGTTGGGTTTGTTGTGTGTTTCAGAAGATTAAACAAAAGCAGGAAAGAAGGAGGGATGAAGGCCCTGGAAACTTGCTCACCCACATCTTCCCGCTGCAAAATGGAGCTGAGGATGAAGGGAAAGATGGGCCCCGAGCTGGGGTGCCCTTCTCTGCTCTGTAGAAACAGGTTTTTATATGCATGTGTGCAAATAGAGAGCAGGAGCGCCGAGTGGTAGGGGTGTAGTTAAAAAATCCCCAAACACATGTCCTAGAGAACAGTTCCATTTTTTCCCAGGGTTTTGAGGGGGAGAAAAAGCGCGAGAGAAAATGAAATCCAGATTTGTAATTCCTAACAGGAGAAACGTGATCCTTTTCAATGTTTAAGTAATATTTCCTGGAAACCCTTCGAGGCCATCTGCAAAGCCCTTTCCAGACACTTTTTGGAAACGGCAAGGGCAGCTCAAGGGGACAGGCAACCAGCGCCCCTGCAGGCAGGCGGGCAGGCGGGCGGGTGAACTGGCACCGGGAGCTGGCAGTGCCCTCCGACTCCTGTCTAGCACATAATCGGTTTAATTTACCTCCATTTTACAGGCGGGAGGGGGCCTGGCCAGTCTGGGGCCAAGCCTGGAGCCTCATGAACTGACTCACACATGCCCCCCTATTGTGGGAAGGACAGGCAGGACTGGGGGATCCAGGCCATGGCTGAGTCCATGCTGGGGAGCTTCTTCAAAGGACGGCCAAGGAGAAGCCATCAGGCCAGACAACATGAGCACCAGGGCTTGCTGGCAATTTCAGCCCATTATAAAATGGTTTATTTTTTTTTAATTTTATTTTTTTTTATTGTTGCTCTCCAGGGCTGCCTTATGAATTCGTGTTAGTGAAATGTTATGGCCCTGGTATAATGATCACTTTGTGAAAGGTTCTGTTTTTCCCAAAATCTCCCCCAAGTCTGAGGACGGAGAAACCATACATGCCTCCTCTGGGAATTTCTGTTTTGTTTTGATTATTTTTCAGTGCTAACACACACACATCCTGCATCCAGCTCAGGTTTTAGTGCCACTGTGAACAAGTTCCCTTGCTGGGGTGAAGCCCTGCATGTGGAGGGCAGGAAGCCCAGGTGCTGCCTGGCCTTAGGGTCCCTACAGACATCATAGAGAAGTGTTTCTCTCGAGAGCTTCAAGGCAGTCTGCAGTGCTTGCAGCTCAGTGACTTCCCACAGGTAGCCCCATCCCCTGTTAAAATCAAGTGCAGAGCTGGCCGATGTCACCCTCAAACAGGGCAGTTGATAGCAGGACACTCAGCTGTCCTTGGGGGACCTCAGATGGGGCAGGGCCTGAGAGGTGTGCAGCAGAACAACAGTGGGTTCTCAAATCCTGACCCCCCACCAAAGTGTCTCATGGGGACAGTGAGGATGGACATAGCCTGAGGATTGCAGGGTGAAACTGGAGGGAGCCAGACTTGGATCACACAGGCTTCCATGGATACCCTGGACGGGGTTGGCCACTGTGTCTCCTGGTACGTGGTCTCAGAGGCCTTTGGTAGAGACTCTAGCCATAATGGCACTTTCTGGCTTCACAGGTATCATGTGGGCTGTTTGGGGGTGGCCATATGCCAGCCTTGGGCTGGGTCTGGATACTTGGAGACTCTGGTGTCTCTGCCCAGGGTTTGAGTAAGCAGGGAGGAGCTGCGATAGGCCACTTACTCTCCCTCTTGCCTTCAGTTGGTCCCAGTTATTCTTCTGGGGAGCTGTAGACAGGCACCCATCTCTTTGCTGCCTAACTCCCTAAGTAGCCAAGACCCCAGCCCTTCACTTCTGCTTCCTCCTTGGCAGCAGGTTCTGGAGTAAGAGATGGAATGGGAGGGCTGGGAATAGAACCGAAAGCCCAGAGAGCTGAGCTAAGCTGAGGCTGGACTGCCTTTTGCCGGAGCCAGAGAAGTTGGGGGAAGCTGTGAACAGTCTTAAGACTAAAGCTGGTGGCGTGAGTTATCCCCTGATATGGTCAAGAAGTCATTTCTGTGACTTCCTGCTCTCCACACACAGGTCTGTGGGCTGAGAACCTGCCCTATATACAGGATGCCTGAATTTACTCCTGACACAACAGGGTCCCCTGAGCATTATGGGAGTGAGCCCTGAGCACAGAGCTAGGCATGGCCCCTGAGCATCAAAGGATGTGACTCCCCAAATAGACAAAGGAAGACAGAAAATGAAAGAATTAAAAATAGAAAGTAAGAAAGAAAAAAGAAAAAATAGAAGAGGAAGAAAGAAAGAAAAAGAAATAAAGGATGGAAGGAAGAAAGAAAAAAAGGAGAAAAGAAAGTAAGAGAATGAAGGAAAGAGAACAAAAGAATGAATGAAAGAGAGAAAGATGATAGAAGAAAAGAGAAAGGAAAGAAAGAAGGAAGAATAAAAGAACAAGAGAAAGAAAGGAAAGAAAGAAGAGAGGAAAGAATAAAGGAAGAACGAACTAAAGAAAGGGAGAGAGGAAAGAAAGAAGGAAAGAAGAGAGGAAAGAAAGAAGAAAGAAGAGAAAGAGAAAAAAAAGAAAAAAAAAGGAAAAAAGAAAGGAAGAAGGAAAGAAGAGAGAGAAAAAAAAGAAAAGAAGAAAGAAAGAGAAAGAAAAAAAGAAAGAAAAAGAAAGGAAAAAGAAAGAAAAAAGAAAGAAAGAAGAAGAAAAAGAAAGAAAGAAAGAAAGAGAAAGAAAGAAAGAAAGAGAGAAGAGAGAAGAGAAGAGAAGAGAAAGTAAAAGAATTCTGGGCATAGACAGAAACCAATAAATCAAAGAATGTCTGAGTCTGGCCCCACTCCTTTAAACTGGGAGTGATTTAGCACTCAGCACCCAGCATCCAGCTAGTTTTTCTTTTCCTCCCACAGTTTGCTGGAATTCCTGGCCTACACGGTTTTTTTTAGGAATTAGTTTCAGTCCCACAAGTCAGCTAACCTCCAAGCTAGATGAAAATCTCTGGGCTTGGTCAAGTTTGCATAAATATTTGACACGGATCTGCCATTAATTAGGTTGCAACATTCTAAAGTGCCGTCTCTTCCCACCAATGAGACCTGCACCCCACAAACAAATTAATTTGTGGCTCTCTCGTTCTCTGGTGGGGCCCTCGCGCCCTTGCCTGGACCCTGACCCTCCGGATTTCAAAGGCCGGAGGGGAAAAAGCAATTATAAAAGCAGCCTCTCCACTCAGCCTCTGCCCTGCCTGTGTTTTATTGACGGGAGATTGAGGGAAGACTCAAATCAAGCTTGCTTCAAGCCCTCACCCGCAGCAAAAAAGCAGAAATCGTTAGTTGGCGCTGCTGTGGAGACCACTGGCTGCCGACAGCTGGCTGGCCGGCCTCGATAGGGCACGCTGCATATTTATTCCTCGTTTCAGCAATGGCAAATATGAGGCCGCTTTGTCCCCAATGTTCTTTTTGTTTTGCACATTTGATAGCAGTTAATTATGGCAGCACACTGACAGTCCGGCTTGCATTCATTCCCCAGCAAGAATGTGGGTTCAGGTTGTACCCTTACTGGTTCACCGCTGGAGCTCAGCCAGAAGCCCGAGGGGGGACGAGGACTCAGGGCTCAGGCAGGACTCCTTCCAGCTGCTCTGACTTTGCTTCTGCTCCCACCCAATAAAAACACACCTGAAAGAAAGTTCTTGAATACGGAATACAGGCAGCTGTCTGTTTCCTATCAGAGCCCAGTGGTGAGTCCAGAACATGCAAGCAGGGCCCTTTCAGTGTCCGATCCAAGGAGAGCTGCAAATCCAAACAGTTTCATCAGCGGACAATGTGTTTCTGCCTATTCACAAGGCTAATTTTAAATGCCACTATTCGGGTTTTATTGGTGTCATTTTCTATCTCATAGAAACCTGAATTTCCCTGATCAATAAAACAAAATCCTGATGAGCCTGTTGTATAGAGGATATATATCCTTTTTGGTTGGCCTAGGAATCGAATCTCTCTATGAGGTTTAAGCCTGTCCTTGAGGAAAAATACATCTTTATAAGAACAGACCCACTGACCCAGACTCTTCAAACCTTCTTTCCTTCAGGGGAAGATTAAATTCAGAAGGTCTTCCAAGGAGGCCCTGACTGGGGAGCCAGGGTGAACTAATTCTTTAAATTGGTGAGAATTGGGGAGGATCTGGGGGGTGTCATAGGATTGTCCCAGCAGGGTTGGGGGTAAAGGAAATTTAAGTGCCAAGAGGGGTCAGTGGGGTGAGAAGTCTCACAGAAGCCTGTTTTCTGGGGTGTCCTGGGGAAACATCTGAAGGCTAACAAAAGCAGCCAGCCCCACCAAGGAGGATCCTGCCTGGTGTCAGGGCTGCCAGCTTGGGAGAGCAGGAGGGAGCTATGGGGTGCGCCAGAGCAGAGCGGAGGCACTCAGCCAGCAGTCACAGCTCCCCAGTCTCTAGGGCAGGCATGGAGCCATTTCACGGAGCCATGTTTTAAATAGCCAGCGCTTTTTTTTTTTTTTTTTTTCTGGAGTCCCAGAATGTGAGCTGGGTTTAATGAACCTCGAGCTATAATGTTTTACTTCTCCTTTGATAAAAATTTGTATTTCCTATTTTAAAAATTGCACTCAGACTGCCAGTTGGTGCCGCCAGCCAGGCATGGCCCACGGCACATCCTCCACTAACCGTGATCTGGGAAAGTCCTGCCATATGCTGGGGCAGATGCAGGCTACATATACATCCAGAAGGCCCTCCCGGGAATGAGAGGCACCTACTGGCTTCTGTGGTGCACCTACAGCTTCTGCTGCTCCTGGGACCCCAGTGCTTTCACCAAAGAAGAGATGAGGACACCTGGTTGTGGGGGTCTGGTGGATGCTCCCACCTCTCAGTCTGTCCTTAAGGCTGGACTGCAGCTCAGGCACCAAGAAACATCCAAGGAGAAGTGGGCTGGTGGCATTTACAGAAGAGCACGTGTCACACTTTCCTATGCATATGAACTTTGCTGTTAAAGTCTAAAGGGGTTCAGGATCCTTGGCTTGTAACCTCTGTTTCTTCATCTGTGTCACACTTGCTTTTTCCAGGACACCTGACAACACAGACTCAGCATCACTCTGGTCAGCCTAGAGTTGGCTTTCCCAATGCATTTCCCTTTGAGGAGCATTCTGTTGACTCAATTTATGTAGGGACCATCATTGTGGGTCAATTGAAAGAAATAAAGTTGCTTTAATGTTTTCTTTTCCAAACCGAAATGTCTTCAAGAAAAGTTGTATCTGCTTACCAAGACAGTATGGAACATACCAGGGGTCTTTTTCTACCCCTTGACTTCCCCAGTAAGTCTGTCAGCCACCAGTCTGTCCATCTGTTCATCCATTCATCTGTTTATCCAACATCTACTCATTTATCTTCATTAATTCCTTTAATTATACATTGTTCATCTATTCATCCACATATTCATCTATTCATATCCCATACATCCATCTTTCATCTTTTGTCATTCATCTATATACCCACCTATTGATCTATTTATCCATCCATTCATTCATCAACTTATCTACCTGCTTATAACTTGCCCATACATCTACCCATACATTCATGCCCCTATATTCCACATTCATCCATCCATCCACCCATACATCTACCCATCCACACATCCATCCATCCATCCACCCACCCATCATCCACCCACCCACCCACCATCCATCCATCCATCCATCCACTCACCATCCATCCATCCACCTGCTTAACTATCTTTCTGTTATTCTAAGAGCTTGTCTGGTGAGTGGCTCCTGTCACTAAGATTTGCTTCTTTGAATATTAGGGATCTACAGAGAAATCAGGGTTTATTTTGATGAATGCCACATTCCTTTTTCATTTCTCCACTGGGGCTTCTATATCTTGGCATCATTTTGTGCAAGTTCTGCTTTCACATCTTGTCACACATCACGCACATTTTCTCAATCTGTCATTGGCATTTTTCTTTTCCAACGTGATTTTGACTCTGGACAGCATCACCTTTTCACACAGTTCAATGTGCTGGTGTTTTTCTTTCAGCTTTGTTTGTGGTGTCCTCAGATCCGTTTCTCTATTCCCAGAGTGCTCAGACATTTTTATGATGTATTTTCTTCTAGTTTATGATTTTATGATAAATGCAAATCCCTTTGGAATTTATTTGAAGCCTGAATCTAATTTATTTTGTTCCCTAAATGAATAGTCATTTCCTGATATACCATTTATTTCATCTTGACTTGAAATGTCACTATCATGTTCTTGGGTCTGTTTCTATTCTCTTGTACCTATGGGTCTGTCTGTCTCTGGGATGGGAACACTTTTGTTTTTAATGCCTGTTAAAGTTGGCTTAGGAAGTCCATATCATTTGTCTTTCTACCCTAAAATGATTAATTTTTTCCAAGTGAAGTTGAGAGTATGCTATTATTATAACTACTCTTTGGAAAATGTTGCTGGGCTTGTTTTAGGTGTTGCTTCATTTGGAAGCAGAACCAGCTCTCTCAGATCCTGAGCTGGTGTCCACACAGGGCTGGATTCCTCCTTCTCTGGCTACTGACCATTGGACATGTTCAACTTTCTGCATCCTTCAGATAATGAAACATCACTCAGACTTTGCCTCCCTTCTAGCTTCCCACTGTTGTGAAAATCAAATATTTTTTTTCATGAAGATCATAATTTCTATATGGCCACCACTAGCCTGACACTATTGTTTACATCTTAGGATTTTTAAAATGTTTGCATTTAGTTTCATTATCCTGCTAAATCTATTCAAATATTAGGCAACTTTGAATTGAGGACATCTCTTCCCACTTATCATGTCTTTATGCGGTTTCCTAGAAATAATTCTTTGAATTTATTTTTAACAGAAGCTCATCTTTGAGTAATTTCCACCTTATAATAAGTAGAGGATAATTCTATTTACAAGCCACTGAAATGAGACATGGTTCAGGGAAATAGTTATTTCCCTAAACCTTTGCAGGTGACGTTTCTTGTTCTAACATTTGTTCTAAAATGTTCTAATATTTAATATCACAGAAGAAGAGTCTAATTTAGTTGTACAGCAGCAGTAGAAGGCATTTTCTTTGATTCAATCATGAGAATTTGTACCTGTTCACAGGACTATGTCTATGTAAATCATGACTATAAAATTATCTGGGGGGAGTCTGAGCTCTTTGAGAAACTTATAACTAAGGGTCAGAAAGGCTCAGGGTAAGAGTGTGTTTCCTGATGGAAAGGCTCTTTTTTTGCTCACTCTGATCTAGGTTCAATTCTTCCTACCTACAGTCCCCTGAACATTGTCTGGAGTAATCGCTAAGCACAGAACCAGGAGTAAACCCTGAGTACTGGGTGTGACTCCCAAAAGAAAACCCAAGTGTCAAGCTAAGAGGAAGAGGAAATTTTCTGTAGCATTCCCTGATCATAGCTGTGGCTGTATCTGACCAGTTTAATCAGAGCCAAGTCTGTCCCCTGTGAGAATCCCCAAGGTCCCAAGTAAGTCTGGATTCTAAAGTTTTCCCATCCCTGTCTCCACTGCCCAGTGAGTATCTCTGACACATTCACTGGGGAACTCTGGGGGCTTTTCTGACAGGCAGACCCTCTTGCTCCCCACTGTCCACCTGCCCCTAGACCCCTTTGACCTTTTCTTCTTTTGGGCAGTACACTGGTCTCCACAAGGGTAATGTACTCATATATAGTTTGTCTCTCTTGGGATTGGGGGTCCCTCATTCACTTGATATAAAAGTGAACTCTACTAGTCTTCTTGGGTTCTCTCTGCTTCCACTCTGCTTGTCTTGGTTCCCTAGATGCCTGGGAGAAGAGATGCCCAGGATGGCTACCTCAACTCAAGGGAGCTCTAGCTCCATATCCAGGAATGGGACAGCCAGCAAGAGCATGTCCCAGGCCCTGTTCATCACAGGATCAGACTGACGCAGCACCAAGTCACCTCCCTGGATCATCCTTGTCTCCCAATGGCACCTCTTTTTTCTATACCTGCCTCCTCCCCACAGAGACCTCATAGCTGAGAGTTTGCAGTCTGAGTGCAGAAAACTGAAGCCAGCTGCTCTCCTGAAGGGGCTGGGAAAAAGGGGTCACCATGGCATCCCCTTTTTCAGGCCACCACACTAAAGACACTTGTTCTGAGAAGACTCATTTCTGGGTGAGGCAGCTGATGGGCCTCATCAGGAATGACAAGCCGCAATGATGAGGGGGCCAGAGCAACTGCAGGTCTTAGCTTGGTGACAGAGGTGAAGTCCACTCTGTAAGGAGGGGGTGGGCCAGCAAGCATGCCCACCCCACATGCCAGGGAAGCCTGGACAGGTTCATAACTTTGTCCCTGCATGTCCTCATCCAGCTGCACACACCATTTCTGGAGAAACATTCATCCTTTGCCAGATTTTTCCAGAACCAGAAACAGGCTCAACTGATCTTGCGTTGGGGGCTCAGCTCTGTCTTGATTCATGAAAAACTTCTCAGAACCTCCATCTGCAAATTTCAGGCTATTTCCTCTTAGGCAATAAGGTTATGGAATGAGTTTCTTGACCAGAGTGTTGGTACAGGGGATTAGCCACCTGTTTTATATGCTGCTGAACTGGGTCAAACTCCAACACGGCATATAAACCCTCAGAGCACAATCAGGAGTGAGTGATCCTTAATCATGGCTGTGTCTGATCCCTAAATAAAAGCAAGCACACACACAAACCCAAAAATAAATTTTAATTTCTTCAATCATTAACCATAAAAGAAGTTTTATTAAAATTTAGTTCTAAAAGAAATAAAATAATGGGCCTGGAGAGATAGCACAGCAGCGTTTGCCTTGCAAGCAGCTGATCCAGGACCAAAGGTGGTTGGTTCGAATCCTGTGTCCCATATGGTCCCCCGTGCCAGCCAGGAGCTATTTCTGAGCTGACAGCCAGGAGTAACTCCTGAGCACCGCCGGGTGTGGCCCCAAAACAAAACAAAAAACAAAAAATAAAATTTAGTTCTCTGTTTCTGTTTTGACTCCTTATATTGTTGGCAATTTTCAAGACTCACTTAAACTGTTTAGCTTTGTGATCTATATGTACATTTATAAACAAATTTTTCTTTGCTTTTATTCTGGTCACACCCTACTTTCTCAAGCTTTACTCCTAGACTCAGGCTCAGGGATCACTTCTGGGGCGACTTGGGAGGACCATTTGGGATGCCAGAGATCAGAACTTGCCAGGTGCAAGGCTTACATTTTACCTGCCGCACTATGCCTCTGGCCCTAAACAATGTTCTTTATTTTATTTTATTTTATTTTATTTTGGGTCACACCTGGCTGCGATCAGGGGTTACTCCTGGCTCTACACTCAGAAATTGCTCCTGGCAGGCTCGGGGGACCATATGGGATGCTGGGATTCGAACCACCATCCTTCTGCATGCAAGGCAAACACCTTAACTCCATGCTATCTCTCCAGCCCCAAATGTTCATATTTTTTTAAAAAATGTTTTCGATATTTTAATTCAGTGCCTATGAATAATTAAGACCCTTAAACTATTGAACAAAAGTTAAGCAATAAATTTATATACCTAGGCAATTAGAAATACAATATGATTGCATAAGTGATAGTGGATGGAAATAGAAAAACAAGAAATCATTGAGGTGGGTCTTTTCATTTTTAGCCACCAATAGTTGATGCTTAGAAAATGACTTAGGACATAATTTGAGAAAGAAATAGTTAAATCCGACCATATATTTTTCCAATGTCACATCTTCTGCTCACTTGACCCCCAAATCTCTTGTCTAGTTGAGGTATCTCCTCCCCACTGGACTGCACCTTGATTCTTGCAACGAAGAATACATGAGAATTTATGTTGGCACCGCATACTTGAAGACTTTGCAGAAAACCAAGCAAGCCCCTGCATCTGTGCTGGAGCCTTCAAGTACTTGTCAGCTCCCATCTAGCTTTTCAGTTTGGTGCCTTACTCTGGAGGTCTGGGCCTGGCTTTTTCTCAGGAGATGGAGTGCCCATGGTCACATGATTCTCGAGAATTTCCAGACTATTAAGAGCCCCTGGGCCCAGGTTTCCTTTCCTCTCTCTTCATTAGTAGCAGATTTCTGCATTTAGATCCATCTGGCTATCAAGTCCCAAGGAGTGAAAGTTCCAGCAAGTTCTCTGGTTACAAACTTATACCTCTAGGAGTAGAGGGTGGGAAGTCATTGATTTTGTTTGCCTGTGATTAACCCTTCCCCTGCTCTTTAATGATAACCAAGAGGAAGAATAATTGACAATACTCTGGAATCTGGAAGATTCAGATAGAAGTTTCTATTTGAAAATGTCAGGTGAGTCCCATCATTTTAGACCGTCATGGTGTTTCATGCTCAGAGACATATAGACGAGGGGTACAGGTCTAGCCCTAGACTACTGTGTGTGGCCCAAGGCAAGCAGATGTTCAGATAGACCCTGCTGAGGGCTAAGTGTTAAAGTCAGCTTGCAGGAGTTAATAATGGGTGCTAAGTGTGTGCCCTGTACTTATCAGGATAAAGGATTTAACCTTTAGCCACATGAGACAACATATTGATAGCATCGGAATTCTGACACCTTCACGGTCACTGTCTTATGAACTTCAAATCCACTGAAATTTGTAAGTCCTTTCATGCCTGCACAAGCCAGAGCAGCAGTCTCTGAAAGAAAGAAATCACATCAGTTGGCAGGTTAGTCGCTTTCAGTTTCAATAATTGTAGATTTCACAGTATCAATTTCTGGTGTTCTAAAGCATCAATTTCTGGTGTTCTAAAGCATGTCCACTTTGTGTGTGTGTGTGTGTGTGTGTGTGTGTGTGTGCTTCTACAAATTGATTAAGCTTTTTATTTGATATCCCAAGAGCCTCTGGAGTATTCCAACCTGCAGCGCAACCTTTGAAGAAATTCATACCCACAAGATATTTTTGCTGGACAATCTTCAAGGTCATTAATATAATGCTTTAGAAATTTTCAGTGGAACTTGGATTTAATCAGAGCCTTTTCTCTACCTGCCTCCTCCTAGCATGATTCAAAAAATGTTTTTGCCTTTTAAGTTTCTTAGGAAGTCAGCCTTTATTACATTCTTTTTTTTTTTTTTTTTTTTTTTTGTGGTTTTTGGGTCACACCCGGCAGTGCTCAGGGGTTACTCCTGGCTCCATGCTCAGAAATTGCTCCTGGCAGGCACAGGGGACCATATGGGACGCTGGGATTCGAACCGATGACCTCTTGCATGAAAGGCAAACGCTTTACCTCCATGCTATCTCTCCAGCCCTACATTCTAATCTCACCTGTAAATGCAGGCAACCAAGGAGAGTTTATGACAAAGAATGAGACAATTGATTGCATTGAAATAATAACATAAACTACCCCAAATGGCACAGGTGATAAATGGTGGGGAAAATGTTGCAGAAATATTTTTAAAGTTCTTTCTGAGGCCAGATAATCTAAGGCATCCCAGAAAAAAAAATGGATGGAAATTGAACTATGTTACATAACAGTACACATTAAGTTTCATATTTATATATGTATATGTATGTCACATGGACATAGCTATTGAGTAGAAGAGTCAGGGTAGGAGAATCATCTGCTAGCTCTTGTACTGAGAAGTACTAGGAGTACTGAGCTACCCGATGCCCTGAGTACCACCATTTCAAAGAACAGCAGCAGGAATAAGCTTACCACATGCGCAGGTGGGAGGCACTTTGCCATTTTCAAAGATTCTAACAGGTTCTGTAGTTCAGAGGTTAAGGCACTTGCCTTGCATAAAGTTTACCTTGATTTGTTTTCTGGATCACAATAAGGTCCCCTGAGCACCATCAGAAATAATTCCTGAGCACAGAGCCAAAAGTAAACTCTGAGCACCAACTCTCAAAGTCTGCACAGCAAAATAATCTAAAATAAAGTGAGATAAAAAGGGACCCAGACAGCAGCTCAATGACAAAAGTGCTCTCCCAACAAGCTTAGTGCTATTCATTCAATGTGATGGTACAAGCTGAGTTGCCTGGACAGTCCTGATATCTGAGTGTCCTGGTGAGTTGGCCCAGGAGGGGTAGGTGCCAGAGGCTTGCAAATGTCAGGTGAGATCAGGAGCTTCATCTTTAGAGGCACAAATGCTCTGATGCTCTTATGACTGCCCCACGCTCTGTGGGAATTTAAAAAATGATCCGAGGGACAATAGAAGAAAAGAAGCAGGTATGAGGCAGGAAACCCAGGTTGGAAAACTCTGGGGTTCACCTCAAAGCATCTCCTTCTCCTAGTGACCTGTTCTGACACCTTCACTTGCCTAATGCCCTGGAAACAATCTCCTCAGATTTAACCACACATTTGATCGTTTCTGATCAAAGGATGCCAGTTTGATGCCAGTCCCTATGACATTGCTGGCAGCAAATTGACTTCAAGCTCCTTATAAGTTTAAGTTATTTTATGTGCACACTAAGGGTGATCTAACATAATTATAGATAAACCATGACAGGGAATTATGGCTACAGGACAGATGCTAATTATTGAACATATTGACAACATACAAAATAATTTAATCAAACAGATTTGATTTAAAGAAAAATGGAGGAAAAGCCACTGAACTTGAATTCCTGATTTTCTGATTCTACAGTTCAGTTGTTACTATCAAGAGTGAGGCTTTCAGGATTCGTAGTTAATATTAAAGTCCTAAATGTGGCTTTTGAATAACCAGTGGGACAGAGGAGGAATAGGAAAGAGCAGAGTGAGCTCATTCAGAGTGGTAGAAGGAACTGAATCAGTAGAAATGTAGAAAATGAGAAAATCTGAAACCCCAACCACTCAAATTATTCGAAGTGGTTAGGTCCAGGGAGCAAGAAACATTTATTTCATTATTACTGTTATTTTTATTTTGAGAGGAAGGTTTGGGCCACACCTAGCAGTGCTCCTGTCTCTATGTTCAGAAATGACTCAGGTGGTGCTTAGGGGGCCACAGTGGGCGCAGAACTGAAACCCAGATTAACTACATGCAAGACTAGCCCCCTCCCTACTGTTTATTTCTCTGGCTTCCAAAGATTTCTTTTAATTCTGATTTTGCTGTGAAATGTCACTGATATGATGTTGCTGGTTACTTTTTCCCTCTATTTTTCTATATTACTTTGCTTTCATCTTCATTTTACTCTATATCACTTTTTGGCATATATAACCAGATTCATTTAAAATAGATTGTGTACATGCATCTTATCATTTAATTCATAAAAAGGAAGAAAAAGACACAGTGGGGTCATGTTTAGTTTTCTCCTAAAGGAACTCACTGCCTTCATTCAAATGTCCCTTTACAAATCTGGGTTGACCAGGTGTCAGAAAGATCCTGATTTCTGGAGCTATTGTATCCGGACATTCTCAAAAATCAGCAGGAAACCCTTCAACTGTGCTCAGCCCTCCACTTTTTCCATGAGACACCCAAATACGTAGGGTGACACCTATGGAAACAGAGCAGAACCACCCTGGTTCCACGGGGTGCGCAACCCCATAGACACATGGCTTCTGAGCTTGGTGTCACCTTCTCCTACAGCCCCTGTCCCTCCCTCTACCCAGGGCTTGGAATCAACCATCGTCTAGGCAGAAAGATGCAATTACAAGCACCTTAGACCATAGTGCCCATCCTTAGCAGGGGCAGTGCACCTCTGCTCTGAAATGGATAAAGGCCAGGGCGGGTGTTGTCAGAGAGAGGCCACGTTCAAGGTGCATGCATGTGTTGTATTTGCTCTGTGGGGTTTCAACATTTCTGGAGCCAGGATTGGAGCCAACCTCTCGTGTGTGTGTGTGTGTGTGTGTGTGTGTGTGTGTGTGTGTGTGTGTGTGTGTGTGTGTGAAGCTGGGAGATGGGTCTGTCATGGAGAGAAGACAAGCAGCTTCCCCTGCCTTGTGAGCCGATGTTGCAGCCCTGCCTTCCTTTCACCTTGACATTTCAGGGAAATTTAGAATGCTTGATCTTTCTTACTCAGTTCCATTCTTTCTTTTTTCCTTTCCGCCCTAAATGGGAAAGATGATAAAAATTCTTGCAATAGTGAAGAGGGACAAAAAAAAAAAAAAAAAAAGGCAGCGTTGGAGCTACTTTGGAATAGCTCATTTGGGGGTAAATGTGCTTTTTGGCAACAGCAAACTCCTCCAGGGATTTTTCAGAGCCCTGCTGAGGAACCCTGATCCTAGTCATTTAGATAATGACATTAAAAAGAATTAACCTGCACACATTTTTGCACTAAAGCAGCATCTGCTATTTTTTTTCCTTTATCTGTATGAAAAAAAGAACATGACACACCTATTTTTGCTGCTCTCTTTGGGAAACGTGGGCCGGCCTCACATCCGACCCAGAGCAGATGGTTGGGGAGGGGTCCGTGTTATCGCACCTCACATGATCTCTTCTTTCTTGTCCTGGAATCTCATTAAGCCCCAGATGCTCTGTTCTGTGCTCATCACCCACTCTGGCCCTCAAGACCAGCACACAAATAGCTTCTAGACAATGCTATTTGAGAAGAATCAAACCCAAACTAGACCTTGATGGTTTTAAGGTTTTTGCAGCCAATAGAAACATCATGATCATGTTTTGGTCTCTGGTAACATTCGTATGTTTGGCTCGAGTGCACATAGGGATGCGCCATTTTGAACAGACAATAACTCGGGGATGGCCCAGAAAGTGTGCAATGGGAAATTGTTGGGTTTGTGGAATGAACTCGGTGGTACCCGAGTTTCTTCTCTAGAGAGCTCTCGATGAACATCATTTGAAAGCAGGGGTTCTGTCTCTGGGTCTGTCTGTCTCTGCACATATTTCTTCAAGTTGGGCTCAGCCAAGACCAGCCATGGGCTAATGTCAGTGAACTGAAGGCAGGGATGGGGAGGTGAGAGGAGATGAGTCCCAGAGCCGGACGGAGCCTGGAGGCTCTGATAAGCATGAAGGGAAGGAGCGGTTCTGCCAATTGTCCGAGCTGGGCTGCCACGTCCTACAGCAGCTCTTCCTTCTGCAAGGGCCCCTATCTCTGGAGGATCAGGAAATGGGCCATAATCTATTGCAGGGTGCGCAAAAGGAAGCATGGGGAATGTCCTGCCAAGATGTGGCCGATAAAGAAAGACATCTGAGCCCCACTTCGGAGCACGGCAGGAAAAGTGGACGGTGCAGGACAGAAGTCTGCTTCGAATTAGAGAAACGACTTCCCCACGATAATTTCTTTTCAAGCCTTGAGTCCATAGATTTTTTTTTCCTTTAAAATATTTCTGTGTTCTAGCTTTAGAATTGCCTCATGATCATGTTGTAGGGTTCAAAGGCTACATGACCCTGCTTCAAATGCCACCTGAACCCCAAATTCAAGGTGCTGAGACCTCCCATTTCCCTCTAAACAGTCAATCTCTATTCATCTTTTGATTATTGGACAAAATTGAAATTTAATTTTCCTACACACACGAACACTCTCATATAAATAAATAAATAAATAAATAAATAAATAAATAAAGCAAACACATCACTCATTTAATCCTTTGGGTATATGTGATCAGACTGCAGTAACATGTGACATTTTATTTTATTTTAATTTTGGTTTGGGGCCACACCTGTCAGTGCTCAGGGGTTATTCTTGGCTCTGCACTCATGAATCACTCCTGGCTTAGGGGACCATATGGGATGCCTGGAATCAAACTCTGGTCTGCAGTATGGCAAAGCCCTCCCCGCTGTGCTATTGCTCCAACTCTGTGAAATTTTCTGTTTTGTCTTACAGAATAACTTGGAATAATTTTCACTTCCAGTTCCCTTCCTCTCTGTAAGGGAATTAGAGGGAATATTCCTGCATTCATCATGCATTTGGCATTCCTACTTTTTCTATTTTTTTTAGCTTAATTTTTTAAAACTTTTTTTTAGGGGGCAAGGGTTAGGTTAAACCTGGTGGTGCTCAAGGCGCTGTGCTCAGGGATCACTCCTGGGGGTGTTCTGGGGATTACAGGAAATGTAGGAGATCAAACCCATTCAGAAGTATGCAAGGCAAGTACCCCACTCTCTGTCCTGTCTCTCTGGTCCCTATTGGGGTGCAGCTTTCACCTCCATGGCTAGTGGTCTTTTTAGAGGCATTGAGTGGGTTCCCTTGGGTGGGGACCCCTGTTCCCAATCAAGATGTAAACTTCTGGCTGCTCACAGTCTGAGACACCCCAGTCTCATCTGGGGCCTGAATGGTAACATGTTTTCTCAAAGACTTGTCCAACTGCAATTCCTTAATTATGAGTAAGGTGGAGACTCGTCTTTTCCATGGGGACTGACTTCTATTTGTGCAGCCTTCGTTCATCGCCACTGGATTATCTTCACTTTTTTTCTGATAAAGTGTAAGACTTTACTACCCACATAGAAGAAATTTTCTTAGAGAAAGAACTTCTCTTCAGATTCATCAAGGTGTTTCTAAATCTGCTCTTAAACCCAGCATTTGGCCTTTTGGACTTCTGGATTTTGTGTTTCTGGGAAGAAGGCCTTGCCCACTTTGGGATCATACTCAAAACGATAATGCTCTTAATATTTTTTCGTCCAGCAGTTTTATACTTTCGTTTTCTATTGAAATCTCTGTTTTATCTGGAAATAATTTTTGTGAAGAAAGAGAAAAAAAAAGGAGGTAGAAATTCCAAATGACTGACCTTTGATCTTTCTTTTATGGATTTGAAAATGCCACATTTATCACATTTAAAATCCCCAGAGGTAGTTTGTTTATACTTAGCCTTTTAAAATCTCTCCTCCTAATACCACTGCAGACTCCTTGGTCTGTGTCTCGCTGCTTCCGTTTTGGCAAATTCCAAAGGCTTCTGACATTCTGCAGAGGTGAGGGGACAGGTTTTTTTTTTTTTTTTTTCTTCCTGAGAATTTCTCTAGCTGTTTCTGTAATTTTTCTTGGTTTTGATTTCTGGATCACACCTGGTGGTGCTAGGAGTTACTCATGACTTTGTGCTCAGGAATCACTCCTGGCAGGCTTGGGGGACTCTATGGGATGGGGGGTATTAAATCAGGGTGAACTACGTGCAAGGCAAACGATCTTCCTGCTGTGATATGGCCCCAGCCCTGTTTTGTATTTTTAAATCAACTTTAAGGGGAGCTCAGCCTTTCTCTCACAACATCTCCTGGGTGCATTTATGGGGTAAGTCCTGGGAAGTGACAGCTTCACAGTGTCTTTCTAGCCTCCAATACAGATTGTGCTGCCACTGATGGTTTCTTTGGTTGCTGCAAACATCTTGCTTTTGTGGAAAAGCAATTTCCTCCATCCCTTGAGACCTTCTTGGATTCTTTTTTGTATGTGGGAGCCAGGTAACTTCAGGTCTCAGCCCCTCCAACCTTCCAGGGCTCCCCCCTGGAAGAAGTCTAGCAGACCCTACCCCATCTTTCACATGCTCACCTTCTCTACCCCCTGTCCATGCATCTGTTATGAACAGCACAATCTGACGGCTGCTTTGTTGTCAGTGGGAAGCAGCTCTAACAAGCTGCTGTGTCCCCGGGCCTGGTGCACAGCTGGCCCTGGCATGTCCGTATGCAGAGAAGACGGCAGGGAAGGTGTTGGAGCTCGGCCCTGCTGACCACAGAGGGAGCGGCTGTCTGGCTCTTGCTTGCTCACTGGCCGCTGACTGCAGCAGAGGCCCTGGCTGTCAGCCCTGCGGCGACAATGCCATCACCTGGCAGGTAATCGCTGATGTTTCTGTGTTTCTGCCGGAGAAGTTAGGTGGACAGAGGGGAAACACAAAGCAGTTTCTTTGTCCCCTGAACTGCAGACTCAGTGGTGGCTGAGCTGTGGCAGACTCGAGGCTAATGTTGCTCCCGCTTCCTACCGTCCAGGTCTTGATTTGATCTTTGTGTGTGTCTGAATCTTGAAAGGCTGCTGGTAGCCACTGGTCTCATGGTCTCTTTCTAGTGATATGAGTTTCTGCTGCAGTTTTCAGCTGTGCTTTATTGGGAGGTGATTAGAATGAACAATGTTGTTGTTGCTGCTGCTGCTATTGTTATTGTTTATATTTTGGGCCACACTGAAGCACTCAGGAGTTACTACTGGCTCTACACGCAGGAGCCACTCCTGGTAGACTTGAAGACCCTATGGGATGCTGGGGATCGAAGCTGAGTTGGCTGCATGCAAGGTAAACAAGTGCCCTTCGCTGCTCTGGCCCAACATGTACAATTTAGATAAGATGAAAGAACCCTTAGATTTCTAGGGTGATGCCACCTTTTCCCGGGCATCTTTCCTAGCCAAGACAAAATTTTGATTACTATGGTACTGGGAATTGTAAGTCTTCATGAATTAGCAGGGCTATTCCATGGCCTTCTTTTCTGTGTAGTTGGCTAATGGAGAGTCAAGGCTATTCTCAACTTACGGAGGAAATGGAGAACTTTCTAACTCAATCTTCTAGAATGTTTCTCATTGGCCTCAAATGATCAATTCTTAAATAGAAATAGCTATAGAAAAACTGATGCTGGGTACATTTTTGGTGATTTAAAAAATATTTGCAGCTACTGTGTCTATTGAGTGATTCCCAGAAAATTCATGAATATTAGGAATGGATTTCATAAAAGCCATCCCCAAAATCTCAGCATAAATGATAAAAATAGGTGCTATAAAAGTAAATATTTTGGAGTCTGATTGATAGGACAGTGGGTAGAACACTTGCCTTGCACATGGCCAACCTGGGTTTGATCCCCAGCTCCCCATTACACTGCCAAGAATAATTCCTAAGCACAGAGCCAGGAGTAACCCCTGAGCATTGCCTGGTGTAACTGCCAACCAAAACAAAACAAAAAACACATATTTCAATATGAAAAGGCGTTTTCCTAAACAAATGTAAAAGATAAGCTATACTTTCAGAGAATTTAATGACTAGATATGCTGACCCCTCACAAAGTCCCCGAAGGACTTCGTTTGGGACAGGACAAAGCAGCAGGTGTGATTAGCTGAATTCGGTCCACTGGAGCAGAAACAGGCCTCTAACCCAGCGTAGTTCCCTGGATCTGGGAAACAGGATCCCCAGGATTTGGTTTCCCTCTAGGAGCCTGTGAGCTCCAGTCTTGGCTTTTAGATCTCTAGCTTCTGGTATTCTGAAGTAACTTTGTCTTAAGATTTCCGATTTAAAAAAAAAAAAAAAAAGCCCAAAAAAGGAACATGGCAACTTAGATTTAATTTTCAAAGGCTCAGAGTCTGGAATAAACAACCTACAAATGTGACAAGTTTGTAAAGGGATGGGCATTTGCCACAGAACAATGGCATTGTTCTGGAAAACAGCTTTCACATCAGTTTCCAGAGGTCCTTAGGAGCTGGCTGCATTTTGAATATGCTTAACCTGCAGTCATCCAGAGACATGCAGAGGAGCAGAGCCTCCATCATTCACTACTGCCCAACATGACCCCTCATGATTTTCCACCTCATCTGCCTGCTATGTGGGGAATTGGAGTCTCGAGTCCAGCTGACTCCACCTTCTTTGAAAGGTGCCCTCGGCTCCCCATTCCACTGAGTGTACTGAAGCCCTGGCTTTGGGAGACCATCATTGCGTGTAGCACAGAGGGTCAGACTGACTCGAGGGAGGCCTCAGACTACAGCTTCCAGCCTAGTCACTCAGGATCTAGGTACTTTTCTGAAGCGACTTGCATCACATGTCAAGAAAACTTACCAAATGATTTCTGTGAGGCTCTTATGCAACTATATGGAATTTTTTTTGTTTTGTTTTGTTTGGTTTTGGATTATAGACCATATTCAGCAGTGCTTAGGGCTTACTCCTGTCCCTATACTTAGGGATTACGTCTTCTGCTGTGCTTGGGGGACCATCTAGGGTGCCAGGGATAGACCCAGGTTGGCCTCAGGACAGTCAAGTGCCTGGCCTGTTTTCTCATCACTCTAGTTCCTGAATGTTATGATTCATTCTAAAAGTTCACCTCACTTTGGGGGAAAATGAATATGCAATCCCAGCTGAGAGAAGCTCACTGCTCAGTGAGCTTATGCTCTGGTTGGATTTCACCAGAGCTGTACCAATTTATTTAAAAAATAATGGCCGTCAAAGTGGTGGGTATGTTATATAGGACAATATCCCCTGAACTTGGACATGAGTATTTGACATCTCTGTTATCTTCAGTTTTCTTTTATGTTTAGCATATTTTATAATTAAAAATAAATGAAAAGCATCAACATTCAAAGTACGTGCCTCTTGGAAAAAAATGCCTTCCTTCATAAATAATAGATGATCACAGAAGTTTGAGAAATAGGAAAAAACTCAGTGAAGAACCAAACAAGAACCGACAGCTTTGTTGTCTGTCTCCACATAAACAATTTGGGATTCACACAGACTCTGCCTCAGAAGCTCCGATTACATGCTACCAAATAGTCATGTGGTCAACACCGCAATGGGATCTTCAGATGTGGAAGAAGCCCTTGTGAAAAAAAGTACAGGCCTCCTTGAGGGTTCAGGGAGTCTCTGATTCTAAATGGTCTATGTGCTCCTTGGCCAGTCCAAGGAGCTCTATCTTCCCCTCCAGTTGGTCTGAAAAGGGGATTGAGACTTAGTTAGAAACTCTAAACAGTAGCTCTACTGTCATCAGTTGACCTGACTTCCTGGGTGCTGCTCTCTGCCACCTGCATGGCTGGGGCACCCTGATCCTCGACCACTGTCCCCATCTCTTCACAGGACCTTTGCTATCATTTCCAGTCACCTGAACTTTCAGGTGATATTTTCTCTGCAGATGCTCCAGGAGGCGAACCCCAAAGCTGACCATGGAGCTGCCTGTTGGGTGACAGGACACACTGTCCATTGGTAGGTCTACCTGCCTAAAGTGAACCTCAGAGGTCTGCTGAAAATATAGCTTTGTCCTCCAAAACTCAGGCTGCTTTCCTTGCTTGAAGCTTTGGCAAAAGACACCTTCCAGAAGCTGATCTTTTACATCTTCTGGGGCAGAGCTGCTCTTCTTGTGGTAAAGATGAACCATCTTTGATGATCTCCTTCCAGGCAGCCTCTGCTATGGTTGCAGCTTGGCTGTGTATTTTGCAGAAGTGAAGATCCCTACCCCTTGACTGGTGGAAGGTTTCTACTTCTGTCTTTGCAACATGGTCCTCATGGTCAGAAAAGTTCCAGGGTGCTTCCCCTCCCAGATTCTACCCAAGCAGATGGATGGTCCATTCTGTTTTCTATTTGAGAAACAGGTCTGGAGGGCCACAGGCACTTGGGGCTTCTCCCAGGCTGTTAGTATCTCCTTGTGCTCAGAAATGCCCTTTTTCTCCTTGGCATTTCCCTGGGTGCTGAGATTAAACTTGGGCTTTGAAATTCTTGCCTCATCTTGACCAGTTCTTGAAAAGATGCAATCCAAGAGTAAAACTTCAGGGTGAAGAGGGATGGGGATTAGCAATCTTGCAGGAGGGGCTGTCTTCAAAGTGACTGTGTATTCAGATAATCAGCTCAAAACCTTACAAAGAGTTGAAGAAGGAAAAGGGGCGAGTCCCCACTCCACAGGCTCATTAGTAAGTACATGGAGAGGAGGGGAGAGGAGGCTGGAGCAGGAAGTCCAGAGAAGGGGGGCTGGGAGCTAATCAGCTCAGCAAGGAGACTCTACATTAGTGAGGCACATTGAGTGGCTGGGCAGAGCATCCAAATGAGGGGGCTGGGCCAACTGTGTGTCTGGGCAAGAAACACAGGCTTGACTAGATAGGGAATAAATCTAGTTTCTGGGCCTGACACAGCGTCAGAGCTTCGAGCATGGAGCCCCCAGAGCAAGCTACGATGCTGGGCCTTTGATGCCTGGCAGACCCAAGGTTTGGCAAAATGTTCAGAATTATATTCTTGGTGAAGGTCAAGGCCATCGACTCAGTGGGCACACAAACAGTCTGTTACTTCTGACAGTGTGTGTGTGTTTGTGTGTGTGTGTGTTTGTGTGTGTGTATGGTTTGTTGGTTGGTCAGTTGGTTGGTTTGTGGGCCACACTTGGCAGTATTTAGGATCACTCCTGTATCTGAGCTCAGGGCTCACTTTTGGCAGGGTTTGGAGGACCGTATATGGTGCAGGGGATTGAATCTGTGTCCATTGCATACCAGGCAAGTGCCCTAGCCACTCAATAGACTATCACTCCAGCTACTGACCATACCTTTGGATCTACACAAATCCTTCCTTCTCTGTGCCCCAGACCAAGGAGCCCCAACATCAGGCCTTTCTGTCAGCAGAGAAGGGTAGAGATGGAAACAATACAACAAGGGACTTCCTGTTTTATTCATGATCCTAATTCATGCCAGGCTAGCAAGGGGAATAGTAAAAGGGGGGATTATTACTATTATTTCTCTGGAATAATGGGAGAATGGGTAAGAGAACAGTGCCCAGAACAACTGTGTATATAAGAAACACTGAGAAATGCAGACAAGACTGATAACTGCAGGTTATCAGTGAGACTGGACATGGGGCACAGACATTGAAAGGAAACAAGGAAACATTTGTGGGTGCTGAAATGTTCTATTTCCTCATGAGATTGATGGTGCCTGATGAACTCACACATTGGGGGATTTTTCTCTGTAAATAGCCCCCCTACCTGAAAGGGGCTCTGTTTAGGTGGCTGTCTGGGTCCCCTCAGTACCCCACAGTCTAACTGTCCTTCTCCACATTTGGTCTTGCAGACAGAGATTCATAGGGGAGTGGAGAGATGCATGGTGAAGATGGGAAAATGGATCCTCTAAAAATCCTGGCAAAGCCCAAACTCAACTGTTAGTTTAGTTCTGAGGACAAAGCAATAGATGGCTTTGATAAAACCAGTGAAGTTTCAAATGGAATGAATATTCACTATAAATAAATCATTCTTCCATTCTTTCAGCAAAATTAATTTCACATTCCTGTTATTGCCTGCAATTCCATAACTGCTAATGCTAGTCCAGCAAACACCGTTTTGCTAATGAATATGATCATTAGTGGGCTTCTCCCCCCTTTTTACAGTAAAGCCATTACTATTACCTCCCTTCGTCTGAATGCACATAAACTTGCAATAACTTGGTTTCTCTCCGCATGGAATCTTCTTGTCACAATCAGCTTCCATCATTCTGGTCACCCACTCCAGGTGAGTTATTCCTGAAAAGAATCACATTTGGAAAACGTATCCAGGGTGGCTGGGATCACTTTTCACACCACCCACCCACCCATGGCCCCTAAGCAAAGATCTTTGGTAGAAAAATTGCACCAATTCACTGCTGCCAAACCCAGCGAAGTGATTTCCCAGGTTTCAACAGACACAATTTGCGCCTCTCTGTGGGGTTCTGAAAACAGGCTCAATCGGATTCTCACCATTTAGGAAGAAAGGGAACCTCAAAGGCAGCACTTTCCACTGGGGGGCACAGTTCCTCAATACCTGCTTTCCTGTACTGGGGCACCACACAAGACAGGTTCACCAGGCCATTATCCACCCTCCCTGCAGCCCCCAGCCCTCCTGAGCATCAGGAATCCTGCCCACAGGGGCCTTGTCTTCCTCCTGTCACTGACTGACCCAAGCCCAGATGCCAATGCTGGAGCCCAGAAAGTGGGCCATGCCCCTGCTCTGTGAGCACAGAAACGTTTATAGGGAACCAAGGGTGTCAGCTGGAGGTCACAATTGTCCTCATCAAAGATAGCCTGAGTCCAGCCACAGGGTGTATGCCAGCTATTTGAAGGGAATATGGTGCCTGCGGACACTAGGGAGGAGTCCAGCAAACTCTGGAAAGTTCGTTTCATTCTAAAAGAGCCTATTGTTCAGGGCAGACCCTGATTTGCCCATCAATGGTCACGTGAGAAAAACACAGCACCTAAAAGTGAGAGGGCTCTGTGTGATCACTAATTGGGGGACTAAAGAATAATAAGGCTTTCTGAGCTCTGTGCAGAGATCTGCATAGACAGGGAGGGAGGTGTGAGGGGTGAGGGTGTGGAAGGGTTGGAATGGGCCACAGGGCAATATAGCAATGAGGGCACAGAGATAAAAGCCTGAAACTCAGTTCCCAGCCCCCCAGTCAGAGGAACACCTAGACTCACAGCATGTCCAAGGAAGGACCAGAGGCAGAATGTGGGGGGGGGGGGAGGGGAGAACCACAAGAAACCCTCCAGGGCTCTGTGTTGGTCATTTCTCTCCAGGGCCGACTGAACATGGAAGAACTTTCTAGATGTTTGGAGGGAGCCCCCAAGCCAAAATAGTTATAATGAATATATTTTGAAGCAAAGTTCAACAAAGAAAAAAATAGCATATCCACAGCTTTTACAGTCTCAAAGATATGAATGAAACAGCTACCGAATAACAGACATGATCAATAAGCTGAAAAGACAAGAAAGATCTTGGGCAGTTGCGGGCTGAGATGGATGAGTTGAAGCAAAGCTGCATTGAATTCTGTGAGAAAAAAGGCTCCTATCAGCATCAACGGGCAGAGTCAACAACGTAGAAATGTAAATCAGCGAATCAAAGGACAATTCTAAGAAATGTCACTGCACCACCAGAGAGGGGCCAGAGAATTTATTCATCTAGAGAAAGAGAGAAGCAATTCAGGAGACAATAAAGATGCATAATAATTGGTACATTTGAAAAATGAAAGCAAATGAACTGAATCTGTTGGTGGAAAATGCACATTGGGGATCACAATGTTGGAAGGAAGGAGGGGGATGTTTCAGAGACATTGGCAAATTCACAAACTTGAAATATAAGAGAGAATTCCAGTAACAATCTAGGATGAGGGAATAGCCACTCCCCCTGAGGAAGGACAATAAACAGCCTCCAAAGAAAGCATAAAAGAAATGGGCCCCTGGGTACCCCATCCACAAAGAAGCCCATTGACAGAAAAAAAGTGATGTTTCTAGAAAAATGACATTTAAAAGCAAATGTTCAATACAGACTTAGTGTTGTTCAGCTAAGAAAAAGTAGAATTACTCAAATATGTCCAAATTAATGAGGTAGAATAAATCTCGGACCAATGGTCTAGTCCATAAACATTTACTGAGCCCATGACTCTGAGGCAAGGGGCAAGGAGAGTTGTTGACTCAGTGACTGAAGACAGAGTTTCTCACTGGAGGCATCTATGGCAGCTGAGTCTCCAAGAATATAAACTCATAAATAATGATTCTTGTTGGATTTTAATCACCACCACAATTGGTGATGAGATAGAGAGAGAAAAAAAGAGAGAGACAAGGTAACACACTATCATGAGGGACAGCTATGTCCATGAATGTGAGGCACAGAGTCCCAGAGATATTTCAGATCCCCGAGAGAAAGAGGAGGATAAAGATGCATGCAATGCTGCAGGTGGCTACAAGCTCTTTACTCCAACCTCTGAGGTGAGAGAGATGGTAGAACCTAGGCTGACCAGCTTCAGAGAAATCACTGCTAAAATCCAAGCAAGGCCACATACCACACAGACTTAGATCAGCAAAACCAAAGGCAAGGAAAGCCAAAGATCTTCCAACAATGACAATTTTCAGCAATTAACTCAAGAAGATCAGGTAAAGAGGGAAAATACAGTGGAAATGAAAAGATAGTGAATGAACATATGAAAGGGAAGAAAATACTCAACAGAGTGAATAGGGAAATCACAACATCTCAGAAACGGTGCAACAGTGAAGATGAAAGAGAGTTAAGAGAGAGTTAACTTCAGGGTTAGAATACAGAGTGTAGGACATTTGCTTTGCATGCAACTGACCCCGATTTCATCCCCAGAACCCCACAGTGTCTCTGGGGCACTGTAGGAGTGATTATGAGCACAGGGCCAAGAGTAATCCCTGAGAACTATTTTGAGTGTGTGTTAAACCAAATTAAAATTTAAGAAAAGGAAGTCAGACTCAATCTCTATTCAAGTCAAAACTATAAAAATCAGTTATTCCAATCTAAGGAAATAAAGTGAATTAAAAATTATACCTAATAATGAATAGAGGAAAGTAGAAGTGAACATATGTGTCAAACTCTACGTGCTGAACAAGAGCTCAATACCTTGGAACAATTGCAAATATATATCTGAGCTTGGTCATCACTACAAAGTAGGAATTGTATCAGTTACTGTCTTAGTTCCACAATGTAAAGGTGTGTGAGAAAAAGGGCAAGGCAGGAGAAAACAAAGACTCAGCACCAGAAATTATAAAGGAATATTGGAATATCTCATTGGCCAATGGAGAAAGTAATAGAATATTCGGGGATTCCAGCAAACAGAAACTTCAAAATGACCATCTTTACCTCAGATATATTTGGGGATCTAGTCATTCCTACAATACAGAAAATAATTGATTAATGAGTAAATGTCCTCTAAAAGAAAACTATTGTCTGAATATAATCAAATAAAATAAATAGCCATAAAGTTAAGGGATTGGAACACTTTCAACAGGAAGGGATGAAGCAGCAAAATTGAGTTCATTCCAAGCTTTATTGAGTGCTGTCATGAAAAGATTGGAAATTTATTTGAGATCACTGAGTGGATATCAAAAATGACAAAATGTACACATTCAGGATTAATAAATCTTATGTAATTAACTATATGAGACGATGAAAATAATTGCAATTCTTGGGGCCAGAGAGATAGTACAGTGGGGAAAGAAATGCCTTTGCACTCAGCTGACATAGGAGTGATCCCTAATCCAATCCTGCCAAGAATGATCCCCGCACACAAAAGGCAGGAGTAAGCCTTGGGCATAGTCAGATGCGTCCCCAAACCAGTCCATATACAACATTGATATGTATATATACATAGCTAATTTATATCACTGTAGAATGCAAGTTATGGGAAAAGTGCATGAATGTTTCCAGAGCTCAGGAATCTATGACACCAGTAAGGTATTTCCCACCCTGGGATTTCCCAGTGCTCATGTGGTTGAACCTATCTTCCACTAGCCATGAGATACCCCTCCCTCCACCATCTGCATACAAGATGGTGTCCCCCAAGGCTCTCAACTATGTCTGGCTTGGCCTGTGCAGCTCGATGCCTTTGCTTCCTGTTCTCTGTATTCACCTGCCCCTCCCTATGCTCCTTTCACTTCTTTCTCTGATTTACCCTGCCCTGGATACCCTCTGCAGTGCCTGTTGGATCTCCATGAGCTGGCCAACGGCATAGAATCCAGCAAGGCACTGGTGGCTTTATCCAGGTATCAGGATCATTCATGTCAGAGAGTATTGGGTAAAAGGCTGATGGTGCCCAATCTAACCAGGCCTGAGCCCAGGGTGGCCTGTTTATTGGGATCATTTTAGCTTTGTCTATACTGAGAGCAGCAGGACATAGCTGGAAACTACTTGGTCTTTCCAAGAGGCCGCAGGCAAGTTGGGCTATAGACAAGCTTGGGCTCTTTGAGCTGCCGTCTGGGGAATGTCAGGGTGGGCAGGGTCCACTGCCCTGGTCAAGAATAAGCCCCTCTGGTCCCCAGTCTGAGCCCAGTCCATCTGTGCTGACTCTACCTTGACTTGACTTCCACAAGGAGTTTTTGTAAAGAGTAGTGTAGACAGGGAGGACTGGGAGTGAATAGGAAAACTGTCCCCAGAAAAGGCCAGGGCATGTGGGCCTGGAAATAAGAGAAAGCTCTAGACATGGCAGGTGTTCCAGAGAGGCTGAGTTCTGGGGAGAACAGAAGGGAGCAGACGGGGCCCAAGGGGGCTTCTCAGGGGGTTGAAGTGGGGTCCAGTAAAGCGATAGCAGAAGGTTGGAGCACATAGATCACTCCAGGAATGACAACAAACTGGAGAAAGCGAATCCTTGTCTCTGGGCTGCAGCCATATCAATGTCATGAGCTCAAAGCTACCCACATACAAGCAGCTCCCTATCAAGGCAGCTGTGACTCAGTGTGTAGGAGCCTAGATGGGGTGCGGTGAGGGAAGCTTGTGAAATAGTGCCTCTATTTTGGAAACCTGTGTAGTGCTTCCTTAGGGAGGCAAATAAAGCTGGAGCTGCCCTAGGACCCAGCCTCTGCCTCTGGGAATCTGGTTGGAGAACAGAACCGGCATGGAAAGTTCTTGCCCTGATGTTCACTACAGTCTCTTCTGCAGTCATCAAAGTTGAGGTGCCCTTGGAGAGGAGGCTGGATAAAGATACTCCTTGCCTATGATCCTGTCAACTGAAAAAGATTGAGTTTTGCCTTTGGCACCAAAATAGAATCTGAAGGAATCAGTGGGAAGGAGAAAGACTGGTACTGGGTGACATCTGTGTTTGTTGTGGATAAAAAAAAAACAAACCCAAAAACAAACAGAAGAAGGGAAATAAATGGAAATAACTCAGGAGCAGAACAGCACAGGAAGGAGGGGAGCTGGAGTAAGGGGAGGGCTCAAGGAGGATATTTCTGTTTTATTTTTATGACAAAATAATTTCATAAAATAAAATTCAACACCAAGAAAGGGACAGGGTGTTTCCTAGGAGATGACATTGTTGGGACCAGCTTTGCACTTGGGGAAGGCAGGCTTCGTAGACCTGTGGGCTGCATGGGAGATTCTGGGGTTGGGAGTATCTTAGTGTCTATTCATTTAAAGGGGAAAGAAATGTTGGTGCTGGTCCTGGGGACTGTGGGGTGGAAATATAAGGAGGAAGCCAGAGGTGGCCATGCGTTAGGAAGATTCAGCAGAATGCATCCCTACAGGAAAGGAAGGGATAAGGTGAGGTCCCAGTGTACTGGTCAGGTTTCTCCCCTGTGCATGCTGGGTGCCTCTCATGTTATTCTAGACTCTTCCTTTCTTCTATGGCTGTTTCCATATTTGTTGTAAGCAGCCCATTTCTTGAGATCTACAAGGACTCCTCAAAAGAATGGGGAGAAAAATGTCTCCCTCTACTTCAGAATGAACCTCACGGATCAGTGCCCCATTCAGGCAGGAAGCACAAGTCAGAGTGGCTACATGTGGAGCAGTGTGACCTCTGAATCCTGAGAGGGCAGCGAGTGACACAGGACACCTGTGATATTCATTAGGATAACACAATTCTGGTTTTTTTGCTTTGATTGCTCCCAAATATATATACATATATTCATAAACTACTGTATGTTAATTATAATTCTATTGATGTGATAGAATAATATACCAGGAAAGTAAAAATCAAATAAAAGCTGGAATAACTTGATTAATTTACACAACAACATCAGAATAAGGATCATTTCCAGAAGAAACAGAGACATTATCTAACAAGAAAAAGATCAGTTTCAAATAAGATGTAATAGCCCCAAATGTGCTTGCATTAAAGCCAACTAATGTACAGTGAAAGACAGAAGAATTCTTAGTGAACTCGTTTTCAGTACAGTCTTTTCAGCAGTCAAAGTAACGAGTAGAGAGTGATTCATTAGAACAGAGAAGACCAGAGATGCAGTATCAACCAATGTAAACAAATTAAAACTTTAAACACACACTAGTTTAGAGCAGCCAAGTAGCCATTCTTGTCAAGTGCAGATAGAACATTATCAAGAGGAAACACTTGTGTTTAACCAAACTAGCCAGAGAAAATGTACAAGAATTGAAATCACAGAAAGGGCAGTGTCCTGAGAGAAATAGAGTCAGGCTGTGGTTCAGCAATAGAAAGATATTGTGGTGAATATACTGTGAAGTATATTTTCTTATACTATCGAATGAGAAAGGTCCCAGGTAAACTACCCAGGTCTCTAGCTGAAAACTCAGAACAGTGAACCAAAATAAAGAAGTAATGATATTTTTTAAAAAAAAGAAGATAAAAATTGAACCTTTGTCAAGTCATAATTTCAATCACTGAAAAAATACAAATATCTGTTATTAGTAAATAAATTGCAATTATCTTAGAGCTGGAAATAGTGACCTACAAAATATTTTCTACTTAATATTTTTGGATGAGTTTTTAGGGGCCTCAGTGCCAGGAATCTGGTACTGGACTATAAGATGCCAGTGGTTAACCAGGGCCTCAGACATGCAAGGTAGATGCTCTACCATTTGAACCCCAGTCACTATTTGGCATATATTAAAACTGCTTTAAATCAATACATGATACAAAAGTAAAGGAAAGTTAAGAAAAAAATATCTTAGATAACATTAAAATAAAGAATATTTAAAATAAAGTATATTAATTTTGCCACTTGCATAGAACTTTGAAAGTACTCCGGGGTTGGTGAGGTGGCGCTAGAGGTAAGGTGTCTGCCTTGCAAAGCGCTAGCCAAGGAAGGACCGCGGTTCGATTCCCCGGCGTCCCATATGGTCCCCCCAAGCCAGGGGCAATTTCTGAGCGCTTAACAAGGAGTAACCACTGAACATCAAACAGGTGTGCCCCCCCCAGAAAGTACTCCAAGAACAATCAGTTATCTTGGATGAAGTTAACAAAGTCACATAATTTAAAAATAGTAGAAAGTTAACCTCAGAATAATAATGATTAATAGATAGTGAGAAAGCACCATAAAAACAAAGTTAGGGATAAAAATTGGATTTTACTATCTAGTATTTAATTAATAATATAAATATAAAGGCTCAATTTAAATTAGAGAAAATTAAATTAACAAAAATAAATACATAAAATGAATATAAAATGAAATAATAATAAAATGTTAAAATATTAATGTTGGGCTGGAGAAATAATGCATCAGGTAGGGCACTTGTTTTGCATGTACTTGACCTGTATTGGCTCCCCACCATTCTGATGGTCCCTGAACACTGCCAGGAGTGATTCCTGAGCACAGAGCCAGGAATAAGGCCAGAGCACAGTGGCATGTGGCCTCCAACCCACAAAACAAACAATGGAAATAGAAAATTTTAAGTATCCCTGTGGCCATTCAGAAAATGTTTTTTATTTTTGGTTTTTTGGTTTTTGGGCAACACCTGGTGGTGCTCAGGGGTTACTCTGGGCTATGTGCTCAGAAATTTCTCCTGGCAGGTTCAGAGGACTATATGGGATGTCAGGAATCGAACCCTGCTCCGTCCTGGGTCAGTTGCATGCAAGGCAAATGTCCTACCACTGTGCTAGCTCTCTGGCCCCCCAGAAAATAATTTTTTTTAATTTAATGTTATAGAACTATTGACTTTCAAATGCATAAAAAATTTTTTTAAAACCTAACTGTTAATCTCAGAGCTCTGTGACAGCCAGTTTTACTGCATGCAGGCCAAAAGGAACTTCCATTTATTTCAAATACTCCAAGGAGAGAATAAAAAGAGTTGATTGTCCTTAGCTTATTTTATCAGGCTTATTATAATTTAATATAAAACCAGATAAATTTAACATGAGAAAATTGGATGTACAATTTTTTTCAGGAACATAGACAAAATATTGTTTTTAAAATTTGGTCCACACCTGGTGTCCCTTAGGACTTAGTCCTGGCTCTGTTCTCAGGGATCACTCTTGGGGGAGGGGGTTAGAGGGACCATATGGTGTACCTTGGTTTAAACTCTGATTAACTGCATGCATGGCAAATGCCATAACAACTGTATTATTTATCTGGTTCTAAAAGTTATTTCCTACAAGAGAAAATCACCAAGTGCCCTTTGTGGAGGGAACCAACCCTCCCTTTGTACACCCTCAGACACCAAGCAGGCTGGTTGGATGCCCAAGCCTGAGAATGTGGCTTTGTTCATACTCTTGGTGCTTGGTACCACTGAGGCTTTGCAAGGGGTACTCAAGGGCCTTTTGGACCACTCCTGTGCTCCTTTAGGATTCTATCCAGTCATGTCAGAGAACCCTTGTGGCGTTTAGGGTTTGACCTCAGGTCCAGACACATGTAAAGCACTTAACTATGTTGCTGGCCCCTATGGTGAGTCTCTTCCAAGGAGAGAATTCAATACTTGAGCTTGTGCGCCAAACATCAAAACTTCTGGAGAATTCTGGTAGAAACTTGAAGAGCTACGCTCGCTAGCGAAAAGTCATAAATCATTCATAGATTGTTCTCTTGCTGCATTGCGGCTCTACAAAATGCTAATAGATCATTTGAGTTTTAATAGAACTTGACAACTATATACAGACAGCCATAAATATGCGCCATATATCAAATGCACATGATCTGGATGAGAAGACATGAAGCTTCCCAAGGACCAGGCAGGTTTGTGTGTGTGTGTGTGTGTGTGTGTGTGTGTGTGTGTGTGTGTGTGTGTGTGTTGGGGGTGTGGACTTGCCTTGTAAAGATGATCAAATGTTAGACAAGAGGAGCAAGGACCATCCTGAACCTCATCAATAGCCAGAGGAGAGGAAGAGAGGAAAAAGTTTTATTTAGAACTTGCAGTCCGTGTTTAGGACAGACTGGGCCACCTGAACCCAGAATATAGGAGGGGCTAGTTGAGAAAACAGGGGGCCAGTTTCCACCCAAAGCACCTAAACTTGATCCCTGCTTCACTGGGTCTCAAAAAAAAAATCAGTTCCAGACAGTTTCCAGACTTAATGAGAGGCCTGCTGTTTGTTCAGTTATTTTTGCCTCTCTTACTAGAAGGAGAAAAGGAATTTGTTTAAAAACAAGACACAGAAAATCTATACACTATGAAAAGGATTGACAGATCTGTGCCTGCTCATTAGAAAATTCATTTTATCTGAGCACAGGGGCAAAAATGGGAACATTCAATGTAGGGACAGGGAAAAATGATTTCCAACAGATGGAGGTGAGAACAGCTGCTGAAATCCAGAAGGATGCCCACACATCAGAAGAACAACCCACCGGATCAGCTGAAATATGGGAGCAAAAGACACAAGGCAGCCTTGGGAACTTCTCAGAAATGAGAAATAGTAAGAAAAAGGCCAGAGGATGGAGCAAGCACAGTGTGCAGGGGATTACTAGTGAGCAGGTGAGGTGCTATTTCCGGTCACCATTGTGAAGGTTTGGAGGTCTGACCATTTCCAGTATGGGCTAGGGCTGTGAGCCAGTGGGCCTTGTCTTTCCCCAGTGTCACTAGACAACACTTTGGAAAAGAACTTGGTTGTTCAATCACAGCATTTTGAACTTTGGACCTTTTGCCTATAAAATGCCAGGAGGTAAATACATGAATATTCTCAGTGGATTAGGAGCAGAAGCCAAATAAGTCACCCTAAAAGCTACTATCCCTAAAAAAATAAAGTCTGCTAAAGCCCTGTCATGGGAAGTTAAAAATATAAGCAGAAATATGTTCATGTAGAAGAGTATGAAGGGGTGACAGAAAATTAACATACTAACCAAGCTAGAACAGGGTTGGAGAGAGCATAGGAGTAAGGATGGCCAAGCACACAAGCCAGCCTCATCCCTGGCATCACAGGGTCCTGCTGTAATCTGGTGACCCTGCCACCATTAGGCTGGTCCTATAGCCCTAGAACCTTCGAGCCACATCAGCTGTCCAGGCTGTGCCATGCACTGAGTATGAACTGCAGTCTGTGACTCAGAGGGGTGGCCCAGGGTGTCTTCCACATGACTTAGGAGCCTCAACCACAGAGCAAAAAAGAAGCTGTGATACAGGCAGTGACTTTTGGGGATGAAGAAAGTAGAAGAGAGGTCTGGAAGGGGAATTTGAGAAGGAAGTCATGGGGCTAGATCTTGTTTCTCTTTTACATATACATTATCCAGACTCACAAGTCAAGTGCTATGCAGGAAATGAAGGGACTCTACTGGGGCCATTATCTCAACTAAGCAGAATCCTCAGGGTTCCTGCCCATCAGAGCCATGAGGTCAACCCATTCAGTTCAGAAGGTGTGAAGTGAAAATTAAACTGGTTAGGAGACAGTTTTGGCCAAATAAATGGGTTTTCTCTCCAATAAAAATTATGTTCACTTGGGGACAGGTTTAATTCTTGTTTATTTATTTATTTATTTATTTTTATTATTTTTAGATGCCCCTCCTCCTCCTCCTCCTCCTCTGAACTTCAGTCCTCATTATGGTTTTGTTCCCAGATGCTCTGATTTATTCCACCCTGAGTCCCTGTGCTGACTGACAGTGAATCCAGAACATGCCTTTGGAGACTGAATAATATGGTCTGTCTGAACGCAGTATGTGGGACCATCTTCCAACTATTGCTTCCTAATATTTTCAAAAAATATTAGCTTGTTTCAAAAAAAAATGTAGTTTGGATGGATCTCATCAAAGGGCTGTTTGGATTCTGGATTAGTGCTTGCTTGGTTAAAGATTTGTATAATCAGCTTATTTTAAGATTAATTCATGGGGAAAAGAAGCAACCTCTGCCAATTCCTATTATCGCTTAATTTGTATAAGGATATTTACTATATTTTAACAGTGCAATTAAGATTAATAGAGGCTCTGGATCCATGAGGTCATCAACAAGTGCTTTCACTCCTGTTCCAGCCTGTGGATGGGACTATCAGATCAGACTTTGCATCTTTGTGAGCACTGTAAAGGTCAGTTGGGAAAGAGGTGGGGAGGGGGCTCCCACGCTGTGCTCAAGAGATTCTGGAGCCATGGGGGAAGAGGACATGGAGAGGCTCAGCTGGAGTTGTCCATGGAGGGAGGATTCCCGCACCCAGAGTGCAGATAAAGCAGAGGTGGAAACAGAGGGGCAGCCTTCTTTTCCATCTCTTCTCTGCTCCCTGTGGCTGCCTGTCCCTGCAGTGACTCTACCTGACCCGCTCATGTTTGCTATAAGCTCTGGCATATGTTGGTGATGAGCTGAAAAAGCTCTACTGAGGGAGGGTTCCTAGTACAAAGAGGCTTATCACAACAACTTGTGCCTGGAAATGCGGCATTGATAATTGTCATTAGGTTGGGAATTTTGAGATTTGGTGAAGGATGACCTTACCTGGTGATGCTAAGGGGCATCCAGTGCTCTGCACTCAGGGATCATTCCTGGCAGGATTCAGGGAACTCTATGGGCTGCCAAGGATTGGCATCATGCAAAGCAAGTGCAAAGCAAGTTCTATTATGACTCCGGCTCCTGGACTGAGGATTTTGAAGGTGACCCCATCTGGGTTTATTTTGGTGAGCTCTAAAGCCAACTTTGAGTTTTTTTGGGGGGTGGGGATTGGGCCACACCCGTTGATGCTTGGGGTTACTCCTGGCTATGCACTCAGAAATTGCTCCTGGCTTGGGGGACCATATGGGATGCTGGGGGATCCAACCGCGGTCCGTCCTAGGCTAGCACTTGCAAGGCAGATGCCTTACCTCTAGCACCACCACTCCAGCCCCCAACCTTGAGTCTTTTGAGAAGGATATAGAGGCTGTGTCCAGAGGAAAGGAACAGCAGGGACCCCTGAAGGGGCAGAGGCACAACAGACTCCTGCAACTGTCCCCACCCCCAGCCGCTCTGCCTGCCTCACAACTCTGGTCCCCAGAGCTGCTAAAACAGATGTTTTGGTTGTTTCAAGCCACTGCATTTGTAGAGATAAACCCCTCAAATAGAGTTATGAAATTTCTATTTTTTGGACTTGGGAGGTTCCTCACAGGCTAAGTGTGGGCTTTGCCCTAGCTCGGCCCTCTGCCTGTGCATTCACTTTTGCATGGCAGAGTGACCCCAAGCAAAGTCGGGGTGAACCCTAAACATGGCTGAGTGTGGGCCCAGATTGAAACAGTTTTACTGTTTGTCTGGGTAAATACCCTTTACTTGGAATCATCAAGTCTCTGGGTCTGGGTTTTAATCTGTCTCAGGGACCTCATGGTGTCTATCTTTAATCACTCACATTGTCAGAAAAACTGTTGAGGAAACTGGCTTTCCTGGAGAACTTTTATTTTTTATTTACTAAGTACTTTTCAATTGTTTTATAAACGTATCATAATCCAGAACTTTTCCTAATGAACATTCAGGTATTCGCTTCCAGTTCTCATCAGTCTCTTTCCCACAATCACCTCATTTCCCTGCTCTGCCCTGCCAGGGGCCCCAAAAGTACATTCCCCAAACTCCTGACCCCTAATTATCATGGCAGAAAGAGGGACCCAAACCCACAGCCCAATTATTCAGCCTAAGAGTTAAGGGACAGAGAACTTTGGGCAGGTCTTTGCCATTACCATAAGAGAGGTCAGTGTTATTGTACAGAAGTGGGAAAGTGTCTTTAAGCTCCCAGAAATTTCTGCAGCTCTAGGGGTCTCTGTGTCCCTCTCTGGTGGCTGTCCTAGCCCAACACCCTCCCACATGCCCAGTGACTCGGGGTATGGCTGGTGGAAGAGGAAGTGCATTAGAGTCCTACCAGCTTTCCCCTTATTCCTATGTCAGCTCCCAGGCATTGCTGCCTTGGGCATTTCCGGGGCTCAGATCTGATGCTCCTTCTTAGGAAAAGGAAAAATCCACCCTCCAACCTCATACTTGGCCCAGGAGTCTCTGAAATGAATCCAGGGGGAGCTCATGAGAATCTTTCATCCTGAGACACATGATCTGTTCAGGGCCTAGAGGTGCTGGAAAGGCAGATCAGTCCCTCCTGCCTTGAGAAGGGGCTGCCCAGGCCATGAGCCAGGGGACACCCCTGTCCTGCCAGGCCCTGCTCATAGCGACTGAGCCCCAGAGGAGCAGGCAGAACTGAAATGTCTCCCTATTTCTCCAGGAAACCAGGACACCAGGTCTCTAAGACTCAGACAGCCCAGGCTGGTGGGAGACAAGGTGTAAGTGAATGAGACCCTCAAACACTCGCAGGAGACCCAAGCTATGTCCACAGGGGTGCAGAACAGAGAGCAGGCTCTGGAGAGATCAATACAGACCTCAGTGACATTTCATGGTGTAAAATTATGGGGATTGCCAAGGCCCTATTCTCAAGTCACAGCTGATTGGGGATCACCAGAGGGTCAAGTTAATTAGAAATTACACTCAGAATGGGCACATCCTCACCCTTGCCAGGCCTCCCTGGAATTCTTGGGGTGGGGAGCACTTTCTTTTGCCCACTGGGAAGAGGCTGAGCTCTGCTTTTGGAGGAGAGTTGGGACCCCAGTTGCTGTGATGAAATTCACCCAGACTCATTTATTCCTGAACCCTTAAATCCAGGAGCTGCTTTACTGAATTGTCTCTGTCTCTGAGTCTGGGTGTGAGGAAACGAGCCAGGAGTTCTGCTGGTTTGTGGAGTCCAGAGATACCCCACCACACACACATCTTGCTTTTTAGAGACACCATCACCAATAGATGAAAGACCATGGGCCCTGCTGGCAACAGTTGGGAAACTACTCCCACACACAGTGACCCAAGAGAGAGAGACGGAGTGGCCCCAGAGAGAAATGAGTCTGGGAGAGGGTGGTTCAGGGACCCAGGCCCTCCTCACCCTGATCCCCTGGTGGGTCTTGGTTTGTGCTTCAAACCCCCATATCCTATTGAGAACCAGGTCCTGTGCCCTGGGACCCTTCAAGGAGACCCGCCCATCCTTCCCAGCTCTGCTACCCTCTGCTACCCCACAATTCTTACCTGTGTTCCTGCCAAAATGTGTCCTTCCCAAACATTTTCTTGAAACAGGAAGACACAGAAAGATCAAAAGCAGGGAAAGGGTGAGCAAAAGATCTGATCCTAAAGGGCTGACCCCCAAGATCAGGGTGCTGGAGTGGGGGTCAGAGTGTCCAGGTGAGGCCCCCAAGGGACTCTTTAATACAAGCATCTTTTCATCAGGAAGAGATGAGCCCTCCCAAGTAAAGATCTGTCTACATGCTAACAGAGACTCACAAAGTTGTTAGCAGAAAGGGAAAGAGAGAAAAGCCACAGTGATGCTGAGAACCATTATAAGTGATTTGTGTTGACTGAATGAGAGGACAGGAGATATGATCCTGTCCAAGCATAGAAAAATCAAGAGTATACCTCATCATGGAGGCTGAAGACAGTTCTAGAACCCTGTGTCTCACACATGCCAGCTCCCATTCAGGGCAGTTTTGATATGAGATATAATGCCAACTTTAGCAAATTCTTGAAGGCTTACATTCTTACAGTATTTTCTATGTCCTCAGAGAAACTGTATTTAAATTCAAAAGGGGGAAAATACAAAAATTATAAATGATGGTGAGAGTTCAGAGTCATCATTATAACCCATGCATCTATGAAGAAACTAAAATAAAAACCAGGGGGGCTGGAGAGATAGGACATCAGGGACAGCATTTGCCTTGCATGTGGCTAACCTCTGTTCAGTCCTCGATATCTCATCTGGTCCACCAAGCATTGCCAGGAATAATTCCTAAGTGCTGAGTAAGGAGTAGGCCCTGAGCAACACTGGGCATGACCCAAACCCCCAAACAAGAAACTGATCATTTTTGAAACAGAACTTTTAGATGATATTTTAATGAGGCCAATTTAATTCTGATATGCCAAACTCCAAAAGAAAATTATGAAAAGAATGTTACAAAAAATATCATAGGAAAGGACCGGAGCAGTGGCGTGGAGCAGTAAGTTTGCCTTGCTGGTGCTAGCCTAGGATGGACAGTGGTTTGATCCCTTGGTATCCCATATGGTCCCCCAAGCCAGGAGTGATTTCTTAGTGCATAGCCTGAGCTTCACCAGAAAAAAATGGTCCAGAAAAAAATATATCACAGGTAGATAAATATACAAAAATCCTAAACAAGTGTTAGGATGTCAAATGTAGTAGCATATAAAGTGGATAATTTATCAACCGGTGGGTTTTCCCCCCAGAAATATAAAATAATTTTATTTATCAATAGATAATTATATTTTCTATATCAGCAGAATAAAAGAAAAATCTATGATCATCTGAATAAGAAGATATTACTATATTAATTGCCTTTCCTAAAAATATTTCAGCAGAATAAACATAAAAGAAAACTATATTTAACTACATAAAATGCCAATAGAAGCCAAAATAAAAGAGTGTGTGGATAAAATTATACTTATTTACTTACTGGTAAAATGCTGAATGTTCTGTCCTAAGACCAAGGAGCAAATAGTATACAATCTTATCACTCCAATGAAACATTTTTTTGAAGATTCTGTTTGGTGAGGTTAGAAAATAAAAAATAAATTCAAACAAAGCTGTATCATATGAGACAATTAAAATTTTGTGTTCAAGATTCTATATACATTTCAAAAGAATCTGACAATAATATTAGTGATAGCAAATGAATTTAGTCATGTTTTTGGATACAAGTTAAAATACAAAACTAATTAAATCTATGTACAAGCAACAAATCAGTGAAATATGATTTTAAAGTATCAAATAACATAAAAAATTCCAAAAAGCAAGAAAAAGTATTGAAAGATAATTCAAGTTTTTCACCCCAATACAACCTTGCTGATAGAATGAAGAACTGGATAAATGAAGACAAGCTATGTTCATAGATTAAATGACTTTATGTTTTATTAAGCTAATTTCTCTCAGATGGTCTTTAATTTCAATAAAACTTCAATCAAAATGCCATGAGTTTTATCATGTATATGGGCATTTATGAGAAAAATTTATATTGACAGGACAACCATAAAAATTGCATATTGATATGTGAATATTTATATAAATTTCATAGAGAAATGCACAAGCACTGGGCTAATCAGGGCACCATTAAAGCAGAAGCCTGCAGGGCTGACCCGATCAGGCACCAAGAAAGTCCTATAAAATTGCAGTAATTACCACCGTGTGGCATTTGCACAAGGACAGACAAATGTATCATTTTGTCACCTGATTTATAACATTTCCCTACTGCAATTCAGGGGGGGGGAAGAAGAGGAGAATGCTTTTGAATGAATATTCCAGATAAAAATAACCCTGAGCACTTTCTTAATAATTCACAAAAATTAATTTGAGAAGGGAAAATAGATAAAATGCTAAAGTGACTATGAGCATTTAAAAGAAAGTACACAAAAATATTTTCAGGATCTCAATTAGGCATCTCAAAGAAGATACAAAAGACACTACTCATATTTGGGTTAAGTGTCTAGATCCACCACTGGAGATGTTAATCTCCAGGGAATATAATTTAGATTTACATATTGCATCTAATATGTCATACTTTAAAAATGTTGTGAGAGAATAAAACAAACCAGCAGATAATAGTGAAGAGCAATTTTGCAGGGGACATGCTAACTTTCAGATCCAGAGTCCCTCCTAGATTCAGACTCTGCCAAGTCAGTGTTTGCAAGTACTTAGCCAAGTTGGCAGTTAGCAAGCTCTTGAATTGGTGAGTGAGGCAACAAATAAAATAATCTGACTAGATCCCTGAGTGTGATCATTCATTATCAAAGATTATAATTTAATTTCTGGGAACTAAATCTACTATTTTATCAATGGAGATACTTCAACTGTCTGTGGGTTTGAAGTAGAATTAAGTGGACTTTCTATTTCCATTATATATCATGTGAAGACCAAGACTAGAAACTCTTTATCAAGGGTAGGCAGGGAGAGATTAGACTCCTTGAAGGCAGGCAGCACCTGATTGCAACAACCAGGGGGTGTGACTTGAGAATCCCACAGGAAGAAAGGAAGAAAAAGGAAAGGAGGGAGGGAGGGATGGAGGGAGAAAGGGAAGGAGGGAGGAGGGATGGTGAAAGGGAGGGAGGTAGGGAAGAAAGGAGGGAAGGAGAAAGGAAGGAGGGAGGAAGTGAGGAAGTGAAGAAGGGAGGGAAGGAGGAAGAAAGGAAAGAAGAAAGAAAGGAAGTGAAGAAGAAAAGGAAGGAGGAAGGAAGGAGGTAGGAAGGGAGGAAGTTAGGAAAAGAGGAAGGGAGGAAAGGAGGGAGAGAAAAAAGGAGGGTGGGAAGGAGGGAGGGGAGGAGGGAGGGGAAGGAGGGAGTGAGAAAAGGAGGGAGGGAAGGAGAGGGAAGGAAGGGAGAGAAGAAGGGAGGGAAGAAGGGAGCGAGAAAAGGAGGGAGGGAAGGAGGGGGAAGGAAAGGAGGGAAGAAGGGAGGGAAGGAGGGAGCGAGAAAAGGAGGGAGGGAAAGAGGGGGAAGGAAGGGAGGGGTGGAAGGAGGGAGGAAGGAAGAAAGGAAGGGAGGAAAAAGGAAGGAGGGAAGGAGGATGGAGGGAGGAAGTAAAGAAAGCAAAAAGAAAGAGAGAAAGGAAGGAGAAAGGAAGGAGAAAGGAAGGGAGGCAAAAGGACAATCATTGGTATGAACCAGGGTCCCCAGCTCTCTCTATTGGAGTGTCCCCCATGCATGTCCCCATGAAGTGCTGTTTCCTTTATGTTGTTGTAGTTGTTTATTTTTTTTTTTATAAAAAGTGGTGAGTATTTGTTCCCTGTGACATGGTCAATCTGAATGGTTAATGCACACAAATACAACTTGATATATAATTAACAAAATTTCTATTTTAGCATTATTCATTTCAATTTATATATTTTACTATCAATTTGACCTGAAACCAGAGCATATACAAATTAAATTTTAAAAAAATTTAGGATTTCATATTATGACCAAATATTATCACATAGAAATAATTTTGCTATGTGTTGCTTGGGTCCACATTCTGGCATGTTCAGGGAAGGTTTATGAGTCTATATTTGGTGCCGGGGATACAAATTGCATGCAATTCAAGTGACCAACCTATGATGCAATTGCTCTGGTCCACATGGTGATAATTAAATTTTTTTCTGTAGCAAATAAATTTAAAAGGTTGACAGTGATTTTTGTAATAAAGATTACAAATTGAGGTTTTCTTTTAGACAAAGCTCTTAACATTCTTGCAGCTGGTTTGCAGAGGAACCAGTATTTTTTTAAAATAATTGTTATTGAGACCAATGTAAATTATAAATCGTTCACAGTTGTATTTCAGGTTCATAGTGACAGTGAATTAGGGCTGTTCCCACCACCATTGTTGTCCTTCCTCAGCCCTTGTTCCCAGCATGCAGCCCATACCGCCACCCTTAGACCTATGTACAGTGTACCTATCCCTTTTGTATAGCTTGCTGTAGTTTGAGCCTCTTGATTCTATTGCCATTGACTTTGGGATGGGTATTTAGGTTTGATCATTTTTTTTTATTTCCACTCAATGTTCATGAGATTGCTTTAATCCTGGTACCATCCACTTTTTTTCTTCCTCTTTTTCCTCAATTTAGGAGGCAGAACAAGATGATTTATGTTTCATGGAGGAACCAGCATTAATTTTTTTTTATAAAATCTTTATTTAAGCACCATGATTACAAGCATGTTTGTAGTTGTGTTTCAGTCATAAACAGAATACCCCCCTTCACCAGTGCAACATTCCCACCACCAATATCCCCCCCACACCCTTGCTTGTATTCGAGACAGCCATTCTACTTCTGTCATTCTTTAACATTGTCATGCTAGTTGTTAGTGTAGTTATTTTCCTAACAGCATTCACCACTCTTTGTGGTGAGCTTCAAATTTTAAGCCGGTCCTTCTGGCCCGTCCAGCCCTTAACTCTATTGTCTCTGGGCCTTATTACAATAATGTGTTTAATTTTTATTAAAACCCATACATGAGTGAGACTATTCTGTGTCTATATATGGTCTTTAAAAAGATCAGCAGCATTTTTGCTCATGGTTTTGCCTCTATTTATGAACAAACATCACAACAATAAAATCAGTGCAAACTCACAGGGAAAGATTTTTGTACATGAATAGTGTTTTAGATTATAACTCTCAGACAAGTAGGCAGGGCCTACTTGTCATTTCAGCCTTTCTCATAGTGCCAGTTTTTTTCAGTGTTTAGAATGAATGTCAGGCCCCAGGGGCAGCTTCATGATGCTTTTAAGTTGGGTTCCTGGAATCCCCTTCTGAAGTTCTTTGAGTGCACACCAAATGCACCATGGACCAAGTCTCTGCTTAGTTTCTGGTGTATAGACTTCACACACTGCATTGGTTCTTAGCTCACAGCTGAATGGGGGTCTCTGTGTGGGGCCCCCAGGTCCTTATGGTCTCAACCTAGATTCAGAGTTGTCTCAAACATCTCAGTCCTGTTCTGATGGGGTTGATTCAACCAATAGGCTTCGTCCTGGGGAGTATGGATGGAAATAGAGGTGTCCACAGACACAAACATACCTTGTAGATGTAGGTAGAGGCATCTATGGTATAGACGGACACACAAATATCCATTGTAGATGGAGGTAGAGGCGTCTACAGTGTAGACAGATGCAGATATTTATTATAGATGGAGGCAAAGGCACTGCAGACAGAGTTGATGCCAGGCATAGGAGTCCCCCACCCTCAGTCCCTTGAGGATCTGCCCGTGTTGTGACCTGTAGGGGGTAAATTCTGACAGATTCCAGACACTCAATCACCTGCTCTGTGGAACATGTCCGTAGAAAACTTTCCCAGTGAATGATTTTATATTAAGATGCCAAATTTGTTTAATAATATTTTTATTCCTTTCCCATTACATGACACAGTTTTGATTCTTTTTCCTCTGTTTTGTATTATTACAATTTAGAAGGAGGAAAGCTATGTAGCCATTTCAGGTTAATTTGTTGTTATACTTGCCAGCTTATTTCACTGCATTATTAAAACATTTAGCACCGTGTGTCATTAGTATTCCAAAATGTAATTAGCATATTTAATCAAAAACAATTAAGAACAAACACTGCTTCCCTTTTTAAGTAATAAAATATTTACTACTATAAAAACAAATGGAAACCACAACACATTTTGAGGTGTTTATTTGTGAGGGAAAAGAAGGCAAGAAAGAAAGAAGGGGAAAGAAGGAAGAAAAGGAGGGAGGGGTGAAGGAGGGAGAGACAAAAGGAAGGAAGATAGAAAAAAGGAAGGAAGGGAGAACGGAAGGTAGAAAGGAAGGAAGGAAGGATAAAAGGAAGGAAGGAAAGGACTGTGGAAGGATAGAAAGGACTGTGGGAGGAATAAAAGATTTCTAAGGAGAAGAGAATTCTGAGCCTCCTTGCTGATTCTCACTTTTTTCCTTAGAAAATTATATTTTTATAAATTAACATTGAAAAATTATACAATTTCACAATTGCTCTTAAAACAGGAACAAAAGCTATTTATAAACTAAAAAATTGTGTGGTTACATTGAAGCAATTTATAATGTTAAAGAGTCTATTAAAAATAAAAAATTAAATGATTGAATGAAATAATGCAATGCCAGAAGCAACAGCAGCATCTAGACACATTTCCATCAGCAGACATGGCCCTTGAGCTGCTACCTCTCATGGTCCTGGGCTGTGTGTTTCTTTGAGACTCTGACAACAGTAAAGATCACACACACACAGGGTCTGGAGTGATAGCACAGTGGTAGAGTATTTGCCTTGTACGTGGCTGACCCGGGGTGGACCTAGGTTTGATTCCTGGCATCCCATGTGATCCCCCAAGCCTGCCAGGAGTATTTTTGATCACAGAGCCAGGAGTAACTCCTGGGTGCCACTGGGTGTGGCCCAAAACCTAAATAAATAAATAAATTTAAAAATATAAAAAGACCCTCCTCCCCCACCTCTAATTCCCATCTTCATCTGCTTGTACCTTTATTCTAAACTGCCCATGGATTTGGATTCTGTTTCTTACACACTGACCTCTTGAAATGTTAGCCTATGAGACAGGTATTACATGGATTTTTTCCTCCTTAATCTGTTCCTTAATTCCCTGGGAAGTCATACTTAAAATCTTTCCATTATAATCAGGTAAAAGACAGATTTTTCTTATCAGCACTCCCTATTAACATCAAACTGGAAGTTTGACCTAATGCAATAAGATAAGAAAAGAAAACGTGTATTGGTTGGAAAGAAAGCAAAAAATACCATTGATTGCAGGTGATCTCATCATACAAGGAGTACAAAAAACTTCAAAAGATTCATGAAAAAATCGGGCCAGAGAGATAGCATAGCGGTAGGGAGTTTTTCTTGCAAGCAGCTGACCCAGGACCAATGGGGGTTTGAATCCCAGCATCCCATATATGATCCCCTGTGTCTGCCAGGAGCGATTTCTGAGCAGAGAGCCAGGAGTATTCCCTGAGCCCGCCAGGTGTGGCAAAAAAAAAAAAATTCATGAAAAAATAATTTATTACAGAAAAGTTGCAGCCTACCTGGAAATTACAGCAAAGTTGTTGATATCCTAATATTCACAGTGGATAAATAGACTTTGAAATTACAATCACAATGTCATGTGTATTAAGAAAACCACAAATTTAAATAATCAAACCTAATAAAGCAAGATGTATATGAGAAATCAGTACAAACTTGATCAATTAAAACAAGTTACTGAATAAATGGAGACAGGCTATGTTTAAGAGCTAACAGATTCAGTACAATAAAGATGTCCATTTTCCCCAGATTTTTCTTGAGATTCGGGGCAATCCAAATGTGTATCACAGAAGGTTGTTTTCTGTATGTCCACAAAAGGATTCTTAAAATTGGAGGGAGACAGATAGAAAACCCCAATAGTCAAAAGAGTTTTGAAGGATAACAACACAGTTGAAATAGTGACAAGACATGAGCTTAATGCTTACGGTCAAGTTATGTCAATGAAATTAAGAAGAAAGAAGTTTGAAAAGCTTACAATAAAGAGCTTTGTATTACATGTGATATAATGTATGATACATATATAGCACAATATAACATAACATAATAACATAATATAATTATAATATAATATAATATAATAATATAAAGTCAGAGCCCTGACTCAGCCACACGATGCAGACAACACTTCTGTTGAAGAGGAAAAGGCAACACAGGAGAGAGAAAACAGATGGTGTTGGAGCAACTGAACACGCACTTCGAAAAAAAATGAATTTATAGTCATGCTTTATTCTTCATAAAAATTAGCTCAAAGTGCATTCCAGGCAGATCTAAGTATACAACTCAAAGCTATGAATATTCTAGAAGATAATCTGGGAGAAATTTTGTGTATCTTTGGGCATTTAGGTACAACACTAACAACAGAATCCATAAAACAAATAATTGATAAGTTGGACTTCATTAAATCTAAAATTTCTCTTCAGAGAAAGTCAATGCCGGGGCCGGGCGGTGGCGCTGGAGGTAAGGTGCCTGCCTTACAAGCGCTAGCCAAGGAACGGACAGCGGTTCGATCCCCCGGCGTCCCATATGGTTCCCCCAAGCCATGGGCGATTTCTGAGCACATAGCCAGGAGTAACCCCTGAGCGTCAAACGGGTGTGGCCAAAAAACCAAAAAAAAAAAAAAAAAAAAAAAAAAAAAGAAAGTCAATGCCAAGAAAGTGGAAAGGCAATCGGGGCTGGAGGAAATATTTGCCAAAGGCACGTCTGACAAAAAGCTTCTATGAAACATACAAAGAACACTTACAATTAATGACAATTAGGCAATGTTTGAATAATAAGTTCAATACCTTCACCGACATGCTGCTAACAGATACAGAAGATAAATAAGCTTAAAAGAGATGTTTTGCATCATTTCATCAGAGAAATACTAACTACCATGATGAGATTCTGTTGCATAGCAATTAGAATGGTCGGAATCCAAACATGGAAATACCACATGCTGATTAGAATGTGGAGTGAGTGACAGGAACCCTCATTAACTCCTGGTGGCAATGAAAACAGGCACAGACACCTTGGAACGTTCCCACAAAATTAAACATACTCTTACCATATGATCCAGTAGCCAATTTCCTTGGGATCTACTTGAAGAAGTCGCAAACTTATGTTTTAACTATCCGTATGTGTCTATAGCAACTTTGCTTCTAATTGCCACAACATGGCAACAGCCAGGCTGTCCTTCACTAGGTGAATGAATAATTAAACTGATCAATTCTGTGAAAGAACTATTATGCAGTGATACCCCTCGAAAAAATTTGTTTCCAAGTCACGAAGAGGCAAAGAAGAACATTACTTGTGCAATGGTAGGTGAAACAGGCCCATCTTTTTCATTTTAATTGTTTGATTCTTTTTTTTTTTTTTTTTTGTTTTTGGGTCACACCTGGCAGTGCTCAGGGGTTATTCCTGGCTCCAGGCTCAGAAATTGCTCCTGGCAGGCACAGGGGACCATATGGGGCGCCGGGATTCGAACCGATGACCTCCTGCATGAAAGGCAAACGCCTTACCTCCATGCTATCTCTCCGGCCCCTAATTGTTTGATTCTTATAATTTATTTACTTTGTCTTTAGGCACCCCGATTTACTAAGAGATTCATAGTTGAGTGTTAAACATATAATTTTCCAAAACTTAGGACTATTATAAAAGGTTGCCTATTATAGGAATCCAAACCCAGGCAAGGAATTTTACAAAGTAGGAGGTTGTACAAGCATCAGTAGATGCTACGGATTGGTGGGGAGGAGTAAGAGAGGGGGTGATGATTGATTGGACAGAACCCAGGGGATGAGAGGTCAATTAAAACTGGCACATTATTCCATTTTGATGGTTTCATGACGTTATATACTTACCAATCCCAGGAACAGGGGATGCCAAGTGTGAGCCAGAAGACGTGATTTGGAAATGAGGGATGCTGCTTCTCCGTGGAGGGGTTTTAAGGGCAGCAAATGACCTTCTCTGGGAGGAACCTGTGACTGCAGGGAAGGTTGCTGTCAATGGTATCCCACAAACACCTTAAAAAGAGATCTTGTTTTCAAAAAGTCCAAGTAAGCATTCTTAAATATTTAGAATGAATGTAATTAAGATTCCGCATGTCAGAACTTGTGAGCTGTTTCCCAATAAGGTTTATACAGAGACTTTTTGAGATGATGGGAATTAGAGCTAATTTGTTATTATTTATTCATGAGTATACTTAAGACCTGAACTTTTCACGGTATGTAAATATGCGTCAGTAATAATAACACTAGCGATGCAGTGATAGCAGGTAGAGTCCGATGGCTTACTGTGAAAAAACACACAGTAGACAATTACTTTATTAGGTGTTTAAGTGAAAACTCAGAGTAAATTCCAGACTTTTGGAAGGGAAGGCCTGAGAGCAGGGATAATGGGAAAGGTACTTGCCTTGCATGTGGCCCACTCAGGTTCAAAAGCCAGGAAAAAAAATTGGAAAAGAGCCAGTGTACAAAGGTTGGAATCACAGACGAGAGTAGAATTTACATGAATAAGTCATATCATTACTTATGAATGAGAATGTAGAAATAAAAATTAAAAGCTGGCTTTGAGGAAGATTAATAATAAAGATAAATGAGGGAAATTACATTGTTAGAAATAAGAAAAAAAGCTATAAATACTGTCAGGGATTTTAAAAAATCTTGAGAATTTTTAAAATTTATATGTGGCTTATTTAAACCAACCTCTTTGGTTTAAACAAAAACTAACTTAAAATACTGGTTTATTTATGGAAAAATATACACATAATTTTTTAAAGATTTATTAGAGACTTCCCAGGCACCAATAAAGTCAGTGGAATTGACTACATGCTGAAAACAAGTAAAAAATTGATAAAAAAAAAATAAGTGAAACAACAGTTTTCAGATAAACAACTCTGGTGAACTATCTGTGTTAATGTAAGTCAAAGTGATCTGCAGAGCAAATATTATCATTAATATAGTAATTTAATGAAAATTCATTAAGAAGCTACAGTCCTAAAGGTGTATGTACCTCATAACTTACCTTCAAAATATGAAAGCTAAGCATGTCATAAGAAGTATGAAATAGATAAAAGAACAATTATTGCTGCGAATTTCAGCAGGTGTCTCCGTAGTTGATGAAATTAGTAAGTGTGAAATGCCATAGTCTTCTTAATATGATAATAGACTTTACCTAATTGACATTTTTTTGTTTTTTGTTTTTGACCACACCCAGTGGCACTCAAGGGTTGCTCTTGACTATGCGCTCAGAAATTACTCCTGGCTTGGGGGACCATATGGGACACCAGGGATCAAACCGAGGTCCGTCCTGGGTCAGCCACATGCAAGGCAAAAGTGCTACCACTGTGCTATTGCTCTGGCCCTCCTAACTGGCATTTTAATAATGGTTTGCCTTCCAAAATACATGTATTTTAGTGCAATAAAATATCAAAAAATAATATATTTTACAGACTAAAATTATGCAAATATAGTCTATTTTATAGCTTTATAGAAATGAAACAATAGCTTCTATGGTCAGAGGGATAGTACAATGGGTATTCATCCTGCATGTGGCCAACACTAGTTCAATCCCCAGAATTCCTGCTGGCAGTGATCCCTGAGAGCAGAGCCAGTAAGCCCTAAGCACTGCTGGGTATGGCATAAAAACAAAACAAACTAGCAATTACACAAAAAGTCCCAAAATTCTTCTAAAGGCCAATAAAATAAATAATACATAGGCAACTTAGAAACTAGCTATAATGGAACATGAATAATAACAGAACAGGTAAATTAAACAATGCTTAGAGGGAATTATACATGTTTAAATCCATTAATATATCTAAAACTAGATACTCCTACTTTCTATCTGTGAATCTAGATGAAATCAAGTAAAAGGAATAAAATTGTAAAGGTAAGAGAATAATTAATAAAAGAGAAAACACTAACAATAGAGGACCAATAAAGGTACAATTCATTCCCTTAGAAGAAGGAATAAAACGGGCAGCTTTTTGGTTTACTGACACGTTGTAAGAATTCTATGTAACAGAAAAAAAAGAATATATATTCCTACTGATCCTGCATATATGAGGGGAAAAAAGCTTGTGGAAATAAGATAACTTTATCACAGTAACTTTGGCAGATTCGATCATGGCAAAATTCTCAAAATAAATGAATTCTCAAAGGTGACCAAGAAATGAAATAAAGAATAACCCAATATGTTTTAAACATAGTGAGTTTCTACTTAAATCTCCCACTACAATAAGATACCCAGTCCGTATGTCTTTAGTAGGGAATTTTACCAAAGGCTCAAGGAGCAAATAATACCTATGTTATACAAACTATTTTGGAAAACAGAGGCCAAATAAACCTCAGTGTATCAGATGGGGTTTGCATTATCTTGAAACCAAGACCACAAAACTACATTACAAAGGAGAATAGCTATAGATGTGTATTATCTACAAAAGAAAAAAGAACCTTCTAAATAAAATACAACCTATCAAATAGAAGAACAGATGAGGGATTTAATAACTATTGGCCACATGGCTTGATCTCTCAATATCACCATTGATTACAAAGTCCTAGTGGAGAAGAGTATGCCTTCTCAGCCCACTACAGACTGTCTAAGCAAACGAGCAAAGAGCCAGCCCAGAACCAGTATATGTGGAGCTCCTTTATGGTAACATGGGCCAGACTAAGTGGACACACAAGCTTCCAAAGAGAAGAAAGGGGGGTATTTGTTTGACTTCCTAAGAAGTGCTAGACTTCAGGTGCCAAGTTTGACATTTCAAAAACTCTAAGGTTTTTAGGCCACAATGTAGATAACTGGTCAGAATCTCAAGCTCAGAACACAGAGTCTTCAACTAGACACAAAGGCCTTAAAAGGAGCACATTGGACAGGATTTCAACAGTAGAAGGAGAATCCAGATTCATTCGTGGTACCAGAGGAATGATTTTGACTTGTTTGTAGCCAGGGAAATACTAAAAATCATACCAGGATTTGTGTCTCTAAGTTAAACCCTTTGACCCTGCCACTCCATGGTTTAGAACTTAGTGATGCTGTGCCTGGTTACAACAGAGACAAGCACATGTGTGAGCAGGAGTCACATGTGAAAATCTGAGCCTTAGTTTTACTGTGGACCTAAAGTTCTCAAAACAAAAATGTCATAGTAAACTAAAGATACCACAAAGAGAAGGACAAGATAAATCAAAAGAATCAAAAGACAAAGATAATCTGCAACAGATGTTGTCACAGGCTATATAGTACTTGAATATTGACCAAAAAAGAAGAAATCAGCAACACAACACAAAAATGGACAAGATATTCTGGCATTGTTTTACTGAAGAGGAATTTTAAAAGGCCAGTAACACACAGAATGGAACAAAATGTTAAAGCTCATTGTGGAAATGCAAACTAGACTCTGGTCCCTGGAGACCTTGACAGAAATTGGCAGGGGGGGGGGGTCTGGGCCAGTGGCAGGGAGGGATAGGTACAGAGGGTCTGTTGTTGGTGGGCAATGGCCCAAACACATACTAGAAAGCTCACATAGGAATCATGCACTTCAAAGTCTCCAATAAAGAACAATGCAGTGAAATATATAAAGCACAATTCTGTTCAGGAAAGTTCCAACAAAGAACACAAATTTCTCCTAATCGATAATGTTCTGGATGTGTCTGTGAGTTAGTGACATATTTGTTTATTATATAAAACCATAAGGAAAAGCAAGGGGATGATATTTGCCAAAATCCTACAGTATAATCTCTAGTGAAAAGAGATTGTTATTAAGAAGAAACCAATAAAATCCCTGGAGAGCTGCAAATATTATTTTCTTAAGACCTACTGATAATTACATATATTTTTCAATAACTACTTTTGGGTTTATGTACTTTCTGAATTTATGATGAGTCACAATAAGAAGACAAGGTGATGACTATGGAAATATTGTGTTCCTATATTAGAAAACAGACTAAAAGCCTATTTTCACTGGAAAATTAATATTTTTTAAGTTGACATAAGGATAACTATAAATGTGAATGACTCTAATAATTTAACAAATTCAGAGGGATATTAAAGTCTTTCTCCAAATCTCACATGGTGTCAATGCCAGAGAGTCTTTCAGGAGATTTTTTTTAGTTTAATCATCTTTATTTAAAGATATTTGTTTCAGAAAATATTTTTTTTTATTTCACCAGAAGCTTCAAAAAAAATTCACACCTTTGACAAACTGTCTCGGTGAAAAAATAATGAAAAATCTCCCAGATTCTTCATGACACTGGCATTAAATGGAAGCCAAAAGTTCGGCACAACTTACACAATAAAGTAGATCTTATCCCTTGCTGCCTTATAAAAAAAGATCTTCAAACTCTAATGATAAACTTTACTGAAAACTAACTGAACAAGGTTTATCATACCTCATTTTGTTTATTTATTATTTTATTTATTTATTGTTGGTTTGGGGGCCACACCCAGAAGCGCTCAGGGGTTGGTCTTGACAACTTTCCTTTATTCAGGAATCATTTCTGGTGGGCTCAAGGGACCATATGAGAGACTGGGGATTGAACCCAGGTCTGCTGCTTGCAAGATAAATCTACTCTACTATCATTCCAGCTCATACCTGGTTTTAGTAGAAACAAGTTAGCAGGTAAAAATTATCAAAAGGAAAAAAAAGAAAGAAGAACATCAGAATAGTCTCTCCAAAGTGCACATGATCTCGGAGGGTTTTCACTTTAGAAGTATAAAGATAATTCAATACTAGAAAAGTCTAAAATCTATTAAGGTCGTTTGCTAAATTAACAGATTAGGGGAGAAAAACTGTGATAAAATCCTTATATTCAGAAAAAAAAAGTAATAAAATTCAACATCTACCAGATAGCAGTACTTTTTATTTGTACAGAGATAGTAAAATAAATAATGGAGCAAGATAGAAAGACTCCCAGATAATCCATATATTTGACTACAAATATTAATATATAGTATATGCGAGTGATGGCATTAAGATGGGGAGAAATGAGGGATTTTTTAAATAAATTATGATTCTCATAGAAAAAAAATAAAGGTTGAAACCATCCTCACAGTTTCCCTTGGCCTAATTTCCAGGTGGGTTCCACACCTGGGTATGAAGAACAAGTGTGATGCCTTGAAGGCTTTAATTTTTTTTTCTCTACAATTGTTCAATAAATCTACCAATTTAAATCAGCCATTTCTCTTCTTGGGAATTTCTCTCTGTATGACAAGGATTAGAAAGCACCTGCCACTTTGCAGCCAGGAAATAATGAGTATTGAATTCCAACAGTGCAACTCACAAAAGGCACAAGGAAAATGGTTTAGAATTTGTAGAAGAACTGAGCAGTAGCACAGCAGAGAGGGCATTTGCCTTGCATGTGCCTGACCTGGGTTCTATCCTCAGTATCCTGTATGGTTCCCAGAGCCTGCCAAGAGTACTTTCTGAGTGCAGAGCCAAAATTTTGTGTCCCAAAACCAAAAATTAAAAATAAAAAATAAGGAACGAGACAAAGTGGTGACTTCTTAACAGATAGTATATCAGGGTTTATTTCTCCTCTTGGTTCATATTGCCTGTTGGAAGCCTCAGATCCTCTCTGAGAGTTTGACCAAGGCTGGTTTTCTCAGCCTAACTTCCCAATGCCTTATGCTCACTACCCAAATCTTATGGTATCATAAGAGACAAACTCAGGATTCCTCCTCCAACAGTTTCAGGGGCTGGACTCAGGTACCTAAACTGGCTCCCTCCCCTGATACTGAAGGCAGTGGCAATGAATGGGTGAATGGTCAGAGAGAGGGGGAGGGAAAGATAAAAAACAGAGACACAAAGAGAGAAGCAGAGACAGAGACAGAGGGGGGAGAAAGAGACATACACAATTTATTACAATTATTACAATCTGGAAAATTTATTTTCTACTTGTTAACTGAGATCTTTGTAGAAGGTGTGATTTTTCTCAAAGTTTCTGGTGAAAAACAAAATCCCCTGAAGGACCCTCTGGCTTTGACAAGGTCAGTGGCCCTGAGGTGACTAAGTTAAGAGCTTTGGTAACCAGCTGACCCCAATGTGGAGTGACAGGAAGTCTGGGTGCCTGACTGTCCTGCAGAAATTGATGTGACTTCCCTCCATGCTGGGAGGCAATGGGCTCTCTATGCCAAGTCCTCTCTGTGTACAGAATAGAACTGACTAAGAGTGGCTCCATTGTTGCAGTGCTATGGCCTATGATACCTTCGCATGTCAAAGTTGGGTACCATGGCTCTCTAGGGACCCCTGTCACTCACCCCTGGCAAGTCACTGACTGATAAATGAGTGAGCCAATGGGCAGATGCTGCCTGTCAACCTTTTGAGATCAGGCTGAGTGTAGAAGAAGTTGAAAAAAGACTTTTCGGTGGATGTTTACCACGAGGCAGACTTCAGAAAAACCCACCTGGATTAAAGATACACTTCAAGGTAGCAGCAGAGGTTCAAATGCAAGGGGAGACTTAATCCATATAACTGAGATTTTTGGGGGGAAGATTCTTGAGAGAGAGGGGTATTGGAGTCCTTGGGAGAGGGAGGCAGGTACTATGTTGATGGTTGTGGTGTTCCAGTTCTGAACAGAACAAACCATTATGAATCATATTGTAAATCACAGAAGCTCGCAATCAATTAAAATTTTTTAAATAACACATTATTTATAGCTCATGGGTATGCCCTGAGATGTCTATAAATCTAACTGAGGCTGATGGCTGGTCAATCCACAATGCAGTCAGAAGATGAATCTGAGTGGGCAGTGGGAATGATAAGGAAGGACCATTTTCTTGGTGTCTAGCAAAGTTTATTCGACGAAACATTAAGATTGGAAGTAAATATGGCAAAAGCTTGCATTTCTTAATATCTCTGTGGCACTTTAATGGGTATCTGTTATATTATTCTCAGCACTCTGCTTTTTTTGAAGTACTTCATAATTAAAATTGCAAAAACAATTAAAAAGATAAGAGCAAATATTAATAATTTAGAAAAGGAAAAGATAGAACTGATAAGTCAAAGGACTGGTGAGATCAACACGGGGGAAAAAAGCCCTCATAAAATAGACAAAATTCTAAATAGTACCATAAAAAGAAAGGAAGGGAAGTAAAAACAACCAAACAGTCGCCATAATAATTGTAATAAATTGTGAACGATTGCTGTGCCCCAGAATCTAAAGGGCCTATGAAATAAAACGTATTTTGAAAGAAATATGAAAATGGAATAGTCTAATAATAAAGGACCAATAACTAATACTACAACAATAATGGAAAGTTCTTAGAAGAGAGACAACTCCTCTGCAGTTATCGTATGTGTGAGGTCAGAGCCTGCTTTAAGGGGCTCTGCCTTCAGTGCTGAAGTTGGGCCTTGGAGGCTGAGATTGTGCTAGAATGTTGTACAGAGGCTACTGGGCTTGGGCATGGCTGGGAGTAGTGATCCAACTAGAGTTCAAGACAAAATGTTCCATTGTTGAGTTGACACCAGCTTGTAAGAAATTATGGTCAAAATCCACCTTGCAGTGGCCTGGAATGATAGCACAGTGGGGAGGGCATTTGCCTTGTCTGTGGCTGAGCCAGGTTCTATCACCAGCTTCCCATAGGGTCCTCCCAGCACCACCAGGAACGAACCTTAAAAGCAGAGCCAGGAGTAACCCCTAAGCATCAACTGGGTGTGGCCCAAAAACAACAACAAAAAAATCCATCTTGCAGTTAGGAAATGTTCTGCTTATCCAGGCCGAAAAGTCATTCCCAGAGGCTGTAGGTCCTTTCTTGGGACCCCAAAGTTTGCAGTAAATATCCCCAGCCCTGTGAGGCTGTGTCTAGCCTGGGCTGCTCAACTGAAGATACTCTGTTCTAGGGGCATCAAGGTCAGCACTTGTTCTTGATGTGAAAATAAAGGGAACTGTTTTGGATCACTCATCAATGAATAACTCAAATATTTAAACTCATCCAAAGTCGTAAAGCTCAAATTGGAGGCTGAGCTTTTCCTTTGGACTAAAAGTACGGAAAACCTCTGCCAGTGTCACAGTTTAGGGGTCAAGGGTCTGAATCAAAAGGACAAGCTTTCGATTTTGATTTTGGGGGAGATCACACCTAGCATCGCTCAGCAGTTTCTCATGGCTCTATGCTCAGAAATCGCTCTTGGCAGGCTCAGGGGACCATATGGGATGCCAGGATTTGAACCACTGTCCTTCTGCATGCAAGGCAAATGCCCTACCTCCATGATATCTCTTTGCCCCCCCCATTCTGATTTTTGACCTTGCTACTTCATGCCCCATGCTGGACGTGACCCTGAAGGGGTCCCCATCACTACTGAGGGAAGAATTCAAAGTCAAATTAAGGCGCTCATAGAAGAGGCTGATGGGGCGAAGGCACTTGTCTTACAGGCAGCTAAGTCCCATTCTATCCCCTGCCACAAATGTTTCCATAAGTACATATGATTGAATGTGATTTTATGTCATAGTCACATTTGATTATTGGTCCACATAAAATGAAATGAGAAACATCTCGTGCTGCAGAACTCAACTGCAGATAACGTTCCCAAGAGGGGGCAGTGTGGGTGTGAAGTGCCTGGGAATGAGTGATCTGGGAATGAGGGGATGAGGTGACTTTGACTGTTCCTCCAGTTCCTCTGGGTGTTAGGGTGAGGGTACAACTGGCAAGAAGCAGGACATGATTAGAGTGCAAGTTGGGGTGTCCACCCTCCTGCACCTCCACAAGGAGATGTTAGCAGTATTCACATGGCCAGGGGCTGCCCACACCATTTCTCCTCTGTTGATCCCTGTATCACGTGACTCTCAGCCTCCTCAGTTTTTTCTACATTTCTGGAATTTTGTGCTGATGCAAACAGTTGGATCCCCTATCTGCTTGTTCCTCTTTGACTCCTAGCAATTATTCTGAGATTTATCTATGTTGTAGTGCCTATCAATATTTCATTTCTTTATATTGTTGACATGTTCTTTCTAGGAAAGTTCTTTGCCAGTGGAGAACTTACATGGGATTATTCTAAAATTCACCTAGTGTAACAGACAGAAAAATCCATGTAGAAAATTTTGAATGGGGAAAAAACAGCAAAGAATATTTGTTTTTAATCCTAGAAGCAAGAAGTAATACTTAGCAATGTGATGGTACAGAGCAAGAACTAACAGACATGGTGGATTAGATGAAAACTCCAAGGACAGATCTAACATGGTCAAGTAATTTTAAAATCGACAGATAAGCTATCCTTTTTGTAAAGACAAATGCTATTGTGAAAATTTGTTCATGAGCTAAGATATCCATACATATCTATCTATAAAATAGCAACACCAGAATGACTAGAACATTATTGGCTTTTCAGGCAATATTTTCTTTTTTAAAAATTTATAAATAGTTCTTATTTGATTTTTTTTAATATATTTAAAATCCTTATTTAAGCACATGATTACAAGCATGATTGTAGTTTGTTTTCAGTCATAAACAGAACACCACCCTTCACCAGTGCAGGAAATTTCTTTCTTTCTTTCTTTTTTTTTTTTTTTTGGTTTTTGGGGCACACCCAGTGACAGTCAGGAGTTACTCCTGGCTATGTGCTCAGAAATTGCTCCTGGCTTGGGTGACCATATAGAACTCTGGAGAGGATGGAACCACGGTCCGTCCTAGGCTAGCACAGGCAGGGCAGACAGATGCCTTACCGCTATGACACACTCTGGCCTCAGGAAATATTTTCATGATCTCCAATTGTCTGTATGGTCAGGAACTAATAAGAAAATAATAATAATGATAATAATAATAATAATAATAATAATAATAGAGCCTGAGTGATAGCACAGTGAGGAGGGGGTTTGCCTTGCACTCAGCCGACCCAGATTTGATCCCTGTCATTTCCACAGGGTCCCCCAGCCTGTCAGGAGTAATTTCTGAGCAAAGCCAGGATAACCTGAGAGTGCTACTGGGTGTGACCCAAAAACAATAAAATAAAATAAAATAAAAAATAAATTGTAGCCACATGAAATTACTGCAGTGACTAACACTTGAATGTGATGAAATATCAATTGTCATGCCTTTGTCCAAGGAGTAAAGTCTAAAAACTCTGGGAAAAGACCAAAGACGTCACAGATGGATAAAACTGCTGATCTGTCAAGATCTCCTCTAGATGGGCCTTGGTTCACACTCAGAGTTTTGTGTTCAATCCCAGGGCTGTGAGTGGAGAAAGTGCATATATCAGGACCATGGGGAGTAAGGAGGGGGTTGGGAAAGGAGGTGAGGGTGAGGCTGGGCAGGGGATATGGCCTCTCTGTCCTAGTAGGAGGTGAATGAAGGACATACAAGAAGGGGAAAGACACCTAAGCTCAGATCTGAGACATGGAGGAAGCCAGGTAGGGGCTGTGGATATTGCCTGCCCCATGCACAGGTGGGTTGGTGGCCCTGTGGGTATAGACGCCTCAAGAGAGTTTGCCAAGTCTTCCTGCACAGCTGCTTGTCAGAGGAGCAGCCACAACACGATAGGCATGTGGGGAGGCTCCATGCTCCTAAAGAAGGAAGACATGGAACAGGTTGGGGGCAGATGGGACAATCATGGAGTGCCGGGGTCACAGGACCTTCAAGATACAGGAAATTGGTTACCCATACACTGGGAGACTGGGGAGTCCCAGAAGCCACGTACAGGCACAAGTATGATTTTTCACCCATGACCTGGCCAGGGAGACAGGCAAGGAAGAAAAGAGGGAAGGAGATAGGGTAGGTTCTGGAAAGCTTCAAACATTTGTTTGTTCCTCTTTGGGGAGACAGGAAGTTAAACCACTGAAGATAACAAACTCTGCATCTACCCCACTCAGCCTAGCTGTTGGCCAAATTAAGAGCTATGTAGTGAGGGGCAGCTGGTCTAAACCTGCCTGAGAGCACTGCCCAAGAGAGTCCTGAGCCCTCCAGTGAGAGGCCTGTCTTGTGAACAGAGATGGCTCTCTGGGGGTCAGCCCAGAGTCACCCTGACAGAGCTCAAGGCCAAGGCTGGGGTGTCTGTGGGTCTGAGGCTGAGCTCACCAGCCTGCCAAGGAGATGTGAATGGATGCAGAGAAGCAGATATGGAGCGAACTCACGATGCTCACGAGCTGTGTCTCTTCCCGAACAGAGACTACCAGAGATCCCTCTGCTCACCGGCCAAGGCTCCTATTCTCCCAGGACATCCTCGCAAAGCCCCTGGCTCCTTTTTGATCTTGGCGGTGGCGTGAGGCCGGTGGAAAGGCCCAGCCGAGTCTTGGCGTGTAATTTCATTTGTCAGGAGAACCTCGAGGCTGACACAGGGAGAGTGATTTAATTGATTTTAATCAGACACCTGAGAGCCGGAAATTGAGCTCTCCATCCTGGAGAAGAACCTGCCACTTCCTCCAGAATAGCTAATTGGCAGCTAATAGTTTTTTTCTTGAAGTTTTGTTGTGAAGTTAGGAAAATGTGGTTCCCACCCAGGCATAGGCAGTGCCAAGGGATGGACTGGGGGAAACTGGACTCACTCGATGGGTCCTTGCTGTGTGGAGTGTGGGGTCCCTGGGATTTTGGATATAGAGCTTCCTGCCACAAAACTGGGGGGTGGGTCAGTCCAGCTCTGCCCTCTGTATAGGTTACAAGATCGATTCCCTGAGCTGGAGAGTTCTGGACACTGGTGTCGAAGTGAACAAAGACTCTAGGCCAAAAGAGGAAGACCCTGCCTCTCTGCTCCTGTCCTGACCCATTCTGACTTGTCCTATCCTTCCTTCCAACAGGGTCAGCTGGAGGCTCACAGGACCCATATGCTCTGCTGGCGAGATGCCTACCTGTGTGGTGCCACAGGGATCTCAGGCATCCTCAGAGAATCCCAGGCCCCAGAATCCCCTAAAAATTTTACCCTAAATCCAGGCTGTTCTACAGATCCATTGGCTGGTGCAGAGGGAGGAACATGGGGTGCCAGAGCTAAAGTGGCCCCATGGCAAAGACCCCAAAGTTGTGACTGAGGCCAAGGCGACTGGGCTGAGCCATGTTTGAAACAGACAGAAAAGCACTAACCAGGCATGGCTGTGCCCCAGGCTCTGAGCGTGATTGCCACCTCTGCTTTTGGACCACTGAGGATGAGATTAGGATTAGGATTAGCAGCCCTTGGTCATTGCTTTAAATGCCCCTTTTGGCTCTCTAGGCTTTCCCCAGTCTTAGTGGCAGAAGCCAGGCCCTTTGGGCCAAGTTTTCAAGTTTCCAAAATTGTTTTCCCAACATCTTCTCCAACCACCTTCCCCCAATATTGAAACCCAATATTAAACATGCTAACACAGCCATGACGGAGGCGCCCCAAATGGGCTGAGCATATGCAAGATTAGTGGGAGGCTTGGTTCGATCCTTGTGCATCAAACAGCCCTGAGTTCTCCTAGGAGGAATTCCTGAGCATTGCTGCTGTGGCCCCCACAAACGAAGCAAAACTCAAAAATCAACCTCTGATCCAAATCTCAGTATAGCTGCTTCTGGAATCTCACTAGGAGGAGAAATGAGCTGTGTGTGTGTGTGTGGGGGGGGGGCATCCCCACTCTTTACCACTAAGCACCACTTTGCCATCCCGAGCTGGATTGTCTCAGTGGGTGTCCTTGGTTTTACATGGTCACCCACATGGGGAAACTTCTGTGTCCTGGTGTGAAAGACCATTTCAGGGCATGCACCTTTATTTGGTAAACACCTCCTGAAAGAACAGACACATCTAAAGCAGAAGCCTCACGCTGAAATCCCAAGGGATCAGGGAGATGCAGATTTGGAAGCAAATGCTGACACCAGAAATAATCCACACAGATTGAAGGGAATAAACAGGTTCAGGAAAATTCTTCCACTAGCTCCTAGCAAGAGATACTAGCAGGCAGATAGACTAGTTGTGGTCTTTATAGGGAAGAGAAAGACCACCCCTTGGGTGAGAACAGGTAGGGTAAGGGACCAATCTAGAGCAGGGTCTCAAACTCAATTTACCTGGGGGCCGCATGAGGCAAAGTCGGGGTGAGGCAGGGCCGCATAAGGGATTTTGCTTACCAAATATTCGCAATAAAAATCGCATTAGTAAGAAAAAAAGATCGCAAATATTTTAAGCAAATAATCGCGAATGCTGCAATATTTGAAGGCCAGCCGCTGGTCACAAAATGTTGTATGAAGAGCCGCAAACGGCCCGAGGGCCATGAGTTTGTGACCCCTGATCTAGAGATACTTCTAGCAAAGAAGAATTAACCAGAATAGAGTGGAAACTGGTTACTCCAACACATACCCACAGTTTCCCCTTTGACTGTGGTTCACTGGGGGGAGTAAGAGAGACTTCTAGAACAGCCAGAATGCTAACCAAGCACCCACCATAATGAAGTCTGGGACATTGTTTTGGGGGTACTGGAATGGCCTCTTTGTCCTTCAGTCCCCTGACAGGGAGGGGATGGGCCATGCACCCCATCAGCTGCTCCCTTCCCTTCCTTCCCCTTCCCTCCTGCTTCTCTCATCACTTCCCACTCTTTATTTTAGCCCAATCTCCTTTTCCTGGGATCTTCATTTTTGTTTTCAATGCTGAGAGATTCTCAAGAACACACAAAACAAACCTAGTTCTTTTCTCCCTTCCCTGTATCATCCGGTACCCATCACATGTGGCAGCCACACAACTCTAAGATCTGGAACCTTCCATTAGAGCAGCCTGCAGGCCTAGTTCTGCACCATCACAGGTGCAAGGTCTTGCCTTCATTCATTTCTGGATTGTGAATCCCACTGTTGTGCGTGTGTTCTTATATCTACAAGTTCTGTTTATGTGTGTGTTACTATATTCAAGGGTCTTGCTTATCTGTGTGTGTCTGTCTCTGATTCATGAACTGAGAACTGATTACGCATGTCTTATCTATTGGCTGTGCTTGTGCATGTGACTATTGATGAGTCAGTTCTAGGACCCAGTGTCTGGCTGTGAAATCAGGGCCCATCGCCGCTCTGGCATCCCCTGGGCCCCTCTTAGGGCCAATCTTGCCCCATGTCACTGACTGCAGGATGCACCACCGTCTCTGAGCAGAGATTGATTTTAAAGAGTGTTCTAGAGATGGAGCCACGGCAGAGTCTTCTGATCTGAGCCTGTTCCTTTGCACAGTCCCCGTGGGATTTCTTCCAGATCTGATTTTCTGTGAGAGCCAGGAAGTTTCTCCACTGGCTGTGAGGAGGCTCAGGGGTTCCTGGAAGATATGGAGATCAGCCATAAGTCAGTGGGCAGTGCTGGCCCAAGACCCTCACCTGTGATGAAGACATGAAGATGCCACTGGTCACTAGGCCAATGCAGAGGGCACTTTGGAGGTGAAGGCAGGTGAGGATTTGCTCAGGAAGGCACCTTACCCTGGACTCTCTCTCCTCTCACCCTTGCATAATTTCACATTTGGATTCCCTGGTGGGATTTTGTGCTTCCCTGCAGTGACTAGAGATGCTGTTATGCTGGTTTTGTCTCAGGGCATTAAATCTCTGGTTTGTTGATCAAATGAGATGTCCCCAATCTTGCCCATCCACCTCTTCCACACTCTGCTTGCAGGAAGAGATTCAGATGTGAGGCATGGAATTGGTCCAGCCAGACTTGTTCTGAACTTTCTGGGACCCACAGAGGAGTATAGAGACCCTTATCTAGGAGACAGCAAGGCTGAAGGAGTTCCAAGCTAGAACCGGGCATGCAAACTCAAAATCGAACCAAATCCTTTTCTGTGCCTGGAGCTGGCTTCTCCCATAACCACATGTGTACCCCACATGAGGGGTGCAGGGGATAGGGAGTGGTTGGACCCACTTGAAGACTCAGTTCTGGAGACGAAATCAAGGGAAGGGAACTGGTGAATTCTCACGACACAGCAGAATCTTAGTGCTAACTCAGCCCAGGGACCCACTTTAGTCTGTGCTCCCCAGAAAAGGCAAAATGTCCTGAATAAAGGCCCAATGACAAGAGAACAGCCACAGGGCAGCACCAGCCAAATTGTTCTGTGCTGGGACATTGCGGGCATTCCCATCCTGCTGTCTCTGCTCTATGCCTTTAGAACATTCTGTCTTGTTGATGCTGACCACATGGCCTGCCTGCCTGGTGGATGATTTCATTATTAATGAATCGTTTGTGTCTGCCGATGAGAACCTCACTTTGTTTAGCTCCAGACACGGTGATGGTCTTTCCTGGAAACATCAGGGCAGGTAAATATTTGGAAATGTGATGCCAGGTCTGTCTCCATCCCCAGGCTCCCTCTGAGGGAAGGATGAGACAGAGGCGAGAATCAAGTGCTGCAGGGAAGTGATTAACGGGTTCCAGGTTCCTGAGGCTACAAATGTGGCTCCAGGTTTGAATCACAGACCCATTATTCCACATAGCTCTAGGAGCCCCTGCCACATTGACCCGAATCCAGGGCCTGCAGGTGGTCACATAGACCATTCACAATTTTTTAATTTTAATTACTATTAATTTTATTGTTACTGATTTTTACTAAAGAAATTACTTAGAATATTATTGCTTAGAATAAATGAATTCTCTTTCTACTTATCCATTCTTGCTCAAACCCCAAAAATATGTAACATATTCTACTTATGATCAGTAAGTTCCACTTATTTGATTATTTGATTCCACTTATTGGATCAGTAAAAAGTCTACGTTTGTGCATTTTTTAAAAAAAAATTTAAACACCATGGTTACAAGGTTGTTCTTGATACATTTTTTTCAACAGATAAAGTTCATAATTGAGTTACAGCCATACAATGTACAACAACCATCATCAGTGTGCATTTCCTGCCACCAGTGTCCCCAGTTTCTTTCTCACCCTCTTTGATGCCCTCCTCCCTCCCATAAACCCTCAGCTGCCTGCCTTTGGGGCAGGCATTTTATTTTATTCTCTCTCTTCCTCTCTCTTTCTCTCCCCCTGCATTAACAGTAGTGCAAACCACATTGTCAAACAAAAAACAAGAGAGAGAGAGAGAGAGAGAGAGAGAGAGAAGGTTTCTTCTTTCCTTCGCTTCTCGTTTAGTGCAGTGAGTTGTTTAAGAACCTTATTTTGTAAAATAATCAGACTTGTTCTTTAGTCCAGAGTCGAAGACTCCTTTTCCCTCCACCTCCAGCCCTGAAATGAAAGATGTTTGGTATCTCACTGCCAGCAGACTTGGGCTATTGTCCTCCAGCATCTGGTCCCTGTGTGTTTCCCTGAGAAGAGGGTCTCCCACCCAAAGGCGACTTCCCCAGGACCATGAATGCTGACCCTTGGCCTGCACAGAGGTACAGTCTCTGTTTTATCATCATCGTCGTTGTCCTCTTGTCATTGTCGTAGTCATCATCATCACCATCATCATCAGTTTGTTTGTTTGGGTCACACCCAGGATGCTCAGGGATGACTCCTTATATTGCACTGCTCAGTGATCACTCCAGTGGAGCTTGGAGGACTACAGTGGGATGCTGGGGATGGAACCCAGGTCAGCCACACGCAAGGCAAGTTTTCTAGCTCCTGTGCTTTCTCTCCAGCTCCTTGCTGCTGGTGTGGAGAGAAGAAGGGGCACTGGGGGATTGGGAGGTGGAGTGTTGACCAGCCACAAATGACTAGGGGGCATCCTTGATCCTAAATTTTGAACCACATTTGTGACCTGGTTCTTGGAGACTAGTTTTGGACAAAGAGACTGAAATTAAAAGTCCTAAACACAGAGGGAGAAGGAACCCCAGAAGTCCCCACATTGAGAGCTCTGGGAGCCTGGCTCTGAGCACTGGGCACATCTCTCCAAGCAGCCAATGCCCCCACCCCCTGGTCAGCATACCAGCCAGTGGACCAGGGGCAGGCTGGCAGAACTGAGCAGGAGGTGGGAGATGAGGCTGCCAGCCTTCTTTGCAATTCAGATGGTAATGTTCTCCTGGGCTTGTTTACCATCTGCTGGGCACACAGACAGCCCCTATTTGGTCATTAATTAATGTCCTAACGACCATGCCACATCCACTGGACAGAGCTGCTGTGCTGGGCAGAAATCACAACCCCTGCTTTGGTCACAGAAGACTGTGTGTGGCTGGAAATCCTCGGCAGCATTTTTTGCTCACTCCCCGGCAATTTTTACACTGTAAACTCTGATTTAATTGTTGGATGTTTTAGTCAAACGGATAACATCCAGGTGTTTATTTATTTCTGATATTATTTTCTGAAACAGGATACAAAATTCACTGGTTCAAAGCTATTTTTACTCCTTTAACGATCTGTAGAATGGAGATGTGTCTTGTCAGGGCTGGAGGAAGTGCTCAAAGATTATTCTCCACTGCTAAATGTGGAACTCAGAAGCCTGGGGTGAAGATGAAGCTACCATCAGCCTGGGTGGGTCAGGGTTCTGCTCAAACATGCCTCTGACCTAAGCTAGCAATGTTCCATTTGATTTGGATTTTATTTGTTTGTTTATTTGATTTGGGAGGGGTCAACCTGGCAATACCCAGGGCTTCTTTCTGGCTCTGAACTCAGCAATCAATTCTGGCAGGCTCAGGGGATCTTATATATGGGTTGTGGGAATTGTGAACAGACCAGCTACATGCAAGGCCAGGGCCCTTCCTGTTGTGCTATTACTGTAACTCCTCTTGATGTTCTATTGAAAATAGAATATTCTATTGGATAACACAGAATCTCAGGTCTCAGCTGGGTCCCTCATGTGAAATTAAGGCACAGATGTCAGCTGAAGGTATAGTTTCACCTCTGAACTCCAGGGGCCCAAATATGGGCTGTGTAAGGTATCTCTCCCCCAATGCCCTAAGCTTTCTGTTGAAATGCTAATCATACCTGGATTACAGGGCCAACCTGTATCCTGGTGCAGGTGTTGGTGGGAATCTAGAAGATAAAGAAAAAGATCTGGCTGGGGAAAGGAAAAAGCCAGAGGAGAAGCAGCAGAGAGAGGTAGCTGCTTGAAATAAGCTTAGCATAGAAGCCATATGAGGAAAAGCATATGGCGGATAGGGCCTTGGAATTAAGCTGGCTGAGTCTGATGGAACTTTCACTGCTCACGAATTATTTCTCTGCCGCTACTACCCTGTGTCTTCAGGCCCATTGCTGAAGGAGCCGAAGGTAAAGGGCCATGCTGTGCCTAGAAAGGCCCCACCCAGACACGTGGACATTAGACATTATATTTTATATTAAAACAACAGGCTGAAGATACATGCCAGAGTGTTTCCCATTTGCTGGGCCTGACTTTTCTGTGACACTCTGGTTTGGGCAAGGTCTTTGGGTGATGTTTGGGATTCTGTGGGGGCCTGTGGAGCCTTCATAAAGGGTTGTCACCCTCTCCTGGACTGAGCTGACCCCTGGATCATCAATGAGAGTAAATCTTAGAGATTTACCTTAACTTCTATTGGAGGGAGTGTTGGGGGCTCCTGATGTGGGTGGGGTCTCTGCAGACCCAGGACCGCAACAATCATCTCAAGAGAGAAGAAGGGCCATTTGAGAGCAGAACTAGATCATCTGCTGAAAGTCCCCTAAACCCTTTAATTTTCTGGAGGAGTTGAGGAAGCTGTAATAGAGGCCATGGTCCACTGACAGTGACAATCCTGCCAGGTCCAGCTTTGTGGGGTTGCACCAGGGCCCGTGTCTTCAGAATTTTGAGGGGACAATGGAGCAAGGTGGTAACAGGACTGAGTTTTCTGAGAGGAGTTTCAGCATCTTCTGGGCCTGAACTGACTGACCACAGACAGCAACTGTCCACACTCAGAACCAAACTGGCCTTCAGACAGTGTCTGTCCACTCCAGGGGTCCTCAAACTTTTTGAACAGTTCACTGTCCTTCAGACTGTTGGAGGGCCATATTATAGTAAAAACAAAAATTATGAACAAATTTCTATGCATACTGCATATATCTTATTTAGAAGTGAAGAAACAAAATGGGAATAAATACAATATGTGGCCCGCAGGCCATAGTTTGAAGACCCCTGGTCCACTCCCAGGTATAAAGGGCTGCTGGAAAGGTAGCAACCTCTGTATCCTGAGTCCAAGGACCTTCTCTCAGGCCCTGTGCTGACTACTAGAAAGGGTCTGTTTTCCTTCCTTGGTTCTCTTTAGAAAATGCTGCTGGGTCAACCCTTACCCAGCTAAGACTTTCCAATAAATAACAGTGACAGAAAAGTGTGCAGCCACCCTAATAGAGGATGGACATGGTCTTCAATTTGGTACCCTGGTGATGCCAGCCCAGCCGGGTGGCCACTTCCTCCTGGGTCTTCCCACTGGGGATTAGGAGGGTCACAGGTTGGCTGTGAGGCATCTGGCATATCTACAGGCTTCACCTCTGTTTTGTATGGGGGATAGGAGGAATAACAGTCACCGATAATGAGCAGAAGTCGAGACAGTTCTGGAGCCTGTTTCCACCATTTGCCAGCTCAGAGGTGAGAGGTATGGTGACTCCCACATAAAGTGACTCCTGGTGTACAGGTTACCCACTGGGGGTTCTGGAAACTCCTAGGCAGATATGTGGATGGGGGCCTGAGTTCATTTATTCTGTGTAAAGGGGAGCCCCCAGAGATGAACAGAAATGGAGGAGTGGAGATGAAGCTGGGGTGATGATGCCTGAGCAAGGCTGGTAGAGTGGCCTTTGCCTTCTGCCAAGTCCACCAGACGACCTGCACCCCTATTCCATTGAGGCAAATGGCTGTGAGGTCACCCAGGACTGGGCTCACCAGACAGGTCCAGCTGTCTTTGGGAGTCCAGATGTTGTGATCCTGTAGAGGTACCACAGGACCATGGCCTCAGCCAGGAGGAAAACTTAGCTCCAAGGGCACTTCTTCAAAGTTCAAGGCCTGATCTCTGTGTTAGCATGTGGATACCTCTTCAGTAGGTAGCAGAAAGAGAGACATACAGACGGAAAGGCATGCAGTCAGAGAGATGGACAAACAGATGGACAAATGGAGTCAGAAAGATGGACAGACAGGTGAATGATAGATGGACAATAGGCAGATGGACAAACAGATGGACATAGGCAAATTTAACAGATAGGATAAACAGACAGATGGACAGATAGACACAGACAGATGGGATGAACAGATGGACAGACAGACTGACAGGTAGATGGAAAGACAAATGGACAGACAGGCAGATGGACAGACCCAGACAGGGTAAACAGATGGACAGATAGGCAGATGGACACACCCAAACATAATAAAAAGATGAACAAACCCATACAGGGTAGACAGATGGACAGACTCAAACAGAATATACAGACAGATGGACAGTCCCAGACAGACTAGACAGATGGACAGACAGAAAATGGACGGGCAAATAGATTAGACAGTCAGATGGTCAGACAAGCAGAGAGACAGACAGATGAATGGTCAGATAGACAGATGGATGAACAAATAGATGGATAGACAGATGAACAGACAGATAAACAGATGGACAAATGGACAGATGGAAAGGCAGAGAAATGGACAGAGAGACTGACAGATGAGCTTGGGGATGCTTCTGTCCCACTTCCACCTGCTGGTGTGAGTTTTTGGGAGGACTAGGTCAGTTGGTCCTCTCAGGGAGCAGGAAGCAGATGCAGAGGCCCGGAAAGCCCAGCAGGGTTGGAGGTTCCTGGTTCACATTCTGCCTGGCCATATCCCTTAGCTCGGGCCTTCTCCACCCCACACAGCCAGCATTATCCACAGTGCTAGGAGGGCCGGAGATGCTGGTGGCTGGGTGCCAGCCAGGCCCATGGGATCTATGTCCAGACTCAGGCACTCAGGCCACTCCCAGGGGAACTTGGGCTCTCACTAGCTGTGGCTCTTTCCTACTAGGGTGATATCAGACAATATTGTGCCATTTCCCAAATGAACTTTGCATGGAGACATTTTCATTCACAGCCTCCCTCCTCATGCATATTAACCGATGGTGTGCGCGGCCTCATTTAATTCACTGATTTTACATTCGGATCACTTTCTCTTTTACAGCTATTTTTACCAGGCTTCATTAATCTTTGTTGAATACAATGGCATACATCTTTAATGCGGCCGCTGCCAAGTCATATTTCAGCAGGGGCTGCAAACTGAATGACAGCGAGCAATATTAATAAATTTAACATAGACTATATCAATTTTTAACAGAATGAATGTGCAATGCTAAATGTATTATTTTTCGTTTAAATCATAGGGTTTATCACCAGTTAAGTAGCACTGATTTCCGGGGGGGGGGGGTGCCTGTGGTGGGAAACTTGTGAGGGGCCATACAAATAGATTTACATCTCATTAATAAGTAAATTAGGCAAATGCCTTTCAAGTTCAGACAAGTACATAAGTGTAATCTCCATATTAAAGGAGTCATCTTGGATGGAACACGGAGGGATTGTGGCACTGGGAAGAGCAGGCGGCCAGGGCTGGCGGCTTGTCCAGGGCCCACCTTTAATTACACCGTTTCATTACTAAAGAGTTAAGTGTCTCTCCAGTTAAGAGTCTGCAAATGAACAGCGAGTGCCGCACCTCCAGAATCATTTCTGCAGCCACCGTGAAAAGGTGGAGCCAGTTAGGAAGGAAAACAAGGATTACCTGTGCTTTCTCTTGTCCTGCCCTAAAATAATATTTCAGTAGCCAGATGGATTCACAGAGAACTCACAGAGAGAAATTACTAGGAGAGATGCAAGGCGGTTTCAGAAAGGAAAAGGGAGGGAAATGAGGGAGGGAAGAAAAACAACCTCTGACTCTTTTTTTTTTTTTCTTCAAATTTCTCTTCATAAATCCCAACAGAGATAATTTGCTGTAAAATGTAAGCCCAGCGAGAACTTGTCTGTGTTAAATAAAAAAAGTTACGCTTGGCAGTGGGCATGTTTCTGCAGTAGCTTTAGTGATTATAGAAAATTACATGCAAAGCCAGAGTTCTGATCCTAAGTTAATTTATAATTGGAAAAAACTTATTAATTAGCTATGTCTCTCTAATTAAGAATCAGAAGATTGTGCGTTAGGAAGTCAACTGACAGGGCTTTCTGGAAACACCCAGAAGGCACAGCTGGTTGGCTCTGCTGCCTCCTCAGTTCCTTTTCCCGGAGCCAGGACACCACGCTGCACACACACAAACACACACATACATGTATACATATACAAATACACAGGCACACACAGACACACACACACACACACACACCAAGTCTCAGCACTTACATCCCAGAAACTACACATACATATACGGCACACACACACCACATCTTAGCGTTTATGTCCCCAAAGCCATTCACACAAACACACACATATCTCAGGAATCAATTTTCATGTCCCAAAAGGCAGACATACACAGATACACTCATCAGGTCTTGGCACTTGCTTCCCAGAAACCATGCACGTACGCTTGTACACACACCAGGTCTCAGCATTTATTTGCACACAGCTGCGCACATAACCGCACTCAGTCTGAGATCTCACACCCAGAAGCTGTGCATGCTCACCCCTACTTGCACACTGGATCTAAGTAAGAGAGTCATACATTTGCAGACAAGTGCACAAGCATGGCCAGTCTGAGTGCTCACCTCAACAGAAACTATGGGCATGCTAGTACACATTTGTATATAGAGACTTTTACATTCTTGCACATATTATACACATTTACTCACACTCACACATGCCTGCGCACACTTTCAAACACTTTGTACATATACACACATGTACATGCTTTCAAACAGGCACACTCTGGTTCACCCAGTGCTCCTGTCCCAGATGTATGCCTCCACCTGCATCTACTCTCATTTCCGGTCACTGTACTGACTCGAGGCTCTTCCAAAAAGGCCACATGACCCATATAGTCTGGGACAGACAGAACTATTTCTTATGTCTAGGCCACATGCCACTGGGGTTCAGAGGATTTGCCTTGCCCCAAGCTCTGCAAGCTCCCGCCAGCTTCCTCGTGATCAGCAGCATCTGCCACCACCCTGCCCGATAGCCCTCGGCCTGCCCTGCTGCCTTTACCTGCCATGATTGCTCTTCCAGAAACAGCCTTGAGTATTTGCTGTATTCATGTAAAAAGGACATCAGAATCCATATTAAAATATTTACAAAGGTCAGACGCATTATAAAGTCACACAATTAATGACATATAAATCCCAGCATCTGTGTTCCGAGGTTCCCCCAGCTGCCTCTTCATGTGCTTTTTTTATCTTCAGTTGCTAACAGGGCCCAGGAAGTGCAACTCCAGCCCCAATATCATCCTCAGAGGGAGAGGGAATAAAAAGCACCTGCAAGATCAGAGCCACTGTGGAAGTTTGTTGTTTACTGCAAAGACACATACAACAAAATACTGAAAACAAACTCACACACAAAACCCAACCCAGGCATAGGATCATTTTCACCCAGGCGCATCTTACCCATCTGTTAGGGTTCTCTTTCAATTCAGGCAGAACAAAAGCTCAAGGAGCAGCCATCGAGATGCCATAATGCAAGAGTCCTGGAATGATGCCTCAGAAGAGACTCCAGTATTTTCCATCGCCTCTCCCTCCTGTGTGCTGGTAAAACTTGAGATTCCAGATCCAGTTATCAAGAAGGTTAATGTTCTTTTGCTTTCTGCTTCAGCCTATTATTCTTATTAAATGAGAGGCAGCATGGCACATTCGAAAGCCCTTTAAAGGGGGAAGCAACATTTCTTTAACAAGAGAGCTGTGGTCCCCTTTCAGAGGCCAGCCTCTTAAATAACTAGGCTGGAGGACAAGGCACATCAGAAACACTGCCTGTCACCACATCTCAGGTCACAAAAACAGGATGATACTGAGTCAGCCCTACACTGTTGGTTCTGAGGCTCCAACTTCCATTTAGTAGCCACAACTTATCAACAAAACAGTTACAGTTCAGCTCCATGATGGCCAGAATTTTTGAGAGAATGAAGATGTTGGGACCCGAATCTTTTTCTAGCATGCACCTAGGAAAGAGAGTCTGAGAAGGTCTGTTTGGCATGGGCAGATGCCAGGATGCCACACGAGGGTAAGAAAGCACCTTCTCTGGGGTGCTGGGGTGGCCTATACAGGAGCTGGGCTGTTCTTTCTGTTGGCCTCCACTTCCCAGTTGGCTGGGTCCATCCTGTGCTGGGATGGCTCATATCTAGTGCTCACTGGCATAACCTGCAGACCCAAGTGTTCACAACCTGCAGGGCAATGGAGAGAGAGAAGACCAGGGTCGGACATGACACAGCATCAAGTGGTCTCAGGACTTGTCAGGGCTGGACATCAGGTCCCCTATCCCCTCGACAGCTGACATTTGGGACAGCTCCTCATCTTATGATGGAAGGTGGTTCCTGGCAAAGACACAGCTTTAGCTGCCTAGGCCTTCACCATAAGAAGTGCCTGGTCTCTGCTCCTGGGGTCCCATGTTGACCTGCTGTGGTGGGCAAAGGGACCAGGCTGGATGTCAGGGGGCCCTGGAACTGATAAATCTTTGACTTCCCATGCTAACATCTTCTTCTACTGTCAGGACCAGGCACCACTAGCAGGGGTGGCAGGACCTCTATGAATGGTAAGGCTCACTTGGGAAATGCAAGTGTTTAAAAGATTCATGATAAATACAGAAATAAAGATTGTCAGTGACACACAGAATTGAGGACAAATGAAAAGAATCAATTGTCTTCTGTGAAAATGACCCTAATTTTGATTGTAAAAAGTCTATGAGATTCCACTGAAAAGCATAAAATCATCTTATAAATGACTCAGGAATAGTCATCAAGAAAATCATGTACGAGTGTCTGCAGGAAACTATAAAAATCTAATAAGATAGACTTGCAAGACAAAGTCCCTTGTTGCTTAAAACTCCAGCACTGCCCAAACAAACCTCTTGGGGCAGATGCCAGCAGGATGTTTTGGCTAGTATGTTTGAGGTGGGCCCAAAAGGATGCTACAGTCCATAGACAAATAGACCTGATGGATTCCTGGGATTGAAAATCCTAGTGCAATGGTCTGAGAGCAAGTAGGTAGTGCTCGTTATCACATTAGTAGCACAACTTTGTTGTAGCCAGGAATGAGTGTGTGGTCCCATGCCTGTGTAGAAGTACCAACAGATTGCAGTGGGAGACTTATGAACCCCTGATGGCAAGGTGTGGGGGCTGTTCATCCTCCAGATGAAGGGCCTGGCTGGCTCCAACTATTGGCCTCATCTCTCATGTGAATTTGGGAAGATCAGGTCTGGGGCCAGAACCAGCCACCTTCTTATTTTTCAATGCTGGAGTGGACCAAGGCTGTACTCACTGAGTCTCTTCACATAAACTAACCTAGAAGTATCAGCAATAGGCCTATTCTCAAGGAGCTCTGGCCAAGTATGGGAACATTTATGCTAGAGTTTGTATTGATTGTTGTTCATTTAATTTATTACAATAAAAGACCAGAGTTTCTAATTTAAGTGATGAGGCTCTCTGTATGTTTTGTATCATTATGTCATGACTAATAATCATTTTCTATTTATTTGGAATAGAATGTCTATTTGGAAAATTTAATGTGTGTTGGTTACTACCATTATTAAGACATAGTAGGATATTAACTATTTACACAGACTGTCTATGGACCAGAGCATCCCATGAGTCTATGTCAGTAGATTCAGATGAGTGCTAGGTTCCCCACAAACGATGACTCCCACAAGAAGAGAAGGATGTGGTCAACCACCTTAAGAAGATTGTGGGTGGGGTGTCTAAGTTTAAATAAGAAGGTAAAATTATTAGGGTAAAATATGGAGACATGGGGCTGGAGAAATAGCACAGAGGTGTTTGCCTTGCAAGCAACCGATCCAGGACCTAAGGTGGTTGGTTCAAATCCCGGTGTCCCATATGGTCCCCCGTGCCTGCCAGGAGCTATTTTTGAGCAGATAGCCAGGAGTAACCCCTGAGCACCACCGGGTGTGGCCCAAAAACAAAAACAAAAAAATATGGAGACATTAAACTACATAAAAACTATTAGTGAGCAAAGAAAATTTTCAAAGGAAAATACACTGAAGCGAACTGTTGAAGGAAGCACAGCAAAGTTCTGAAACTGCTCAGACATGAAACCCCCCATCCAACCAACCCAAAGGAGATGCATTTAAGTACAAAAATATGAGCAATTGATTTTAAAAGGAAAGAGACAGATGAAAAGTATTTAAGAACCACATATGATGAGAAGGTGAACCTGGCTTGCTCTTGGAGCCCATATGCTTTCTCAGACACAGACCTCACTCGCTCATCTCTGGTTTTGGGCCAGTTTCCACTCCAGAGAAGCCCATGTTCTCTGTCTGGAATACACCTTCTCCTCTTCTCTCCCTTTACTTCTTTCTAAATGAGTTTCAATCAAAATTATCTTGCTTCTCACACGCACATGCATGAAACCCCCCCAGACTTCATTTCCCACTATGAGGATGAAATAATTGACTGTCAAACTTCAACAGTGAAAACAGCCAAACAAGCTGTCAGCAAGAGTGGCAAAGCATGTGGGAGAAGGAATGAGCCACTCACTCAAGGTGGATGGGGCTCAGGGTCCAGCACGGTTCAGGTGGGAACCATCGGGGCCACAGTAAAACTGTACTCCTTCAGAGGTGGAACCTGAATAGAAGTAGGTCCAACAGCTTCTCTATAGGCTGGTTCTAACCAGACAATGTAAATAAAATTACTAGGACCTCATGGAGCTGAGAACTGAAGTGTCGGGGGGAAACTGAATCAAAAACTCTGCAGCCACTAACAATGGGATTCAATGATGCAGAACTGACTTTGTGTGTCCATCACACAAGGTTGTTCCCAAACACCCATACACACACACTTGTGCTCTGAAATTATGTAGAAATCACCTGCTCGTCACCAACCATGCTTCCTTAGGGTCAGAAGGAACCAAGATCTCCAGCTGAGACAGACCCTTTGTTGGGAATCAGATAGTCACTCTAAAAACCAGGGCCCAGAGGGCTGCTGATGCTCTTGGGGTCCTGGCTACAGCCCAGTGGGGGACACCTAATTGCTGTCTAATTCCAGAACTGTCCCCTCCTTGCTCTGAGAAAATACAGCCCATTGTGGCCCAGGCTGCTGCTGTCGCTTTGTTTATTAAGCTGTGGGTCCATTTCTGGTCTTTGTGTTTTCTTCCTCTGGACATAACAAATAAAATATTTTGGCCAGTGGGAGCTGGATCTACAGCTGCCTAGCTCTCTCCTTAACCTTGGTGGGCACTGCCTTAAGCCAGTACCTGTTGTCACCCACATTTCACTTCTCTGTCAGGCAGTTGAGTTTGGGGGAATTTCAGAGCTTTGGGCCATGCTGGCTAAGGCCATGGTGGACCTGGGTGCTTTGTCTCCTGCCTTACAGGCCTGAGTAGTATATCGCTACGCTGTTTTGCTAAGAGCCCATTTTCTGTTCACAAAACACCAGTATTTGGTTTCCCATATTCTCACCCATTCTGCCCTTTGTCTTTCCTTTTTTTTCTCTCCTTAAATGTTGACATTCTAAGTGAATCTGAAGAAACTGAGGTATCTATCTCCCAACTAATGAAGGGTATTGGTCTTTTTTCATCTGTATATTGACCGCTTTGCAGATTTTCAAAGAACTTTCTATGGAAAGCATTTTCACATTTTAAAATTGGGCTATGTTGCATTTTGATTGAGTTACGAAATTCTATATTCTGAATACTACAGCCTTGTCATGACTTGTCATTTTATTTTTCTCCTTTCTATGGGTTGTCTTTCTATTCCCTCGCTACATGAAAGTTCTTCATTATGATGAGTCAAACTTACCTCTTATTTCTTGGACTACTTGTGTATTGGAAGTAAGGTGACGTCCCTGTTAGAGGACTGGGGAGATAGAAGAGAGAGTTGTAGGGTGGGAGAGATATTACAGATAGTGCAGGGCTGAAGAGTGAAGTATTTGCCTTGCACATAGCCAACCTCATTTGATCCCAGGCAATGGGTGTGATAGTACTCTGAGCATTACCAGGAGTGATCCCTGAGTACAGAGACAGAAGCAAACATTGAACTTCACACCCCAAAATAAATAACAACAAAAACTCACAAATCATTCATATAGATTTACTCTTCTAGATTTTTCTAGGAATCTGATAGCTTTTATTGTTACATTAATGTCTTTGATCTATTCAAATAAATTTTTGTATATGGTGTAAAATACGAAGTTCATACTTCATCTTCCCACATAGATTTTAATTTAGTTTTCCATTTTTTTTTCAAAAGATTATTTTTTTTTCTCCATTGAAAAATCTTGACACTCTTGTGAAAAAATCAATTGACCATAAGCGGATGAGCTTATTTATACAGTATAGAAATCCTGTCCTACTAATCTAGCTATCTGTACTTATACCAATTTCTCTCTGTCTTGATTTTTATAGTTATATATGGTTTTAAAATCAAGAAGTGAGTCTTTTCATTTTGATCATTTTTTCCAAGGTTCTTTAGACTATTTTGAGTCTCATGCATTTCCATATGAATTTAGAATCAGTTCGCCAATTTATGCAAAAATCCTGCTGGGACTCGGATAGGGATTGTGTTGATTCTGAGAATCAACTTGGGGGATATTGCCTTCCATTTCTTTTGTTATGTTTATTCCAAAATACTCATTGTGACTGGAATTATTTTCTTAATTTTGTTTCTATGCTATTCATTGCTAGTTATATGTTGAACTGATCATTTTTAAATATTCATTTTGCATCCTCCAACTTTGTGGAACTCACTGTTTTTCCCCAACACTTATCAATTACTTAATATTTTTCTAGGTCAAGATCATGCCCCCCCCCCCAAAATAGAGACAGCTTTACTAGCTTTGCATGAAGCTCACGGGTAGGGGGAGTGACTTCCTTGCCCTGTTCTTGACTGAGAGGGAAGCTTCTAGTCGTCCACCTGAAGTTGCTGTCAGCATAGAGGATTCCTTAACTGTCCTGCACTACATTGGCAGGTTGCTATTTATACTTCATCGGTTGATTTCTTTCTTAATTAAAACATTTTATGTAGACTTTTGAAAAATGCATGTCGGCGGACATTTTTAATTCAGGTAACTGAATTGAAGAGGGCATTGAATATAGAACTTCTTAATATATTTTTAAGATCTTGTAGAGGCCAATTATGCCTGGAGAAAAACATGGAAAGAAACAAAAGGGACTTAATTGTGCCTCTTTGGGGGGACGTTCCTATTCTAAGTGCTTAGTTCCCTGAGGATGTCCTTTGGGAACATTTTCCTTTCCTTACCAGGCATCAGGAGTGGCTAAAAGTTGAAAAATCCCCTGGTGTAGAGGATGGGGAGCAGTGTGGGGCACAGGTTGCTACCCAGTAGCTCCCCAGTTTTTTCCTGGGGTCACCAGAAAGGGCTCGGCCATGTGGGGTCATGGAGCTGATTCTTCAGAGGTGTTCTGAAAACTTGCCTAGATTTGAGTCCTGTAAAAGTGCAGCAGCCTGGGGCTGGGGCAACTTTTGGGACCAGCCTGGGCATAGGGTACAACCTTGACCCTAACAATAAACTCTCTGGGCCTCAATTGTTTGGGAAGTTTTAGGAAGTGTTGCTTGGACAACAGGTGTGTCGTGTGAGCATGTGAAGGGCCTGATGAGAGTTTGAGCTGAGGTTTTGGTCACACCCAACTGTGCTCAAGGCTTACATTTTTTTTTCTTTTTGGGCCATACCCTGTGATGCTCAGGGGTTAACTCTGGCTATGCACTCAGAAATTGCTCCTGGCTTGGTTGACCATATAGGATACTGGGGGATCAAACCAAGGTCTGTCCTAGATCGGCCCCATGGAGGCAAATGCCCTACCACTGTGCTCCAGCCCCTGTGTTAACTCTCTGACTCTGTGCTCAGGAATCTCTCCTGGTGGTCCTCAGGGCCTATCTCTCTCACCCTCGAGACGAGTTTTAAAGGTGGTTCCGCCTATACCTACATATATGATTTGGAAATGGCAGGAAGACTTCTTGGTGACAACAGAGAGGCTTGTCTGGGAGGCAAATAGCCACAAAGGTGGCGTTGCTCCCTGTTAGATGCCTCATCCCAGGCTCCCTTCCCAACCACACTGAGAACCTAAGATACCCATGAGCCCAAGGTTGGCCACTACATCACTACATACATTGAACTTTCATCCATTGTGGAGGCCTGAGGCTGGTTCAAGGAAGGAAGAAAAGGAGAGGAGAAAAAAGGAGGAGAAGGAGAAAGAAAAATAGGTGGAGAAGGAAGAGGAGGAAGAGGGAAAAAGAGAGGGGGAAGAAAAGGAGGATGAAGAAGAAGAGAAAAAAGAAAGGAAGGAGAGGAGGAAGAGGAGGAATAGGAGGAAAAAGAAGAGGAGAGGGAAGAGAAGGAGAATGAAAAGACGGAGGAGGAGGAAGAGGAAAGTAGGACCCAGTCAGAGGGAAGACCCTGGCACTGACCTTTCCTTCATCCAGACTCCTTTCCTCCCTCAAAGAGCTTATATACAGCCAGTCGTTTCCAAAGCCAAAGTGTGTCAAAAACCTTCCCCAAATGAGCCTTCCAGAAGGCTCCACAGAGCTTGGCTCCACAGGGCTTGGCCTTCTAGAAGGCTCCTCAGAGAAGGTCCCAGGGAAGTGCAGCAGCCTCACCCCTTGGCTAGGTTTGAACTGAGCTTCAGGAATCCCGAAAGCTGAGATGCTGCTACCCAGAACCCAGCCTTACATCAGACACAGGAAGAAGCATTGGCAGTGCCCTGAGCTCGTCTCTCCTCAGCACACACGCTGCCTGCTCCTCTTGGAAAGGCCCAGAAAAATGCTTCCAGAGGTCACTAGGCCATAGCTGGAGCAGCCCTGATGTGCTGATTCAATTGGATTCCCCTCCCCATCCCAGCAGGCCAAGCTAAGTGTCTTTGGGGTCCTTGTCCTGACAGAGGCTGAGTCTGGCTTCCCTGTGATCTACAAATGTCACCGGAGCTGCTCCTGCTCCCACTGCTGCCGGCTCTAGAGCCATTTAAAAATGTCAAACTCTTGGTCTTGGATTGTCTGCAAAGGTTCAGGGGCCAGGTCTGGCCCGGGGGAGCTGTTCAGCCACCCTGGCTTGGTAGGGTGAACCCAGAGTCACAATCAATAGTCCTGGCAACTGTCTCATTTACTGACAAGCTCACATCTTCCAGGGGCCCTTCCTGACCTCCCAACTCCTGTCCTCTGAGCACACAAGTAGGAGTGGCGGGTTCCAACATGAGGCCCCACAGCTCTCCTGCTCCCTTCTACACAACACGGAGCAGGTGTTAGCTCTCTTTGCTCATCTAATTCCCCAGAAGCAATGGCGCCCACTGAGGAAGAAGTGACAGCCCAGTAGAGTCATGGACAGGTGGCAAACTTTGTCTGTGCAGCTTTTTAAAATGCACCCCGTAAAGGTCACCCAGGAGGAGATGGAACTCGGAGTTATAATAAGGAAGGAGAAATAAAAAATAATGACAGAAATAAATTGTCATAAGAGGGGATCCAGTTATGATTTATTGTGATATTGTACAAATTTGGAGGTGATTAAAAGCCACCTAAAATTCACATTAACAAGTCACATAAAAAATGGAATTAAACTAGTGGGCATAATGTGTCAGGGTATAAAGAAAAATCATGACAGAAATAAATTGACAGAAGAATGATACTATTCAAGCCTCCCTCCGTCGCCGGGGCCTGACAGGACCCCCCTGGTTTTAATTTCACAGTTGTGGTAGAGTTTTTGGAGTTCATTAAAGGCCCCCATTAAGAATCTCATAAAAGTGAGAAGAAATTAGTGACCATAATGTGGCAGCGGAAATAAAGAAACAATAATGACAGAAATAAATTGACAGACGAATGATACACTTAATGCTCCACTCTGACATTCTATTAATAGGCGAGGGTAAGCGGGAGCAAATGTCATTCATATTTTAGCCAGCGCGTCCTACTAATTAGAGCTCTCTGCACTGGAATTAGATTTGAGATCCCTCACCTTTAGAGTGGAATCATTTGAATTCGAAAGAAAAGAGCGAGTGACAGAAAAAAAAACCCACTTTCTACTTGGCTGTCCTAATGAGATAAAATTCCCCCTTCTCCCCATTTCGCAACTATAATTGCTGATTATGTTGTTACATAGCCGGGCTCTGGGCTCTCTCCTCCCGTCATTATGATCTAGTCTGGCAGATCGAAAGGCTTCAAACGCCGAGCAGGCTGGTTGGGGTCTAATTTAGTGTTCATTTAGGCCGCAGGTCCCACACAAGGTAAACACTGTATTGTTATAATTAATTACCCCTTAGGCCGCACCAGGCCATCTCTGTTTCAGCTGACCCTTATAATAATAAGGCTTCGGGGCATATTGTATTTCTTTTGACAGATTAATTAGAAATTCAGCCGTGGAGGTACAAAGCAACTCGGTCATGAATATTTAAATGGCCTGACACAAAAAATCATGAAAGGCCAGCTGAACTACATGACGGACAGGGGATATTAGGCGAGCCACTCTAATCAATAATCTCTTGATCTCTTACATATTAATACACTGCCTGCTGTTATTAAGCTCCGTAATAAGGACGGGGAGAGAAAGTTAGTGTAGCGCTGATGTAGGGCCCCGCCAGCCCTGGCGAGCTTGCTAACGGGGGGCGCCGAGGCGCAGAGGGCCAGGCCGCAGCCTCTTCAATCTAATCCAATCTTAAGGAATGGCAGCTCTGAGGAGCGCCGGCCGGATAATTATTGGCGCAGACAAGGTGAAGGCGTTTGCAGGCAAATGAGTCGGGAAGCCGGCGAACTCCCAGACCACCCAGCAGCGGGTGAGACTGCTCACCGCCTTGTAGGGGCTTTCAGGAGCCGCCCTGGAGGGCACGGGAAGCCTGTCCGCAGGAGTGCTGGTTGCTAGCCCATGCCCACCTGGGAGTCCCTGGAGATGGTGAATAAAGTGGCAAAACTGCAGGAGCTCACACATTCATTGCAGTGGGGATGTCTCCCCTCAAGGCTGATAAGGTGTTGCCATGCCTCGGGAAGCTACGTCAGTCTGGCCCTGTGTGTTTTGCCCCTACCGAATGTCTGGTGGGTCCCCAAGAGGCTTGCAAGGCCCAGGGAGATGCAGCAGAGGCCAAAGGAGCAGCCAAGACACTCCCCCCCCCACCATGGGGTCTCCCTTCCATGGGCTGGTTCTACCAGGGAAGCACCTTGTCTTCTGGGACCCCAGCAGGGATGCTTTTTCCCTGAGCAGAGGTCCCTTGGGGAATGAATCTCCATGTTTGCACCCAGGCAGGCCAGTTGAGAATAGAAGCTGAATAGAAGCCTGAAGAACAGGGCCAGAAGGGCCAGGCAGGGAATCAGGAGCCCAGAGCAGCTCCTGGAAGGCAGGTTTAATTCTGGAAAGATACTCAGCCTGTGTATAAATAGCATGGGCTGGCTGGGCTGTGCCCAGGCGTGATGGCTCCCAGCAAGGTCCACCCCAGCCCCACGGCAGGGACATGGACAGTCCACATGGACAGTCCACATGATCCTGCAGCTCCTCCTGCTCTGAGTCCCTGAACCCCGGAGAGCTGGGCAGAAGCTGTGAGTTAGTTGCTGCCCAGTGAGCAAGTGTTCTTGCTTCTGTGGGGGCAGAGAAAATTTCAGGGCTGCCAGATCATGACAGTGCTCTTGAGCCAGCATTACTGGATGTTAGGGGACTGTGGGCTATGCGGTGTATGTGTTGGAGGAAGCAGTGGGCAGATCCACTCAGATGTACAGGAAAGAGTCATGATGGGCCTTTCTATGCTAGGGGCCGGGCCTGTGAAGGGCCTTCCCAGCCTCCTGCTCTCTCTGTGCCAGATGCTCAGAGGCCTCCGAACCCTATCCTGGCCTGGTACAGAGACTCAGATGGGCAGCAGTACCCATGTCATTTCACAGGGGCCACAAGTAGAGGGACCAGAGACCAGCCTGGGAGGCTCAGGGGCTCCACCTTGAAGCTCCTCTTTGGGCCACACCCACTGCACTGATGCTCTGAGCATGTTGTTCCAGTCCAGGGGCTACCCACCTATGCTAGTTCCATCCCCTACTTCTTCCCAGTGCTCCAGCTTTGCCCATGCAGAACCCTTTGGTTGTCCAGGCTGGCACTTGTGAGTTCTCGGCCGCCTGGATTTGCTCCTGTGGCGACAATTCAGGGCTGTGTCTCTGCTTGTCTCAGCCACTCCTGAGGCCAGAGCTGGGCACCAGTCCCCTCAAAAAAACCATCTACGATGGGGTTGAGTGCTGCAGGGTCTGACATGGGGGAGCAGTGTCCTCCACACTCACCCCTGCTCATGTCAAGGGTCAGCCAGGCCGGTAGAGCCCCACCTTGGGGCAGGTGACAGTGATTTGTAAAACAAATTTACACACAGGCCAGAGAGGTAGTGTAAAGAAGCCTCACAAATGGCTGACTCAGATTTGAGTCCTGGCTCTGCTTATACTGAGAAAAAACAAACAAACAAACAAATGTGAGAACAAATGTTGGTTCCCAATGTTAACCTCAAATGACAATGAGGAGGCTAGAATACCCCACAGGAGCACAGGGATCACAGAAACCAAACTGCAAGGTTTCCAGGGATTTTTTTCTCCTGGGCAAAGGCCCCTCAGGGAACAGGATCTCCATGTTTATGTCTGGGCAGGTTGGAGCCAGAAATACCTCAGGAGTGGTCCCTAAGTGCAGAGTCGGGAGTAAACCCTAAGTACTGCTAGGAGTCAGCCCGGAGCACAGAGCCAAAAGTTAGCCCTAAGCACTGCCTAGTTTGGCCCCAAGACAACACTGAACACAAAAAGCTCAGTCCCAGGATGGCCATCTTAAATCCTGGCAGGCCATACCAACTGTCCCCTCCTCCTGACGACTGGCAGGGGAAAGGTGGCAGACACCTAGCACTGGCCTAGAAATGTCAGCAGGACCAAACCTAGCTGAGATCTCGCAAGTCCGTCTGTAACCTTCCAAGGGTGCTGCCAGGTATCCCTATCACACGGACCCTGGTGAGGTCACTCCTGGGTCCTGCGCCGTGAGCAAATCCTCAGCCCTCTGGCCCCTCGTGACAAATCACAGCGGGGTCCAAGCCAAGAAGCCAAAGCACTGCAAATTGTTTAAGAGACGTGGAGCTGTTACAAACCACATCTGTAAAAATGTGTAATTATTAGGGGCGGGTACAACTGTGGTGAGAACTATTTTCTTAAATAAGGCATAAAGGGGAACAGATGTGCTTTAGCTGGCTCTCTTTCTCTCGTTCTCTCTCTTGGATTTCCATGATTTCTGTGACAAGGAGAAAAAATTAAGGATCAGATTGATTGGATTCATCCCAGTCACCACAGCCCTGTCAGAACCCGGACACCCTTTCCCCTCTCTTTCTGCTTCTGGGAAAGACACCTGGGCAGGGCACTGGGCAACTTGCTTTCAATCAGGAAGGCTCTGCTTAAAGACAGGCAGTTGAACCAGAGGAGGATGGGTCTGCCCTAGGAAGATGCCAAGCTGTTGGCTCCTGGTGGCAGGGCCAGTGGCAGAGAATGGGAATTTGCAGGGCCAGAGGCAAGGGGGTTCTCCGGGACTTGGGGGACAGAAAGGGAGGTGGGCTGCAAAATGAGGCAGTGGGGTCTGGAAGTAATTAGATCCCGTGAAGACACAGGATTCCATATTTCCCTGGTCAGTGTCTGCACCGGGGAGGTATTTGGGTTGGGTTGACTTTGGGGAACTTAGCAACATAAATTTGTTGTCACGCCACTCTTAAATACAGCGGACACATGTTGGCAGGGCAGGCTAGGAGGAATGGAAGTTATTAGGCGGCTTATGGGTGGAGGCGGCCCCCCTCCTCATCTCCCAGGACAACACTCAATTGTCAAATTCAGCTGGAGTGTCCGCGATGCTACGAAAATTAAGCCAGAAATTCCGAGATTTATTCCAGTTTCTTTTTTTTTTCCCTCTCCCTTCAGTGAGGAACAGGAAATGCCGCTGAGCTGTAAGGATCTAAGCCAGGATGTGGAGGCTGGGGAAGAAACGGGATGGCCTCCCATTTTATGAGTTTTCTGCCACGAAATCCATAACAAATGTCGCTCACCCGCCCCTGATGAAGAGGCAATGTGGGATTTTAATTGGACTTTGGGCTTTTCTTCATTTGATTTAAGCTCAGGTAGAATTTCAAACAATAACAGCGGAGCACCTGGTTAACACATTAGGTGATTCGTGCCGTTGTAAATTGTGCTTTTAATAGTGGCCCGCTGGGGGATTTATAAGGGTCTCATTGTTCTGTTTGGCAGATATTAAAAAAAAAAATACCTACTACCGGGGCTTGAAAGCCTCACACGTGATAGCAACAGCCTGAGATCAGGAATTGGAGTTCCAGAACTCCTGGGCCTCCCCTACTTGGCCCCTCACCACCATCACCTTCAGGATTTCCAATGGGGGTCTCCCAATCCAGGGTCCACATGAACACTGGAAGACAGAACCCCTTCTGCATTTCAGAACAAAGGTATAACCTTGAGGTTTGGTTCCCATGAGCCTGTGTGCTCCTGTGTGGGGATCTGGACACCTCATTGTTGGGGTTAATGTTAGGGAGTTCTGTTTTCTTTTCCAGAAAGCAAATGGTGTTCGCCCTGCACCCCCACATGTATGCTTCTCTTCTGCTCCTGCTCAGGTCCCAGTCCTTCTCTGAGATAAGAGGCAACCTGGCTTGGGCAGACACCTGCTTTTTCCAGGGATGGGTTTAAGTAGGACTATAGGTCTCATGCCTCTGAGCCCCAGTGGGGTCCCCAACTCACTGCCTGGCCCTCAGCAAGCCCAGTCATGTGGAATTGGCCTTAATGTGCTGCTTGCTCTGGTCTTTCTGTCTGTGAGGTCCTCCTTCTCTTTGGAGTTTGGGAGTCTGTGCCCACCTGCTGAGATAGGCCATTGGCATGAAAGAGTAGAGCAGTCTCTGAAGGGGCAGCTCAGTGTGAGAGTAGTGTGGGCCAGTGAGGCTGACTTAGGGATGGACTGTAGGCCACTGTGATGTGTGGGAGACCACACACACATGATGTGTGGGTTGCAGGCAGATGTCCCCAAGTACAGACAGACCATGTGTCTGCCCTGCAGTAACATGCATGAGTGGTGGTGGGAGCAGCCAAGCCCCCAAAGGGCTTTTCAAGTCAGTGGAAGTCCAGGCATCCTGACAGAGCCTGGCTCTCAGAGCATTCCAGAGGGATTATTTTTGCTCTCTGCTCCGTCTGCATTTCTGTGAGGGCAGGTGCTTCAGGAGAGATGCTGTCTCCCCACAAGTCAGGGAAGCCCGAGACATTCCTTGAATCCACCAACGTCCAAGGCCAGGCAACCATTGGCCGAGCTGGGATCACCTACTTGCCCAAGTCCCAGGAGTTGCAGCCAGAAAGTGGCATTGCCCAGTGCTGGCCCAGCCTTGGGACCAATGAAGGCTTTACTCCAGGGGTCTCAAACTCAATTTACCCGGGGGCCACAAGAGGCAAAGTCGGGGTGATTCTTGAGTGCAAAGTCAGTAGTAAGCCTTGAACATTGGGAGGTGTGACCCAAACAACTAAAGCAAAACAAAACAAAAAATGATTCCTTTAGGGCAGGGCCACAAAATGTTGTATGGAGGGCCGCAAATGACCCCTGGGCTGTGAGTTTGAGACAGTTTACTCAAACCCATTACCCATGGGCCAGCAGGGCCACAGACACCAGAGCTGAAGAGTCTTCGCCAAACCCTGCCTTAGCGTAGGAAGGTTCTTGGGACCCTTCAGAAAGCTGGGAAGTACCTTGAGTTTGTGGGAGCTCAGGTGCCAGGGCAGTCTCCAGCCTTTCTAGAACTTTCTTCTATTTATATTGCTTTTTGGAGACACTGCAGGGCCCTGACTCCAGTGGGGGCAGAGGGACAGAACACCAGGCATAGTGGCCAATAGCCACACAGGTTGTTCTCTCACTGGTTCTCCCCTTGCCAGGGACAAAGGACTGGAAATGGTGTATGCTGTGCAGACCAATGCATTCGTGAGCACACACGTATACTTTTCCTGGGTATGTATTATATACACATGTATGAACTACATGTGAATAATAAATGTATCTCTGCACATCTACGTGTCCATGTGTGTGATACCATGCTCACTGTGTGTGAACAGCTTCACATCTCTCTTGTGACTGAACCCTCAGGTTGCTGGGTCCATGTGCATCTTTTCACGTGTCTGTGTTTGTGTCTCTATGTCTCTCTCTACACACTCGAGCCTGTGCATGGTACATGCATGTGCTTTTGTCAAAATGTGTGCCTGCGTGTATCATACATGCAAATTGTGCATAAAACATCATAGCATAAATGTGTAATGCATACTAGTGCGTCATGTTGTGTGTGAGTATGTGTAGGGAGGCGTATGATGATGAGCAAGCATGATGTGTTTCATGTGCACATATATAGATAATAAGCAAGTGTGCCATGTTGCATTTCAAGTGTGCTTATGTATTCATGTGCATGAGTTCATGGACACACATGTAGGTGCACACACGGGCAGGTGTACATACATGTAGAGTTAGTTATAGCTGTGTATGTCTGTGAATGTCCACACTAAGACATATGCATAGGTGCGGCTGTGTGTAACTGCACACTGTGAATGCTTCCTGTACGTGTGATTTTTGTATGGGCGGTTGATCCCATTGTATATGCATGGAGTTCTGTGCCCTGTGCACATGCGTGAAGACATGTGTATGCTGTTGACCATATATGACATAGATGGGGCTGGGACTCTTGTGGGGTAGTGACATGAAGATTCAGTAGGAACCTCTGGCCATAATCACACCCAACCCACCAAGAACTCATTGGTTTGCGTGAGTGCCTGTCTGCATGACCTTCCCTGGTTCCTTCTCTGCCTCATAGTGCCAGCTTCGGTTTCCTTCATACACACACACTCCAGGTGGGATGGTTCTTCTGCCTAGGAATGCAGGATGAGAGGGTACCACAGTCTCCATGTCCTGCCCTGCCCAACCTCACAGGGGCACAGGAGCCCTGCTGAGCCTTTCCAGGAGCCCCTGTGCCACCTTACTACTTCTGCCCACTGGCCTGGCAGATCCTTCCACTCCTTGGCCGGTGCTCCCTGCCTACAGTCCGGGCCACCTTTGGCTTTGTTTCTTCAGGGAAATTCCTGGATGTCATTCCTCCTTTGAGATCCGAGCCAGACATTAACCCTGAGCCTCAGGGACCTGCCCTATGGCCCTATCTGCAGGGACCATGGATTTCCCTGAACCCCAGAAGAGGTGGGTGCTATCTCTCTGCCATAGGATGCAGCTGGGTCTGGGCCTCTCAGGCTCACAGTCACTCCTCTCTGCCTCTGCTTTCATTCTCCTCTCCATAGTCCTCTGACTTTTCTGAGGCACTTTCTTCTCACCTGGAACAGAGAACCGGCAAGTTTAGGGGTGAGTGAGGGTGGATGTCAGCCCACCCAGGCATTCAACACAGCTGTGTCCCGACTCTGCCCTCCCTCCTTCTCCACCCTCACTCTGTGGTATCTGTGCCAGGATGCAACCTGGGCTGGGTGAAGCCAAGGCTGGAGTACTCCTTTACCCTCAGTCCCAGCCAGTCAAGGCCCCCTCCACAATCTGCCAACGGGTTACCACATGTAGCAGACCCACCCCCGAATGACGGTACAGTCCAGGGGAATTTAATTAAGAATATCCACGCTCCAATTTCCCTGGGATTGCCTGTTTAATGGGACGTTATTAGGCCTTCCATCCGCCCCCCCCTTTTTTTTTTATAGATATCAGTTGCTCTACAATTAATCTCTTCTCTGGCGAGGCAAAGAACCCAGCACCTGAGGTGGATGGGAAGTGTCAGATGATCATAATTATGAGCCGTTGTTCTCCGGGCGCACCCCTGGCCGACATGGGGGGATGCTGTGCACGACCAGAGCTCACCACCGCTCGGCTCATTAGACCCGACCTTCCCGCTGCGGGTTGCACTGGGGCCTTTTTAATGGGTTTGTGTCGCGCAAATCACTGCACCTTATGGCGCCGAGTCTTTGTAGATGGAACAAAAGGGAGCGGGCAGCCCACAAACACGCCGCCCCACTGCCGGCTGGCATGGCAGCATGGTCATGCTTACTCTGCTCACATGGACAGGGCCAGGCCCATACTCACCAGGATCTTCCAGAGAGGAAGGCCCGGCCTTGGCATGGAAGCTCTACCTCTTGGTATTCACCTTCCCATGCCAGCCCACCCCCAGAATAGCCGGTTGCCCCCATGGCATGCACACAGCAGCAGCCCAGGATCTGGCAGGCAAGTGGGCAGGCGGGCAGGTCTAGGCAGTGGCTGCCTGCCCAGGGCAGGAGCACAGCTGGCAGCACCCTGGGAGCACGACAGAGGCGCCTGAGGAGGAACTGCAGAGTAGGAGAGATCTCTGGGTTTCCTTTTCTTCCTTCCCATTTATGTTTGTAATAAACTCACTCTCATACAATTAGCCTCAATTGTTTTTATATCTTCGGAGGCAATAATGCAGGCAGCCTGGGGAATACAGTAGTCATCTATATACCTGTGTTCATTTACCCAAATCACTATGGTTACAGGCAGGGCCAAGTGTTTACCGGGCACATCCGGGGGTCTCTTCCCAGCTCTTAATGACCTTTCTTTTCCAGCACCGGCGTCAACACACAGAGGCCGTCAGCTACCCCACGCTCAGCCCAGCCTCTCCCGCTGCACAGGGGCTGGAGTGGTCCTTCATTTATTCTCTCTCCTCTGACGGAACTCACATGCCACTTCCTTGTCTTGCAAGAAGGGGAAAAACTGCGGATTATTGATTTGCTTCTGAACAGAAGACCAACCTAAAAGCCCCGATGAATTGTCACTCATTATTGAAATTACTGAACACTAATTAAACTGGCAGCTCAATTCCCAGCAGGCTGTACTCATCTGAAGTGAAATTCAGACACTCGGGCAGCGGATGAGCACACGCGTTAGCAACCACCGGGGCTCTAAGGAGCAGTGCATTAATTTTTGCCTCTTAAAGGCACACAGGCCTGTTTGCTATGGTGGGGCTGAGGTGGTGGTGGTTGGAGTGGGGGCAAGGGCAGGGCCCGCTCCTCGCTTCTCGTCTTTTTCAGGGCCCAGTGATTGGGGGTCTGCTTCAGAAGTACCCAGCAAGACTCACCCTCAGTGTTTTGTGAGTCAGATTCTGGGGCACCTGCCTGGTGCCATGATCCTACAAGGGCCCCACAACAGCACGAGGCCCAGCAGCAAAGGAGGCAGCCAAGTCAGGAGCTCTGGAGAAGGGAAACTGAGCCAGGTCAGCCAGAAAGCAGCAGGGAACGAGGGCTTACAAGGAGTGAGCAATGCTGTGAATGGGGGGACTCAGGTCACCTTGTTTAAGCTGGATCACAAAACGGGTCTTAGTTCACCCCATCTAACCTAGCTCAGAAAAGGGGGTCTCAGGTCACTCCTCGAACCTGTCTCAAAAAAGTCATTTTGGCCAATTTTTGGGCCATGTGCTTTGCCCTGTGTCCCCTGATCTCCTGGGACCCAGAACCTGGTTCCTGGGCAGTTAGTGTCAACTCTCCCTAGGCCAAGAGCTGCTGCCTAAGATAGCTCAGAAGACTCCAGGCACAGTATTGGGCCTCGTTCCTCTGCAAAGACCCCAAATCTGAGTCTGGGTTGCAAAACAAGGGGACCTTCTTGAAACTTCCAGACAGTTCTGGGGTCTGGACATACTGAGCATGGCCCCATGGTTCTGGGCCCTTCCTGACCTCTCCATACTTGCTCCAGCACAGGCGCCCCAGTTTGGGGGTATGGACTGGTTGTGGGTGCTAAGGCAACTGGGCTCTCCGAGTGTGACTCTTGTCATGGACATACACCCTCCCACCCTCTTCATATCAACTCTGCAGCTTCTCTGTGAGTTTCCATTATTTATTTATCTGATTCCTTTAAAAAAGTATATCCATTCCAAGGTCTCAGCATTCCAGAATGTTCTTACTCCGTGTCTATAACCAAATATTATCATAGATTCAGTCCCCATTTGTTGTTTGAGATGGTTTATAAGACTGTCTTTGAGGTGGTGGGGAAGATAAGTAGCAGACACTGAGCTCACGAGTGCCCTTCAACATGGCATTCTCTCTCTCTCTCTCTCTCTCTCTCACACACACATACACACACACACACAAACACTCACATACACACATGCACACACACACAGCCCATTTAGTCCTCATACATAGGTGCCATCAATTATTGTGAGATGCAGGCAAGTTATTTCTCCAAGACTACACTTCTGATTGGGGGGAACAGAATGAATCCACAAGACAATGGCAAAACGTCATTAGTGTCACATAAAATGAGTTAATTACTGCCAATTGTCATTCACATCAAAGGGAGAGTACTTGGAAAAGTTAAGTGAAGGAGCTGAAGAGATAGAGCAGCGGGAGGGTGCTTGCCTTGCATGAGTCTGACCCAGTTCCAACCACAGCACCCCCTCTGGTCCCCAAGTCCAGCCAAGAGTGACCCCTGAATACAGAACCAGTCCTAGACACACTTGGATGACTCAAAAATTTTATTTAAAAAGAGAAGTTGAGTTGTGGAAAGGTTCACATGGCAATCAGAATTCCTCTCATCACCCAGATTTGCTCCTAAATAAAGATTTACATTCCCAAAGGCTCAAACCATGGGAGAATGTGCTGGGTTACCTGCACAACCATTAGATAGAAGAAAAGATGTTTGTGGAGAGACGCCTCCCACTCACCCTGATTTCTAATCTTTGCTCTCGTCCCCTGCACAGCTGAGAATCCTAAAGCCAAAGACTGAGCAATGCAAGGGGGACCTGTTTATACTTCCTGTTATTTATCTCCCTCTTTTTGTGAATTTGGGCCACACTTAGTGGTGCTCAGGGGTTACTCCTAACTCTGCACTCAGAAGTTACTCCTGGCAGTGCTTGGGGGAACCTAATGGGATGCTGGGGATTGAACATGTGTTGACCATGTGCAAGGTAAATGCCCTCCCTGCTGTGCAATCGCTCCGGCCCCTTTCTCTTTTTAAGAGACCTCGTGGATCTAGAAAGATACTGCAGTAGGTCAGGCACTTGCCTCCCAGCAGCTGGACTGGGTTCAATGTCCAGCACCACATATGGTCCCTAAAACACCACCAGGAGCAATCCCTAAGCACAGAACCAGGAGTAAGCACTGAGCACTGCTAGAAGTGGCTAAAATAGGTTAAAGCCTCAAACTCTGCAGAGCCATGAAGTCTCCAAGTCATATTGTTTCTCTTCTTGTCTATAGCATTGAGGCAGCCCTCTCTGAGTCCAGCGGCATCCTCCAGAAAAAGTCCACAATGCTCTGCCTAGGACTGGACACCAGAACACTCCCTCCCAGGATTTCCACCCTCTATTTCTTTCCTGAATGAGAAACACATTTTAAAGTCGCTAAATTGCTCAAAGTAAACCTTAACCCATCTACCTAACAGCCAAGACTGAACTCACACGGACTCACCCTCAGTCTATGGTCTCCTGCCAGTGGCTCCTTTCTCAGAACATGTTTTTTCATTGGCCACATCCAAGACTACAGATATCTTTTTTTGGGACCTCGGGGTGCACATGAAGGCCCTTTCCCATACTGGAAATCCCTTCTTCCACTCTGCACTGTGAAGATAGATGGTGCAGTCAGGAGACAGAAGGTGTGTCTCTGATGCACCCATAACTGGCCAGAGAGAATCACTGGATACATCAGCCTCGCTGAGACTTTGTCATGAAATTGAGAGACTCCTAGATTTCTAGCCAGAGCTGCACCAGTATCAGCAGTGTGGTTGCCTGTGCCACCACCCATCTAGAGACACACGGGGATTTAGGGCATTAGCTGGTAAATTGCGGATGGGGGAGACCAAGATTCATTCAATATCTCACTTCAATGGCCAATGCCCAGAGGATGATTCTCCTCTAGGCCTGTCTGGAAAGTTTCCAGAATTTATTGGTTTGGGTCCATGTGGGCCAAACATGCCTAGACCCATGTGGGTATCATTGCCCAGGTTTCTGGTCTTCTTGGCTGTTTTCCCATTTATTTCCTGGCTGGGCCCAGCAGCCTGACCCTTGTGCCTGAAAGAATCTCTCCTATCACCTTATTCCAAGCTTTTGACTGGGGTGATGTTTGACTTGATTTCCTCGGTGCCTGGATGGTGTGTGTGTGTATCAGTTCTCAGGCATCACTCTGGAGACTGCGTCAAATGCTAGTGCTGTGTCTGCACATATGCACATGTAATGCACACAAATGCACACACATATATCATATATCCCTCTTTTACTTTCTTCTGCAACCACATGTCAAGCCCCTGGGAACAGCCTCCTTAATATTGTTCTTATCTGGAATGAGGTTGCACTGGTAGTGCTCACTAATATCAGATTCTAGAAACTTCTCTCAAACTTAGTCGAGAAGCCTATCATGATGGTCTGGAAGATTCTATTACAAGGTCAAACATGGTCTAAAAGCTTCTATCATGATGGTCTAGAAGTTTCTATGACCAGGTCAAACATGATTGGTCAGCCCAAAGTCCCAGTGGACAGGATATCTTCTGAGGCCACAAAGAGACATGAGAAGCAGCAGGTGAAGTGGGCTGGCCCCTTCCTTGATTCAATGGGTCCTGACTCTGCTCACTAACTGAGTAAATTATTGCAGTCCTGACAGGGGCCTGTCCACTGCACCCCAAATCTCTGGACATGCTGAGAACAGTGATGCCAATGACAATGGTGATGAGATGGTCACAGTAGTGATGATAATGAAGATGCTGGTGGAGGAGATGGGGTTGTGGTGACAGTGATAGCGACGACATTGACAATGAGCATTATCAGTGGATGGGAGGGAATGGTCATGACTGCTAGAATGGTTATGATCGTGTATGTGATTTTCAGGGTCCACAGAGTGAGAACAAGGTGGCAGGGTACAGGGATGACCTCTGAGCATGGGCAGTGCACAAGGACTGCTGAAAGAGTCCCAGGATCAGTGCCCAGTGCAGGCCCCTCTGGATGGGTTTCAGGTCTGCATCAACCAGCACAATTCTAGGGGATTCTCCAGTGTCCACAGGTGGGTCCCCCACACTCCAGTCTTCACGTCTGGAGCTGCCAGGAACTTCTTCCTACACATAGCTTCACTGACATGGCCTGCGAAAAGACCATGGATGGGACATGACCCCTGTGCCAGCACACTCACTACTCACTCTGGTACTAGTCTCCTTCCAGCATTGTCCAGGACTCCCTATGTTGTCTACTCTCTCCGAGGTGCAAAGCTGCCTGGGAAGACGCCTGCCCACTGAGTGTTGGGCCCTTATTCAGTTGGCATTTGCATCTGGGATGGAGCAAAACCTCAATATTCACATCAGATTAGTGCCAGGCTGGCTTTCTGGGAGCTTCATTTCTGCCACATGGAGGTCAGCTCACCTCTCTCTGCAATAAAAAGGCACCTGAGCAAGGATTTGCAGACAAGGAGAAGGGTCAGGCGTGAACCCTGCAGCTCTCAGACCCCCACTGCCAGTTTCCTTTCTGCTTTTCTTTTTGTTATTTTTATTTTTGTTTGTTTGTTTGGGGGGCGTATCCAGCAGTACTCAGGGCTAACTTCTGATTCTGTGCTCACTTCTGGCAGACTTGAGGGAACCTAAGGTATGTTGTGGATCGAACCCGAGTTGGCCACATGTGAAGCAAATGCCTTCCCTGCTGTGTAATCACTCGGACCCCTCCTCTATGCCCTTCTGTGCACCTGGTTTACAGGAAATTGAGGGGTGCAGGGCCTTTCTGAGCCTCAGGAGTCCTGCTGAGGGGCTCTGCAGTGGGTGAACTTGGACTCGGAGGTTCAGAGAGTATCAGATGCCAATGGGCAACTGGCTCCAGGCAGCACTGTGTGATGCTCTATCAATGTCCTGCCCAAACCAAAGATGGAATTGTGACCGTGAACAGACACACCTGGAAGTGAGATCATGTCCCTTGGTGGGGGCCAGCAGGAAAAGGTTCCAGGATCCTCTGACCCATCCAGGTTGCAGCTGAGGACGAGGTGGCAGGTGTCTTGAGGAGCTCTGGCCAGCTGCTTCTGACCACCAGCTCTGACAAAGGAAAGCAGGAGTAGTTGGGGTCACCCTGCAGGTATCAAGTTCTGGGCTAGAAAAATAATGTGCAAATTGCATATTATTATTATTATTATTATTGTGTGCATGTGTGTGAGTGTGTGTTTGTGTGTAAGTATGCTTGTGTGTGTTTGTGTGTAAATGTATATGTGTGTGTTTCTGGTATGCGAATATATATGTTTATTTGGGCATATGTGTGAGTGTGTGTTTGAAGGAATGTGTACCTGTGTTTGTGAATGTGTGTAAGTATATTTGTGTATGTACATGCGCGTGTGTTTAGGTGCGAGTGTGTGCATGTGTGAATGTGTGCGGATGTGTGTGCATATGTGTGTGAGTGTGTGTGAGCATGCATTGCGGGGAGAAATCCAGGCAAAGGAGAAGCAGGAGTCTTTGCTTCAGAGAGAGGATGTGGGAAGGTGCAGGAAAGAGTCCCCCAGGACATGACTGTTAGTGTCACATGACACACCAGGCCTTTTATGCCCCACCCATCTCAGCACACCTAAAATGGGCTTCAGGTGCTTCCCAACCCAGCCGCAGCTGCTCCTGCCCAGGACCGTGCTCCACAGACGCTGCCTCTGTTCCTCACAGGCCTGGATGTTGTGAAATATGGGTTTTGATAACGGGCATGAACTGAGCCTCTAGAAACAGCCTTTTTTTCCTGCTAGCTTTCATGTTAAACTCGACAAAACGCCCATGTCCTCAGTCCCCCTGAATCAGGAGCCGTGGCTGCGGAGAGCAGGACTGTGAACTGTGTCAAAGCCCCCCTTAAAAGTGTTTCTCGCAGCCACATGGACCCACCAAAGCCTGCTCGGCCGCTCCAGCCGCGTCCCCCCGGCTCGCTCTGGCAGAAGGTCCACTTTCATTACTGTTGTTGACTCTCAGGCTTTGCTGTGTTCTGAAAATCAACAAACACACTTCAGGAAGCCGACTCCTCATTTTATCCAATGGTCCCCGGCTTGGTAATGGTCTCCCCAGATAATTCAAGCTGATCTGTGGTGATGACCAGGGGGACGGCGATGATTGTCATGTTAGTAAAAAAAATCAAAACAATCATGTTACGTCAGTTCTTCCATTAAAAGACTTGCTTCTCTGCAAATTTTTGCGCTCAGTAATTAATACTCTGGGGCTTGCGGTTTCCAAGTCGGTTCTCCAGGCATAGAAATGCCACTCACCTGATAATTATTTCAGGAAACCATGCAGGAATGAATGTGATTGACAAATGCAGTATTGCTGTAATTGCCTCAAGCAGAGAAAAGGAGAAAGAAAGGATAGTTAACCAGTTGTGTGCGGAGGGAGGACAGAGGCTGCAAAACCCGCCTGGGCAGGCAGCTGCTTGTTGTGGGCATCAAACAGCAAGACTAGGGATGGCATGGCTCTGGGGGGACCTTTCTGCCCACATGGAGCTGGGAGTCCCAGTGCCCAGCCTGGCCCCATCTCAGGAGCCTGGATCACTGCCGGCCAGGTACTTCTGCCTCAACTCAGAGACTCGTGGGCTGGTACCCTGCTTAATTGTCTCCCTGGGCCTGACACTAGCTGGTCTGCAGGTGACATCTAACTGGTATGGGACATTCTGTGTCCCTTGTCCCCAAATTGACTCTGTGGGAGTCAACTATAAAACTGTTACACCCATGCATGGTCCACATCTGGGCTGGGGAGGTGGGATCACACTGCAAGAACCCCAATTTTGACCATAGCACTTGGTATCTTAGCTGTGGCACTGTTGGGCCCATTGGCTGGTGTTCACCTTCTCTTTGACTGGTTGTCCAGACATTATCTCAATGTCAGTCCCCAATAGGCCATCAGGAAGAGTCCTTGGGCTGAACAGAATCTGGTGTAGCACCAACCCTTTACTTCAGAGCCTCAGAGGGCACAATCCTGGGGCATGTGAGTGGGAAGCAGTGATTATTGTAGTTAGAACATGGCCCCGCTTTGTTCTGGAGGCAGAAGGAAGACACGGTGTCTTATTTTCTTAATTTTTAAAATTGTATTTCTTGGGTTTGGGGCCATATTGGGCAGTGCTCAGGGTGCTAGTCCTTCTTCATGAGTGGTGGTCATTCTTGGGGATCCTAGACATGGAAACAGGGTTGGTTGCCAGGCAGCTGGTTTAAAGGTTTGTGGCACAGCAACTGCACTTATGCACTATGGAGAAGAGGTGCTGAGAGGATGGACTGTCTACACTGCTGCACCATTGGATTCCCGTGGGTGGTCCCCTAAATCTTTGCTCACAGTGTCTCATGCATGTTAGAACTTGCTCCAAGAAGACTCAGAGTCTCCACACACCAGGTGTGGAGGCCTTGAGTGTTTCCACAGTGCCAAAGCGACTCTTCCCTCAGCTCCCCAGCACAGAAAACCAATGGATCGATCACATCCTTGTACTGACCCAGGGAAACTGGCTAGGAACATTCCAGTCTGCTTACTCCCAGCCTCAGCTCAGTGGGATTGGACTGTGTGCTCAGGACTTTCCCTGGCTTGGTTCATTTATAATACAGCATAGACCCACTTCCAGTGGCCATAGTGGCTAGAAGTGATTTGTCTGTCAGAAAAAATAAGGAGTCCAGAAAAGTCCCTGCCATCAGGAGTGTGTCTCCTCCCCAGAGTTAGCTGGAGCAGCTCTGATCCAGCAACTTACCGCTCTGAGGGGTATGTTTGTGGTTAGCTGATCGCAACCAGATTCCTACACTGAGTACTCCTGGTACTCAGAACATGGAGGATTATCAGAACATTTGGGTGCTGAATACTCTTATTACTCAGAATAGAGAATGTTATCAGTACTTTTTGTTTGTTTGTTTGTTTTTTGTTCTTGGGCCACACCCAGTGATGTTCTAGGGTTACTCCTAGCTATGCGCTCAGAAATCACTCCTAGCTTGGGGGACCATATGGGACACCCGGGGATCGAACCACAGAACCTGGGTCCCTACTAGGTTAGCACATTCAAGACAGACTCCCTGCTGCTTGCACCACTGTTCCGGCCCCATTATCAGTATTTTAGATGTTGAATACTCTTGGTAGTTAGAACACAGAGTATTAGCAGCACCTTAGAAATGAAATACTCGATACTTAGAATAGGAAATATCATCAGTACTTTACACTACTTTACAGTACTTAAAGTACTTTACAGTACTTAAAGCATAAGAACACAAGTATTATCAGAACTCTAGCTACTGAGTAATCTCAGTACTTAGAACATAGAGTTTTTTCAGAACTTTAGATGCTGAGTATGCTCTGTACTTAGAATATGGAATAGCACTGGAGCTCTAAATATTAAGTGCTCTTGTTACTCAGAATAGGAAATGTTATCAGAACTTTAGATACTGACTGCTCCTGTTCCTTAAAACACGGAGTATCACCAGTACTTTAGATGCTAGATACTCTTGGTACTTAGAATACAAAATACCATCATTACTTTGGATACTGAATACTCTTGGTACTTAGAATATGAAATAGCATCAGTACTTTAAATACTCTTGCTACATAGAATAGGGTGTACTACAGATACTAAGTATTTTTGGTACTTAGAACATGGAGTATTGGGGCCGGCGAGGTGGCACTAGAGGTAAGGTGTCTGCCTTGCAAGCACTAGCCAAGGAAAGACCGCGGTTCGATCCCCCCGCATCCCATATGGTCCTCCCAAGCCAGGGGTGATTTCTGAGCGCTTAGCCAGGAGTAACCTCTGAGCATCAGACGGGTGTGGCCCAAAAAAACAAGAAAAAAAAAGAACATGGAGTAATATCAGCATGTTAGATGCTGAATATTCTCTGTACTTAGAATACTAAATACCATCAGTACTTCTTTAAAGTCATGGTAGAAAATTGTATTTTCAAGTTTGTTTACATTTGCATTTTTGATATCTGTTTGAGGCTCGGTGCCTTTTTACTGCTGCTGATTAGTTATCTGCGTTTGCTCTTTAGTGAATTATTTATGTCCTTCGCCCACTTATCTGGTGGAATATTCAGGTTTTTTTCCCGATTTGTAAGAGCCTTTTGCATATTAAGGTTAACCCTTGGTCATATTTATTGCAATTATTTTCACCCAACTTCATGTTGTTTGACTTTTAATTAAAGATAATTTTATGTATTTATTTTTCAAACTAGCCCAGGGTCTAAAACATCTCCACAAGAGGAATAGAAATTTTTCAGAGAAGAGAGTTGGACCGGGCGCAACGGGGCAACCTATCAGAGGCGGTGCTGTGGCGGTGGAGGGCCTGGCGTCTCCAGATAATTTCAGCAGTCCCTGACTGCCTTTAGCCTCGGCATAGACAAACATGGTGAGTGGATTTTTTTTTTTCCATTTGGAACTTGTAGGGAGTTGCCAAGTGACTGTTTTGTTTATTTTTCTCTCCGAACATAAATAATTTGGCGTGGTTTCCATACAAACATTTATCATCTCTTCCAAGTTATTAGCACACAAACTCAGGGGCATTGCTCTGTATGGCATGGGGGAGGAGAACCACATGCAAAATAATTAAAAATATCACCTCCGCCCAGGGCCACTGAGTCCTCCTGAAAACTGGTTCCACCCCAGCCACCCTTAGTGGCAGGTGACGGTGACCACGTTAAAGGCTGAGTCCAATATTTGTCTTAGCTGCTTAGCCATTTCCTTCCCTTATTTCCCTACAGCCCTCAACTGAATACCATCTGTCCCCAGTCATTTATTACACTGTAATTTCTCAATTGGTTCCATTCCTTCCTTTTTGATATTTCTATCAGCAAAATAAAAAAAAAGGAGGAGGAGAAAAAAAGGAAAAAGTCTATCACCTGTTACAGAGAGGAAGATGAGAGAGAGAGAGAGAGAGAGAGAGAGAGAGAGAGAGAGAGAGAGAGAGAGAGAGAGAGAGAGAGAGAGAGAGAAGTGAGCAGGAGACAATTAGGATTTCTACATTGCCAGCCACCCTGGACTCCTGCCCTGCCAAAGGGGCTGGCAGGATTCATGTCTGTGCATTCTGGGCAAAGGGAGAGGTTTTCTCTGTTGGGACCACGACCAGTTTTCCCGGACATTCTTGTTTTGTTCATGGCTTGAGAGTCACTAGAAATCGTAGGTCAGAGAAGGACTGCAGGGGCCGGAGAGATAGCATGGAGGTAGGGCGTTTGCCTTTCATGCAGGAGGTCATCGGTTCGAATCCCGGCATCCCATATGGTCCCCCATGCCTGCCAGGAGCAATTTCTGAGTTTGGAGCCAGGAATAACCCCTGAGTACTGCCGGGTGTGACCCCCCCCCCAAAACACACACACACACACACACACACACACAAAAGAGAAGGACTGCAAAGGGCTCACACTTTCTCTGGCAGGGCACTTCCTGTTCAGCCAAGTGGCTCTTCTGGATGCAGAGGACCAGGTAGGTCTTTGGCCGAGGGAGCAATGTGTCACTCAAAGCCCTGGGGAAGGTGAGGCCATGGGAGCAGATGGGATGGTCAAGTACACTATGAATGCATGTTGGCAGGGGTGAGTCTGAGAAAATGCATTCACCTGTGTATGAGGACAGAGATGTGTGTGTGTGTGTGTGTGTGTGTGTCTGGCCACATGAATATGTAAATTCATGTGTGTGGTCATATGTGTGTGGCTGTCTTGGGGAAAAGTGAAATCTAGATGGTTTGTGTTTATTATTCCTGCCTATTCCTGTGGGGAGCAAAGCAGTGCAGGCAGGCAGTCAATGGGCAGTTAGGATGGGTTTGGAGGGGTCTGGGATTCTATAAGCTCTTCTTCTGGTATTTAGTGCTCCCCCAAACCTTACCAGGTCATCCTAGATGCCTCAAGCCAGTCCAGCACCCAGGAAGAGGCAGTGGAGTCTGCTCCACCCCTTTGCCTGAACCCAGGTGCTGAGTCCGAGGCTCATCTGGAATGAGGTTTCTATTTCCTACAGGGGCATGGAATATGCCCTGAATGTACTGGTGCTTCCTGCCTATGACTGTGAGGAGTGGAACAGGGAGAATGTGTCTGAAGGGACAGGGAGGAGGGTGGGCAGAGGGAGAGATGCCCAGGCTGCATATATCTGGACCCTTCAGAAGCTGCCCTACCAAGCTGCCCTACCAAGGCTGTTCTGCATATTAAATCTGAGGGTTTCTGCAAAGTTCCCAGAGCACCATGTGGCCAGTGCTTGTTCCAACTTCCTGTCATTCATGCTTCCACTGTGCCTTCAAGCCCAAGAGCCCAAGAACTCTTTCCTGGAGTATGGGTGGATGGAGGCTGGTGTGAGCAGAGCAGCCTAAGGGTTCCAGGTTCCAGGTGAGAGATCAGGTCCTGCTGATCCTTGGCTCAGGAAAAGGCAAGGAGCATATCTGCTAGGAAATGCCATTGTTCAGAGGCCTGGCTCCCCTCCTCTTGGTCCCTCCACTCCTCTCTGCCACTCTACTTTTCTACTCTTCTAGATGACTCTACTACTTGGCCACTCTACTTCCTGGCCTCTCTTCTCCTCTTGGCCTCTTTACTCCTCTACCACTCTACTCCTCTCTGTGACTCTTGTCTTCTCTACTCCACCACTCTTCTTTCTCTACCACTCTCATCTCTACCTCTCTACTCCTCAACCACTCTACTCCTCTCTGTGATTTTCATCCTCTCTATTCTACTTCTCCACTGTAAAGTAAAAAATGTATGAGTTATGAGATCAAGATATTTCTAAACTCCATGCAGCCAGGTCTGAAGAAGCAGGGTAGTGGCGAAGAAATAATACCAAATCAGTCAGGAAAGGGTAATCATGGCATCTGTAGCCTTTTGCGTTGTACTCTCTCTGCCTCAGCCCAAAGCCAATACTGCCCTTCCTTTATTCAAACCAAATCCTAATACAAGGAGGGAGAATGTGAAGTAATCCAGGTGGGCTTTTATATATCAAAAGAAGAGGTTTTGGGAAGGAGAAAGTTGGGGGAACACCTTTGTTTGGGGTTAATGGTATCATCTTACATACCACCACTTTAATTTCTTCTACTTCTCTAAGCCTCTCTGTCTCTCTACTATGACACTCTACTCCTCTGCTTCTCTACTCTCAGCCACTCTTGGCCTCTCTACCTCTATTTTCATTCTACTCCTCTGTCACCCTCCTCCTCCCTGCCACTCTACTCTTCTCTGCCACTCTCTTCCTCTAGATGACTCTCTTACTCTCTGCCATGCCTACAGATTTTTGTCATGCCGTGTCCCTCCCCAGTGGCCACTGCTCCATATATGGTCTCTGCTGATTCAGGAACAAGCTTCTGACTTTCTTTTAGGCAGGTTAGCCAACCTGCCCAAGGCACCTGGTTGCCAAGTACAGTGTTTGGTTCGCTGTAGCTCATGGCTTTAAACGTGATCTTTATGGATCTTGTTTTCCAGAGAGACCCAAGTGCTCCACATTCACCCAAAAGGTACCCATTCTCTCTAGAGAGCAAGAGCACTTCAGGAGAATCAACTTTCCCTCAGGAATTCTGTGGTTAAAGGAGAGAGAACAACTTTTTTTGACTTTCTAGTTACCCTCATCTTTGCAATACTGCACTCGCTTATGAGGTGCAGAATTTTTCCCTAGTCCTAATGAGGCTCTCAGGAGAAGGCTGAGATGTAACTGACCTCTGACCCCTCACTGAGCCCTAGAGTATGGCCTGAGTCTACACTGAAAACGGTGTAGGAAAGTTACCAATTTCAGAATCACATGACCCTTTCTGAATCCAGTCTAAGGAGTCTCTTTCCTTGGGAATTCGTATCCCTGCAAGCACTCACACAAGATGCAATTATTTAGACATTCCTGAGCATTGCAGAGGGCAGTGGTCCTAAACAGAAACCAAGTTACAATTCCCCAATATAGTTCTAATGTGAGCTTAATATAGGCCCTAATGGAAGCCCTAATATAGACCCCACCCCATATGTAGATGTATAACACAGGACACACCCTATGTACAGATAAATGCATGATATATGTATTGTAGAAATAGGTATAATGCAGGTGCTGCCCCATATGCAGTTGTCAATATAGGCCACACCCTACATGAAGATATCTAACACAGCCACAACCTATATATGTATGTATATACCTATATATGTATATGTGTATATATTATATGTCCATATATGTATAATGAAGGCACTGCACTATACCCATATGCAGATATATGCTATAGGACACACACCTATATGCAGATACATGTATAATATCTATAATAAGGCACTGCACCCATATGCAGATCTATGTTCTAGGCTGCACCCCTATCTGCAAATATATGTATAATAAAGAATACACAGATGTAAATATGTTCATAATACATTGGGACACTGCCTACATGAGCCCATTTCTGATAAAGGTCCCACTTGTTATCAGCAGCTATGCAATAAGACCCCGCCCCACATTCAAATTCGAATTTAGACCACACCCACACATCTAACTACACAAGACAGACCATGCCCATGCACACAAATGTCATCTATACACCACTTCTACACGTGTATCTCCAATATGGGCCCCCGTCCTGGTGCCATCGCTTTCTTTCTGAAGCTGGTATCAGTGCAGCCTGAGTCACGGCCAGGTTGGGTAGCAGGACCCGAAACTATTTTCCCAGCCTTTTCTTCTTTTCTTTTCTTTTTTTCTGGCCACACCCGTTTGATGTTCAGGGGTTACTTTTGGCTATGTGCTCAAAAATCACACCTGGCTTGGGGGGACCATATGGGACGCTGGGGGATAGAACCGCGGTCCGTTCCTTGGCTAGCGCTTGCAAGGCAGACACCTTACCTCTAGCGCCACCTTGCCGGCCCCTTTTCCTCTTTTCTTTAGCTGTGCATCAGACCAGACAAAACCACAGGAGCCTCTGAGTCTCCTCATACAACTGTGAACACACACACAACACAACACATGTGAGGACAGCTCCACCACACTCCCTAAACATGGCATCAGATGGGCCTGAAAACTACCCGTCTCTCTAATCACCCTAGTTTAGCAAATGACAGCTTTATTGTTCCATAAAACACATTAATTGATTCAACTGTCTTTACTCGTGGTTAGGAGGTTTTATATATTTATCTGAGGAGGAGGAGGAGGCTGCGAAATGATGGGGGCGACAGGCGTGTGCCCTAGAAGGAGACGGGGCGGCTCACCAGCTCACCCACGAGCCAGGCTCTGGCAACAAAAGGACAGCTAGAAGACGTTCACGATATCCAAGGCGGACGGGGTGCGAGTGAGCAAGTGAGTGCGAGGGAGCGAGTCAGAACGAGTGAGGTGCACAGAATCGGCTCCTCCTGTACTGCCTCCATCCTTCCTCTCCTTCTCCCACAACGTACCCTTTGCAAACAGCCCTTGGAGTGGGAGAGGGGAGCTTGGAGCATGGCAATGAGGAAGAGGGAGGAGTAATTTAATTGTCTGGTTCCTTCTGTGCTGGAGAATATCAAACAGATGAGGAGGATAAAGCAGGGAGCTCAATAATTAATTTTCACCTTCCTCACTCTCTTGCTTCTGGGGGCCTGGGCCGTGATTATAGGGAAGGTTGGAGGCTGAAGGCTCACTCATTAGCTCTGCGTTGTATGAAAATACCTGTGTTTTCAAAAGGCCTAGTGACAAGAATGAAAAATTTCAGTTATTAAAAATATCCTGGTGTCAGGCACTTTTTTTTTTTGAAAGAACAAAAACTCTCTGATTCCTTCAGATAAATAATGAAAGTGAAGGTTGTTGAAGGGTTAAAGGTCAACACTTCCCTGCTGACTAAAACACAAGGTTGACTTAAAAGATTCTCAGAAGTCATTCACGGGGCGGTACAGCAGACTGGGGTGTTTCTGCCTCCTAATGAAAATGAGGGGCTCCCGGACACGGGCTCTGGCGCCCGGCCATGGAGACCACGTCCCAGCCCAGGCGACTGCGGATAATTAACTGTGGCTGTGCCCGTTTCTGAGTTTATCCAAGGGAGAGTATCAAGATGCGATTAATTCCAAATCGGCTCTTTGGTTCTCTGTCCAAGTGGAAGGAAGGCGGGACTGACTGCGGCCTGGATGCCCCGGGAAAGCAGGGGGACAGGGACACAACAGCCTGGGAGGGGGTGGCCTGGAGGAAATTCTTTCTGGAATACTGATGAGCCCAACACGCATTTCTTCCCAGGCTTAGGTTTCCAACCTGGATAGAATAATTTTTAGCACAAATTGCTCAATCATTCAAACACACAAACATTTCAAGGTAATTTCTGCAAATCCCCATTGTGATCTAATTTCTTATTAAGCAGAATAAAGCTGTTTGGCATTGCAATTAATCAGTTTGGGGCTCCATGGAGCATTTGATGCACTGCGCTGCCTTTATTTTTTTTTTAATTTTAAAAGGAATTTGAGTGTAGAGTGCATTGGGTTTACTCCCCAGGGCCCTTGGTTTTGGTACTGCACTTGCGCACACGCACACACAGACACACACACTCAGACTCCCACACACTCACATATACACTACCCCCCACTCTCACACACTCCCCCATACATACTTATACATAAGCACACTCCCCACAACATACTCACACATACAATCAGACACACACACACACACACACACACACACACACACACACACACACCAATGATCATAGCCAGACACATACTTAAAATGTTGGCACCAAGACAGTCACTCAGCTACACTTGGCACGTGGAGCCCAGAGAGCTTGTCCTTCACTTCATTCCTGGGTGTATAAGTGTGTTTTCCCAAACCATGGCCAAGACAATTAGGACATTTGTGTTTTTTTTTTTTTTAAATGAAAAGGTCAAAATATTTTAGCAATGATCAAATGACCTAGGAGTGTCTAAACATCAAGCAGATAATAAATCATGTTGAGATGTACCTGTTTTTTTTTGTTTGTTTTTTTTGTGAAGCTTTTGTCTGGAGAAAGTCCCCATGTGCAATGTGGGGGATGGAGAAGCTGGGGCCAGGAACCAGCATCTGGGCAGACTTAGGGTTCTGCTCTGCTTGCCTGCCCGATTGAACCACCTCTATTAATCAGGCATCTCACTGTGTAGAGGGGGACCGCTGCACACTCAGACCTCTGGATGTTCCAGGGCAAATGTGACTCCAAGTCTAATCATTCCTTTTTTCAAAGATTCAGATCTAATTTCAAGTTGCAACTGATCAATAGGCAATTTATGAATGGCCAATCTGGTTCTCAGGGCACAGGGAGACAGCGCAGTGTAAACACTCCTTCCCCAGGAATCACCATTGTAAGAGCCAGTTTCCCCCAGTCTCTCACGGAAGAAGAGCACATGTTTTTATTTAACCAGAAAGATCTCGGGGCAGCCAGGGTTATTATTGTTGAGGCAGAAATGATGGTCTTTTGAGTGGAATAAATGAGGGTCATAATTCTCTAATCTGACCTCCCTAACTTCAACAAAGGAAAATAATCTGTTAAAATGTCTCAGAAACAGCACAAATTAGCTGAGGTCAAGCATGGGGCCCTTTTACCGTGTAAAATCCACCCTTCTTGATCTTCAGAGCATCTCTTGCTACTTCCCTCCCTTGCCCTGTGAGAAACAAAGCTAGGGGAGGGAAATCAACAGAGAGCCCCGAGTTTCAAGTACACTGTAGCCCCTCTTGCTACAGGAGGAAACTACAAAATCGCTATGCTCCCAGGGAAAAGGCTTGTTATCCTCCACGACTCTGCCACCTTCATGGTCCCCAAGCTCCAATTGGTTATAGAGGCTGAGCCTCAGGTGCAATTTTGGGGATATAAGAAACAGTCCCTGAAGTTGGGTGTTTGGAACATCCTCTGAACTTGGAAGGCGCTGGAGAAACCCTGAATACAAAGAGCAAAAGCTCAGAGCTAGAAAGAACAGTTCAGGATATTGAGGCAACAGCTCAGACCACGTTACACCAGAAAAGTGAGGAGCTACCAGGCACCCCCTTTTTTTTCCTGTGATAGTTTGGGAGGCAGGATAGGGTGGGAATACCCCCTGCCCAACTCAGGTTGAGCCCTATTTGAGGCTCAGAATCTTGGCTCTGTCAGGTGGGGAAGATCTCTCTCCTCCTCCAGAGGGTTTTGTTCTCTGTCATTCATGACTGAGTCAGGCTGAAGGATTAGATGCTCAGCAGCATGAATTAGCTAAGCCTGTAAGAGCACAGCCTGCCCTGATCCAGGAGGATTAATTCACTTCTCTCCCCACCCTGTGGACAGTCAGCAGGGGCAGTGTAGGCCCTGGGGAAAGCCCAGTCCCTCAAGCCAGCCTGACCTCCTACTGACTTTTATAGTTGGGAAACCTGATCAGAAGAAAAGGAAGAGAGACTGGCTCAAACCTGTGGATTGAAAAGTATGCAAGTGTTGAATAGGCAGTCACAAGAAAATTGGGAGTGGCTGGAGTCCTTCAAGGGGTGACATGTGGATTTGATTAAATTCACCCTCAGAAACTGTATCTACATGTACAACTGCTTCTTCGATTCTCACGAAATTGAGTCAATTCTGGGCCAAGAGATCAACCAATGCACAGGCCGGCTGGAGGCTCAGGCAGGCTTGGAGACTCCTGGGAGTGGGACAGACTCTGCCCCAGCATCTGCAGAGCCACAATCTTGCAGCTTTGGCCTGAGCAGGAATGGGTTTTGTGGCTTATGAGCTTGTAGCCACTCCAGAATCAGCGTCTTCTCCACTGCCTGGCCAGAGCCATGGGATTGATTCCACAGGGTGGAACCCAGGGAGTGGAGCCCGTAGGATTGGGCCCACAAGATGGAAAAAGCCCACAACCTGGCCAGAGCATCATCCTCTGCAGAGACCCTTAGAACCCAGATGTTCAGGAAGAAGAGACACTGACATGTGTGAGGTACAAGGCAGTGCAGAGATGGCACAGTTATTTCTTCTCCCCAGGGAACCTAGCTGGTGTACAATGAAGAGTCCTCCACATTCGGCCCAAGGTGCATCAGGACAGAGCAAGCAGGCAAGGGCATAGGTGGTAGGAGACATACCACAAAGGCGGGACAAGTGGAGCTTCTGAGTTTGCTCTGGAGTGTTTCTAGCTCCTCCGTGCAGGTCCCTGAGCTAACATGAACCCCTTAATTACCAGCTGCTGCTACTGAGAGAAAGAGGAACTGAGGCAGAGTGGGTGGTTACTGCATCCTGCCTCTGATGTGGTCTGGGAAAGTCTTAAAGTCTAGATGTGTGCTAGAAGTTCACGCCCTGCCCATGCCCCCACTGTGTTGGAAAAGACTTAGAAGCTGCTGGAAGGGAAGGAAGGGGCAGGAATGGGGAGAGGGAGAGGGCTATTCTATGGCTCCAGCCCCTCCATATCTATTTTAAATCATCCACAAACCCCATAGTTCTCTGACCCTCCCTGGAGTCTTGGCTGCAGTGAAAGCAGCTGGTCCTGAGCTCACAAGCATTCTGGCTGCCAAGAGCACTTAGAACTGGGTTGGGGAACTCTGAGGGCAGGGGATTGCTGGGAGAGGAGAGAATTGGTAGCCAGCAATGACCAGAGGAACAAAGATGGACTCCCATGGCCCCTTTGTGAGGTTCTCAGCTTTCTAGGCCCCCTTTTCAGAATGGTTCCGGGCCTGGGAGTGCAGAATTAACTCCCGGCTTTGTTTTCAAGTGGGAGGTTTGAACAGTGTCTCAAACCTTCTCTAGGTGGACTAACTCTCTGGGGATACAGGAGCGTCTGGGTCACCTGTTGGGCTATGGCTGGTGTGAAGGCTGCACGTCAATAGCAATCAATAGTGTCACAAGTGATGCATGAGAAGCCACCAGCTCGCGCCTGAAAATCCGCCTGACAGAAAGGCCAGACTGGTGCCGCCGTGACATGAAGCTGATGGGCCTGCTAGTCACAGCACCACTGACTGCCTAGTCCCCACTGTCCCAGCGGCTGCTGGCTGCACCCGGACCCTGCATGTTAGGACAGGGCAGCAGCACATGTTGTGCACTGGGAAGAGGCAAAAGAAGCCTGCACAGCCTGTTCCTCCAGCTCTGCCAAAGTGGACGGTGGCTGAGTGGGCCCATGTTGTCCTTTCTCAGATCTCTCCTGCCTGATCAGGCATTTTGGCTATCAGCTCATCCCCCACTTACCTGGCAAAGGAAATATCTTGCTAACTTCTGGGACATTCTTTGGCTGAACTAGCCTCGGCAGCTTCTGGAATTCAGCAGTGAGTACTATGAGGGCAGATCAGTGCACAGGTGATTTCTATCAGCACTCTGAGTCTCAGAATCTAACTATGTGTTCCACAGTATCACTGAGGCTCCCAGAAGCAGGACAATAGGACACCTAGTTCTAGGCCCATGAACATTCCCTGTCGACCTCCAGTCTTAATAAGAACGGCTCAGGGCCCTGGGCTGACTGACTCAGCTTCCCCCATGTCCTGTGGGCAGCAACCTCATGCATGGGTGTCTCTGCCCCCTATCTCTATTCTGTCCCCTTGGAGAGGCTGATTCAGAGCTGGGGAGACTCTCAGGGGCTGCTTGTCCTGTGCCTTGAGACCCCTCAGTTCCTTCGGGCACCAAGAACATGGCTAAGTATCTTTAGATCTGGGCATGCAGTGAGTAATTCCTGGCCCAGCTAGCAGGTGGGGAGAGATACAAACTCTGGCCACACTGGTCTCTCTCTGTCCTTAGGGCTCAGCCGCTCACTTCCCAGTGATTATTCCTGAGTCCCTGGGGAGGGTACAGTCCACTGTCCACTGCCTGTATCCAAGTCTGGGCTCTGATATCAGGGCTGACTGTGAGTGGGTATTGGTTCTCTAGGGCCTTCCTGTGGACTTGTGTCTAATTGAGGGAGCCTGGGTGCCCCAATCTTTGAGGCTTGAACTGCTTGGTGGCAGCCTTGAGCCCCAGCATTCACAATGGTGATAGTGGTGAACTTTGCCACCAACACCCACTCCTGTAATAGACCTCCAGGCCCCACCTGCCTCTGTGTGCCCTGGGATTCCCAGTGGAGTGGCTGGAAGTGGCTTCTTCACACAGGCTACAGCCCAGGGCTGTCTTGAAAGAAGATGCCACTTGGAGCCCATGGGAGAGCAGGAGAGGCTGTGGCAAGGACAGAGAGGAGCTCTGCTCCCTTCTGGGGGGGGCGGGGCTAGGGCCCTGAAGTTCCCACAGTTGTGCACCCTCTACATCCCCCACCCCCCGGCCCAGCCTTTGGAGGCCCCTCACCACCATCCTGCTAAAAGCAGCAGCAGTGACAGCTGAGCCCCTGACCACAGTGCAGCCGTTAATGGCTCTGCAGGCCCAGCTTTGGCTTCCTGAGCGCCTGAGCAACATTCACTCATTAGCAGATTTCTAGAAGAATCCGGTGCCTCCATCTCTATGGAAACTCAGGGCAGGCATCAAGTGGGCTCAGAGCAGGGGCGCTTGGGACAGTCCTGGGTCAGCTGCTCCACTTGCTTCTAGGCATTGGGTTTAGCAGTGCCAGTAAGATATAGTCCCACTCCTGTTCCTGCATGATGGGCTTTGTACTAGGACATGGAAGTGAAAGATATTGACGGTGAGGATGTGCTCAGTGTCAGAGGGGGGCTTGGCATGGGGAGAGCCCTGAGCTTCTCATATGGGTGTGACTGAGCAGCCACAGAGTCGGTGAGACTCAGGGCCCCTGTTTGTTTGGTGCACTTCCAAGATTCTGAGACCCCAAAGGCTCCATTTCTTGCCTGCAGGCCCTGGTACTCAGTGCTGAGTGCAGGGATGAAGCTTTTGAGTGCCTGTTCTTCAGGTGTCTAAAATTTTCTGGTTGGTTTCACCCTATTTAAGTAAAATGGATTTTCCTGCCAGTGTCCAGGAAATGGGGGCTCAGATGTGCAAACCTCATGCTTGGAGGGACAGAGGGGCCCAGGCAGGACAGGTCAGGCATAGGCAGAACACAGAACTGGGGAGGTCAGCGTGGGAGAATGTCTGGGACTTGGACCCACTAATTCAGCAAATACAACCTTCTCATGTGTGAGTTGTGCCCACAGAAATACATCCTCAGATACATAGAGACAGATGGGCACATGCAGACACACCAGAGACACACAGACATGAACACTCAGAGACACACAGACACACACCCTCAGAGACACACTAAGATACACAGACACACACACAGGGACACATACATGCACCCTCAGACACACACTGAGGCACAGAGACAGATGGATATGTGCAGACATAAAGACACATACACACACATACACTTCTGAGATATATAGAGAAATACAGACACATGCAGAGATACATCACATATACCCTCATAGATACACCTACAGATATATAAATATACACACAAAGAGACACACAGACACATACAGAAACACAGAAACACATGAAGAGATACACACACACCCTCAAAACACATACAGACACTGATATATACAGACACACAGATACACACAATCACACACACGTACCCTCAGAGGCACACACACACACTCATACCCTAAGAGACACAGTGACACAAAGGCACATACAGACACCCATGCCATAGGTACCCCCTGAGAGTCTGAGCTGAACTGAACACCAAGCACTTCTCTTGAGCTCAACCTTGTAATGCCCTGGGAGGGAGGCGCGAGTGGTGCTAATGGAGCCTGGCCGGGGCCAGGCACCTCTCACTCTCATCCTGGTGCTGCTTCTCCCTTAAGCTCTCAGACCTGCTCCTGTGCAGCCTGGGGATCTGATGGTCCTGCAGAGCTTTCACAGCCAGAGGGCACCTGAGATGGGGTGCATGTTTCCTCAGGGGAGGGAATATGCTTCGGAGCTGTTGCTCAATATAACATCTTTGCAAAGTCACAGGGAGACCTTGTGGGCATGCCTGCCTGTCATGGTCCTCTGGCTCTACAGAATAGTGGCAAAGAGGAGAGCAGATAAGCCAGGATAACTTTACAAGCGTGGAAAGGAGGAGAAGAGATAGGGTTGAATGTTTGCTAGAAGTAGAAGCAAATTCATGGACTGATGATCCACTGAGACCAACACTGATCTGTGATCTGAGAAAGTGCCTGAACAATTCTGAATATAAAGACTGCATTGATGGTAAGATGGATGGTAGGATGAGGTCCTAGCTGGAGTAATATGGCAGGAAAAAGAATTAAGTCACATATAACAAAAAATGAGGCAAGAGAACTGTCCTTATTCACCCAAAGAAATAAAAAACTGTAGAGAGTTTGGTGAAATCTGGAGGAAAAATGTTTCTAGAACAAACAATTGAATTTGATAAGTGAGAAGATCCAGTGGTAATGAAAACACACACACACACACACACACACAGAAAAATCAACCTGACATCTGTATAATGTGCTAAAGAAAGAGAAATTAAAAAAAATAAAGAGTCATAACTTTAGTTCTGAATAAAAGACCTGAGAGTTAAGACATAGAGATTGTCCTCATTGGCCTTACACTTTCTATAAAACCCAGTAGTGGATTTTTGGGGTAGATATCAAAGTTTTGCAGTAGTTTGTAGATAGTGACAATATAAAATGCATGTGAGAAATGAGCTAGAACTACAAAACAATTTTGGAAATGAATAATAATAAGTTGTGGGGAGATTCTTAGGCCATGTCTGGTAGTGCTTGTCCTATCTCTGGCTTAGGACTCAGTTCCTACAGAGCTCAGGGTACCCTCTTCTGTGCCAGGGACTGAACCCACTGACCCCTGTTTGCAATGCCCTACTCTCTGGACTATCTCACAGTACTGGAGATGATAAAATTAAAAGACTATGAGATCTTTAGTTTTACTAAAAACTACAGTAATCAAAGCAGCAATGCTGTTGAAATAACAGACACTTCAATTAGTAGAATGAAATCTAGAACCAGAAATAAAACACAATTGATTCATTTTACCCGCTGGGGGAGATCCTAGGTGTGGCTCCCAAAGAAATAACTACAAAAACCAAACCACTTCAACTATTCACGATTTTAGCCTAGGTAAAGAGTCATCCTATATATCTCTAAAAGAAGTCTGAGGAAGAAGTCAGAGATTGAGAGACACTATTTGCAAACCACAAACCTGAAAACAAAATCTGTAGAATCTATAAAGAATCATCTAAAACCCATGACAGGAATCAAGTCATTCCATTTTATTTTATCTTTTTGTTTATTTTTGTTTGTATGTTTGTTTTCATTTGGGGCCCTGGTCAATTCGTTTTAAAATGACTGAATGTCTTGAAAACTACACTTTACCCAAGAAGATAGCAAATGGCAAATAAGGCAGTGAAAAAACATTGAACCTCACTTAGCATTAGAGAACCGTAAATCAAACCTACAAACCATGGAACTATGAGAAAGGGGGAGATAAAAATCCCCATGACAATGACAAGTGACACAGAATAACTATGTCTTTATTCCTGGCAGAAAGGCACCAAGTACAGCTGTCCTGAGTCCAGTGGTTCCTTCTACTGTCACACAGCCCTGACAGCTTGTCTGCTGTCCCCAACTGACATGCTCAACTTGGGGAGTGGAAGTAAAAGCCACACGGGATCCATGGCATTGCTCAATGCTCCTTTATTTCTGACCACTGAGCATGTGAATAACACAGCATCTTTCATTGGTACATGGAAGTAAGTGACTGAGGAAGGGACCCACCAAGGAATGGGACTCCCACACTGTAGAGGGTGAGCTAGGGAGCCTTCCATCTGGGAAGGGCCTCAAGGCACTAGACATTCAAGAGGGGGAGCTCACTATGGGTGCAAGTGGGGTGACTCCGGTGCCATGGCACTACTCCCAATATAAACTCTATTGGTGGTATTTCAACACAATGGGCATGGGAGGAACATGTGGAGGATGGGGAAGATGTGTGCTCCACTACCCATTATGGTTTTATAATTATGTCTATGTTTTATATTATGTCTTTCATAAATGCAGATCACAACTCGGACAACCAAGCTCCAAGAACATCTCCAAGCTGACTTTGCTGAAAGTTCATTTAACTGTTTTATGTGAGGTCCAGAGAGACCTCACATAAGGGCTTTGCCTTGCATGTGGCTGACAAGGGTTTGATTTCCGGTACTTCATACATTTTCCCCCCAAGGACCTCCAGGAGGTCCTAACCCTAAGCACAGAATCAGAAGTCAGCCTTATGCACCACTGATGTGTCCCCAAATAATATATTATATTTAAATATAAGTATATCATATGATATATTACGTAATATATATTATAGGTTAGATTCCAGCCCAATATTTCCCAAAGTTAAGGCATTTCTCCAATTTCCTCTTTCCTTTTCATCTCTCTTTGATGTGTACAAGTCCACCTGGATTCCTCCCACTGTCAACTGAATTTGTCCTGGTGAAGTAAAGAGGTTCCAGTTTGGCTTATCACTTCCAGAGAGACCACAAGGCAAGAAGCCACTGACTTCATAGTTCTCTCCTGACTAGCTTGGTTTATTAATTCTTCATGACTACCTGCTTTAGAACCATTCACCTGGGGTTGAAAATAGGGTGTGTGGGGCTTTATTTTACAATGATATATAATACACATTATGATAATATTATATATGTTAATGTATATATTTAAATAAAGACATGAAGACAACATTGTTTACCTGTCTCACTCATGGGCTTATCAGCACTTTCTTACTTAAACAGGGAGAAGAAAGTATAAGAAAGTCAACGTTCTTGGTTTCACATTTGGTTTGCCATATTGGTGATTTCAGGAGTACAACAGTCCTTAAAGGCACTCAGCTTCCTTCCTCCCTGTGTATAGGGACATGATTTCTCCTATTTTGAATCTGAGGATTCTCCTGTTGAGTTGGATCTGCCAATGATGCCTAAGACAATTGAACTTTCCCACTGGAGTGTTTTCTCACCTTCTTCTGGTTCATAACTTTACCCCTAAACTATGTGGTTAAGCCACCAGAGATGGCAGGACAATCTTGGAGAGAGTCGAGGTCACAGGGTGGTCCTTGCCCAGAGGACACTGTCCTTCCTGAAGAGAACATGAGAGCCTCATGGGCTGGGGGTCTTATGGGAATATGCCTTGAAGAGGTCTCACAAAAGGCCGAAAGAAATATTCATGTGGCTGTGGCCCCACTAGACTTGCCCACAGAATTGGTCTCATGTACTGAACAAATTCATTCAGCTCTGGGAGTGGGGATGTAATTCAGTCCCCCAACAACACGTGTCTGGGAAGGCAAGGATTAAACAAAGGAAGACCTGTGAAGGCAGCTCCAGTGTCATTGCTGTGTATTGGCTGTATTGGCTGTGAACTTTTAATTTTAGTAGCACCTTGGAGGGAGAGTGACCATACTGAGCACTTGCAAAATTGTCACAACAAATTGGAGGGAAACTTGCTCCTGGGACTCCGCTGTGAGCAGGAACCCAAGTGTTTCAGACTGGCTTGGAATTAGGGACCCTGGGTTCCAAGGCTGCCCCATCTTGCAAAGCCCTTGGTATTCATGCCATGTCTATTTGGGGGGGATCTGTGCTATTTGGGTGCAGAAAGAAGCAATGTTTGCTGAGATTAACAAAAGATGCTGGGAGCTCCCCCATGAACATGGAGGCCACAGACCTGAACAGGTGGACAAGCATTATGTGATGGCCATAGTTCCCAGGTCAAAGTTTAGGGGAAGGAAAGCAGGTATGCACTTTGGGGCATATATATATATGTATATATGTGTATATTACATATACATATATATATATATATATGTAGAGAGACAATAAATTTAGAGAGACAATGTATGTATATTGTCTGAGGTACTGGCTTCATTCAGCCTGTGGCTTCTTGGAGCTGCTTGCAGGGTTCCAAGATATCTTGACTCTAGCAATGTGGTGCAGGAAATTCAGGACCCTGAAAGTCTGCAGGAGGCTCTGAAGAGGTGGTTATTGCCTCAGAGCTTTGGCAAAGAATTTCTACTGTAGAACTGGTTTGGGGGCCAGACGGTGGCGCTAGAGGTAAGTGCCTGCCTTGCCTGAGCTAGCGTTGGATGGACTGTGGTTCCATCCTCTGGCATCCCATATGGTCCCCCAAGCCAGGAGCGACTTCTGAGCACATAGCCAGGAGTAACACCTGAGCGTCACCGGGTATGGCCCAAAAACCAAAAAAAAAAAAAAAAAAAAAGAACTGGTGTGAGGCAAAGAGCAAAGAAGGTGCTATGTTGCTTCTGAATCCATCCTGACCCTGCAGTGTTACAGAGGTGGAAACCCATGCTTAGACTTGAGACATGAGTCTCTTGGCCTTGGAAGAACAGCTGGACATGCCCTGCATTCTCCGCCTTCCCAAAGGCACTGGAGAGAGCCCAGGGTCTACCAACTCACTGCAGTTTTGGTGGTGGAAGGGACAAATACATGGCTTTTCCCAGGAAGAGTGGGGACAGACAAAAGGCTTTTCCTCTAGGAAGAGACCCTTATGCTATTTGTGGCACAACCCCTCCATATATATATATACATATACATACACATACACACACACACACACACACACACACACACACACATATATATATATATCCAGGGTTATTACTCAAAGTGGTATGTGGAGAAATGAGCTGAACTGTGCGTAGAATAAAATAAAAATAAGAACCACCTGCTTTCAGTTGACAGCTACAAATGCAGAAATTGAAACCAAACACGCAGGAGGAGATGAAGTAATATGCTCTCCTTCTCCCACAAGGTCGCTCCACTGAAGGCCAGCCATGCCACAAGGTACTTTGAGAGTGGGAGCTCTGTGTAAAACAGGTCAGCAGGAGAGCTGACCCATAGGAGGCCCAGCCACCCAGGCCAGCTGCTCAGGGAAGAAACTAAGGAATCCAAAGTGCATGCTCATGTATAAAACAATCAGAAAACCTGAAGTCTTGGCATTGTGGCCACACAAACCTCAGCTTCCTGGGTCGGATTTCTGGGCTGCTCTGTCCTAGTCTCATGGATACAGCCACAGACAAGTCAGGAAAGGCCTTAGGTCTGGAGTATAAGACTGGATAGTGTATGGCCAGATTCATGGTCTCTGGAGAGTCCATGTTGGTTTGGAACCAGAAGTGCACCTGATCCAGCCAAACACACTTGTGCGGGCATGCACAGCTGGCAACATATGGAGATGTCACCCAAGATAGTGACTGGGTGGGAGTAAAGGGTGCTGGAACTAAGCACTGGGGAAGGAGTGGGGGAGTCCACAGGATTGTCTGGGTGGGAAGATTGGTGGCTCGGCTTCTCTCTTCACAGGCTGGAACTTCATCCCAGGCTCTGTTTTTCCATCATGCCCTGGATAAGAATGTCTTTGGGTCTTAAGACACAGAAGCCCATGGTGAGGACACAAGGCTGCCCCGCCCCTGCACTGGCACAGACTGGCAAGATTCGGCTCACTTCCCTGGATATGGTGAGCACTTCTTTGGATGCAGTGTGTACTTTGTTTAATGTGGTAAGTACTGGATGCTGTGACCACTTTCCTAGGAAAAACTCTTGAGCGGTTTCCAGGGAAACTCTTGAGCGGTTATGTTTCATAACATAATGCTATAATAGTTACTCAGGGACAAAAGAGCAGACAAAGTTCCCAGGAGGGAAAGGACAGAACACTCTTACGTGAGGGCCACCGAGTACCTTGGCTGGTTAGTGAGGGTGTCACAGTGGGAACCCAGCTAAGTGGGTTGAGTGTACAGGAGACACAGGAAGGAGAAGCTTGATCTGGCCTCATGACAGGGCACTTGACAGTCACTGGTCATGGTACTCTCAGGCAGCTTAGAAAGGGGAGCAGAGATAGACACTGGGGGGAAGAAGGGCTAGGGGTGGCAGAAGGGAGTGTAAGGGAGTGTGCTCGTACATGTGTGCTTGTGAGTGTGTGAGTGTGTGTGAGCTTGCATGCATGGTTGAGATTTGTGTGAATATGTGTATGAGCATGTATGTATGCAAGTATGTGTGGTATGTGAGTGTGTGTAAGTGTATGTGAGCATGTGTATTGTGTGTGTGATTGTGTGTGCAAGGGTACGTGTGTGTTTGTGTGAGCATGTGAGTGTGAGCTAAATGTAGGAGTGTTTGAGCATTTGTGTGTGAGTTTGAGTGTATGAGTTTATATGTGTGAGTTTGAGTAAGTGAGTGAAACACCCCCAACAACAGTTGCGTGAAGCACAGACAAGCCCATCCCAATGGCTACAATTTCCTCCAATGCCCAATGCATCGATGATGTTGTTCCTAAGTGTTTACCATTTTACCAGTCCAGGATCTCCCAGAATTTAACTAAGTAAAGGCTGGAGAGTCTGAGGAGCTGAGATGCCGAGCCACTTGGCTGTGAGGTCACCCAGGCCTTGACTCTCACACCACCCAAAGCCTGTTGTAGTTTCAGACTGTTTTCCACACACATTCTGTTGCTCTGCCCTTGGGCCCTCTGTGTTGAATCAAAACCTAGTCACCATTGCTGTCCCCCAATTGGCAAGGAAAGAGGCACTTCCTGGCCAGCTCTAGTCTCCCAGCCTCACTACAGACACTGTCCCTGTGGGTCCCCAAGTCTTTCTGTGTCTGCACTTATGAGACCTGTTGGGGTGACCCAAGTATTAGACCAGGAGGTGGAAGTTGGCAGCAGGTCATGGCCGCTATTGTCCTGTGATGAGTCCCCCAGCCAAGGCCAATGTCAAGGAAGCAGCAGTTGCAGGCTCTGGCCAGGGCACTTGACTGGAGTCTGGGAACTGACTTTGAATTCTTGCATCCTTTAATGTGACAGGGAGAGTCTGGGGTTCTGGTCCTTGTCTTCTTCCCCACTTTGGGTTCAGTTAAAGAGAGTCTGTCATGGGGTTTATGATGGAACAGGAAGAGCAGAAAGCTCTCACTGGAGTGGCCCTGGGTCTGTAGGCATCTGACCCTTTTGTGCTGTTCCTAAAGGGGCCCTGGGTGCTCCTTGTGCCCACATCCCTCTGTCCGATACCCAGCACCTTGCATCTTGTGAAAAGAGGCTATATCTTTGCAAAAACTGGTCTGGCCCATCTCCAGGGTTGGAGTTGCCTCACTCACCTCCTATTAGAATAACACACATGATCTGCCAATCAACTGTGCATCTTCTCCGATTAAAAATCTCCCTGCCCAAAGATACAGCTTTAATACCAGGGGAATCCGCAATCAGAAATCTTCTCTGAATACGGGATTTGGGCTGATTTTTCTTTTTTTTTTTTTTTTTTTTTTTTTTTTGGGTTTTTTTTTTTGGGCCACACCCGGTAACGCTCAGGGGTTACTCCTGGCTATGCGCTCAGAAGTTGCTCCTGGCTTGGGGGACCATATGGGACACCGGGGGATCGAACCGCGGTCCGTCCAAGGCAGCGCTGGCAAGGCAGGCACCTTACCTTTAGCGCCACCGCCCGGCCCCTTTTTTTTTTTTTTTTTTTGACTTTTTTTTTTTTTTTTTTTTTTTTTTTGTTTTTTGGGCCACACCCGTTTGACGCTCAGGGGTTACTCCTGGCTATGCGCTCAGAAATCGCTCCTGGCTTGGGGGGACCATATGGGACACCGGGGGATCGAACCGCGGTCCGTCCTACGCTAGCGCTTGCAAGGCAGACACCTTAACTCTAGCGCCACCTTCCCGGCCCCGGGATTTGGGCTGATTTTTCACCATGAGGACAGACAGGCTGTTTCACACTTGCTCAAGAGTAAGACTTTTGCACCAAAAACACAGACCAAAGAACCTGCCACCTTTTTCTGGGACCATAAAGAGAGACATTAGTATTGGACAGCCACCATGCTCGGAGCCTATAGTTGGTCTTTTGACAGTATGCTTCATGGAAGAAGACACCATGTATCTCTTAGGCCAAAGAAATTTTCTTTCTAATGTCCCCAACATTTGATGTGCTTTTGCAAAAACAAAACAAAACAAAACAAAAAACAACAACAACAGCAACCTACCCCCTCTTATTTACCTCTTATTTCTTTTCTTCTCTTAATTTTACTTATATTCTAGGGGCTTCTGCTTTTCCATAGAATCATAGAACTTGTATCACTTTGTTTTGTTTCATCTCAGGAACATTGAGTGAAAAAAAGAAAAGAGGTCAGAAGCCAAAATCAATGACAGCAAAATTAAGAGACCCAAACTATAATAAGATAAACACAAAATGGACCTGTTACATTAGTAGTCCAGAGGCACAGCGGTGGAAGTTTGGAAGCTTGAGGAGACTATGGTTAAGGGAAATCAACACTGGTGGTGGGATGATCATAATTCACTGTCACTAAACACTTGAAATACAACTGTGAAACACTTGTAATTCATAATGGCCTCAATAAAAAATATTTAAAAAAAAAAAAAAAGAACCAGCCACCTTGTAGTATGACTGGGGTGACCAACCTACATGGCCCAGGTTAGGTGGAAGGTCTTGGAGGATTGCTGGCTGCCACAGGACAAGGAGACACAGTGCATCTTCTGTAAAGGGAATGATTTAGTTTAGCATAGCCCCCTTCTGCCTCCAGGCTCTGGGAGAAGTCAAGGACTTGAGCAACTTTCACCCACCAGTGTCCCGCGCCCAAAGAGATGAGTGTCCTCATCATCTCTGGCACCTTCAGGATGGAGGGTGAGCCAGACCTCAGCTGCCTCATCCCTGTTATATGTAAGCAAATGCATCTTTTCCCATCAGCACTTTTGTGCTCTTGGGATAGAAGCCAGATGCGGAATCTTTGGGTCATGTGAAGTCTCCGTTTCATACCTGGAGAAATGTCCACAATTTCCTTCATTCCCACGAGAAGGATAGTCCTTTCCCCTCTATGGGATCATAAGGACACGTTTTTCTCCTGCCCCATTCAGATATGCACCAATTTACCAGTATAACCAGCCTCTATGGTAAAACTGCATACGGGTTGCCAAGAGAGGGGAGACTGCAGGAAAAACGGGGTCCCAGGAGGCAGAGCATGGAGGTGGGATGGAACAGCACCATAGGAGCATCAGAGACCCCAGGGAAATGCTCCCGGCTTGCCTCGCCCATGCCTGCGAGTCTGGAACATCACATGTGATGTGTGTTTGGAAATTCATCATCATAATTGTGGCAGACATACATCCTGACACGCTCTGTTCCCACTTCCCCCAGCCTGCCTGTCAGCCAGGGTCCACTCTGGAGTCCTGGGGCATCTGTCTCCTGCAGGGTCCCCTCCTCTGATTGCCAAAAGCTGTCCCGGGGGTGTACCGTGCTGTCTCGGCCTATCAAGAACAGTTTAACAACCATTGTCGACGTGGTCTACAGGTATGTGGCAGCCGTGCACGCAGCCCTCAGACTTCTCGCAGGTAATTCAGGGCTTTCATCAGGCTTCAGTGTGTCCCCACGCTGGCTGCGGTTCCTTTCCTGTTGACAACATGCAAAATAAAACAGGACAATTTTCCAGGCCTATGATGCCATAAACCGTGTTCCGATCACACCCCTGAAAGGGATTAGAGATGACACTGCTAATAGCTAGTGGGTTTCTATTTGTTCTAGAAGCAGACACTAATTGTTTGTGTCAGTTTACCTTTTTGTCCCAGTGCTGAGTTTGTGTGTCGCCAGGCGAGGCAGCTTCTGGGGGCTGGGGTGGTCCCTGTTGGTGAGGTGCAGGAGTGTGTCTGTGAGGGGGGGAGGCAGAACAAAGGGCTGCCAGGGATCAGGAGGCGGCCCTGGATTAATTAGGCCGCCTGTACAACACCGCATTTTAATTAATCTGACAGACTCTTCAAACATGGAATTGACTTTTCTCCATCTCCGACCATGTGAGCACTTTTCTTTGTCACTGAGCAGGTCAGGCTGCACTATTCCTGATTGATCATTGGTGTCTGGCCTCTGAGCCCCCATGGACAGGGCCATGGGCTGGGATCTACCCTTTCCAAAACCTTCCATCCAGAGGTCAGTCACTTGGAGTCACTGAATCCCATCTAGAGCTACAGACAGAATTTCACTACTGAGGTTTCTGGGCCTGAGGCGGGTAAGCAAGGCTCAGTGTGAACAAATGCTTCAGCCTTCTCCCAGCTTCAGAAAAGCCAACCTGTACCCTGTCTTTTGGACAGTGTGCTGAGTCCTGAGGCGGATCCGCTGCCCTGTCTCCTGTCAGATCTTCAGGGCAGTATTGGTGACAGGTGACAAGCTTAGGGCTTAGAGTTGAGGTACACTAGAGGAGGTTTTGATTTCTAGGAACCCTCTGGCACCATACTAAGGGCTGGGTGTGTGAGTAAGGGGCCAGGGCTCAGTACAGACAGTCCCTGAGAACCTCCCTCTTGTTTGCTTTCATCAGTCTCAGCTGAGACACACCCACCCGTGGCCCTGGACGCTGCTCTGGGGACAGAGTGTGAGTGGTTGAGTGACCTATGTTGCCGTGGAAGGAGCAACTCGTGGGCCACTGTCAGCTCTGTCCAGGCCTAACTCTGAGCAGCCCAGGTTTGCCCAGTGAGGCTCCTGCTTCCAGCTGGGGGGTTGGCTCACTCCCAGACCCCCTGGGTGGATGCTGCTCCCCTTCCTCACCCTCAACTTAGATCTGAAGCAGGGTTGAAGAGACCCAGAATGAGGAGCACAACTCACTACCATCCTGCCGTCCCTGAAGGGATCAGAGAGTTTCAGGTCCCAGCTGACACCACAGACTGTGTCTCCTGCTACAGGCCTAGGGAATGGTCCTCCCCAGCATCACCTCTTGGGGAAAGGTCCTCAGTATCATGTCCCAGGACTTGCCCTCCCCAGCATCAGTTCTTGAGTAATGGTTCTCCTTAGCAACTCCTTCCAGTGTCTGGTCCTCCCCAGCATCACGTCCCAAGGACTGGCTGTGATCTCCACACCTTTCTGCCTCAACTGAACCTTGCCTTCTCTGTCTTCCTTTGTAGGAAGGACCAGTGGAGCATACTAGCTTCTTCCACAAAGTGAGCAGCAAACTGATCTGAGACAGTATAGACATCTTCAAGGATCTAGAGACTAAGCCCCCAAACTGCTGCTTCAGCCACAACACAAATGAGCATAAAAGGTACAAGTGCCTCAGGACCTGGATCATTGTCCTGGTGCAGCAGGACTGTCTTCAGGAGAGGCCAATAAAACCCATGCCAGGGTGTACCTGATCGCCTAGGTCAGCTTGGACCTGGGGCTCAGTCACCAGCTGCCGCAAGGTTTCCCTGAAAAGCACATAGCACACATCTGTGTCACTGTGTACACAGAGGCACACAACACATATGTGTGTCACTGTCCATACACCTGAACAGATGTGTGCTTACAACACATACACATATCCCCATAATACACTTGTGCACGTGTTCACTTGCAGGTGTGCAAGTCTGCACAACTCTATGCAAGCAAACACACATGATCAGAGAACACAGGTGCATGTGCCCAGGTAGCCATGCATATGCAATTAGCACTCAAGGTGCCCTGTTTCTCCTTCCTTTGAAGATGCCTCTCAGACCAGCCTGTCCAGGGAACCTCTGGCTGCTGACACGTGAGCAGAAGGGCCTCACCCCCAACTGGCAGCCTCCCGGTGCTTGTCCCCCTGCCCCGGGCAAACCCCAATGGGTCCCTCCCCCAGGCCATGCCCTTGGCACAGGCAGCTGCAGGGCCACAGCAGTCTGCACCTCCTTCCCATCTGCAGTTCGCTCCTTCCCTACAGGCTAATAGGCTTAATTTTTTGCTTGGAGTTTGAGGCAAGGCCAGAGGGAATTCGGGTTCTGATGCCCTCCCCAGGGACGGAACAGGCTTGTTTGTGCTTCCATGAAAGATGATCTGGTCTCTGTGATGTTGTCGACTTTCCGGCTGCCCCACGGGGCTAAAACAGCTCAGGAAGGGTTTTTCTGCAGATCTCGTCTATCCCAGCTTCACTCGCCTGTACCGGGCAGGAAGCGCTGACGCCCAGGCAGATGACGGGCCACACAGAGCAGTGCACAGGGTTCTGGGAGTTGAATCCCACCTGTGCCTGCAGCAGCTGAAAGCTCACCAAGGGGCTCTGCCTCGTCTGAAAATGATCCTCTCAACAATGAGTTTGGAGTGAAATTCCTCCCAGCAGCTGCCCATAGGCCTCACTTACTTGGGGGTCAGTGCTTTGGAGACAACCCCTTGCCCACATCCTGGGGCATTTAAAGACCAGGGTTCCCAGTATTGGAGTAACCAGTTTTCAACCTATTCAGGATATTTCTTCTTTGCATGTTGCTTATTTTACCTGGATGGGAAGCACCTCTAGATTGGCCCCACTCCTACCTCTTCTCCACTTATGAGGGTGGTCCTGCTCTTCCCAATAAAGACCTCTGGTCAGATAGACTTCTTCCAGTTTGGGCCCATAGCTTTCCTGTCTGCCTGCTGGTATCTTTTGCTTCTTTGCAGACAGCTTGTGGTGGAAGTTCCTGAACCTGCTTTATCTTCCTAAATTGTGTAGATTATTTCTTGTGTCTTCCAGATCCACATTCCCCAATCTCCTCCAGGGCTTCCTCTGCACCCAGGACTTGACTGATCTTCCTCCTGCTTTCCATCTGGACCTCCTCACCAAGAGATCTGCATACTCTTTTGTGTCATCACATTAGCAAAGGTGAAAAGAAGGTACTGAGAAAAGAATCAAGTTATAGCGAAGAACTTAAGTTCCTAGAAAAGTCTTCACAGAACCTCTGAAATCCCCAGGACTCCCTCAGACCCCCATGGAAAGGACTTTTGTATGCCTGTCTTTTCACATCTGAATTCTATTCCTATTTTTGGCTTTTGGGTCACACCCAAAAGCGGTGTTCAGGGGTTTCTCCTGGCTCTGGGTTCAGAAATCACTCCTGGTGGGCTCTAGGGGCCTGATGGGATGCTAGGGATTGAACCTGGGTTGGCCGCATACAAGGTAAACACCATTCCTGCTGTGCTATCGCTCCAACCCATCATGTCTGAATTCTCTAGAGGACATTTCCAGATGTGTGGATTATTCTTACCAAATGCCTTCATGTTTCACAAGACTCCTCTTCCTCACTCTTCTATGCACCTGGTGTTTTTTCCAAAATAAGCAAAGGGCATATGGCACACAGGTCTACATGCACTTCCAGGTGATAACTGTGGCATCATCTGTGTAACCATCAATCAAGGGATTAGTAATTGTGCTGGTTCCAGCTTTAGGCTACAAGAGATAATGCCTGGGTGCTTATCCCTTGCTATCAGCTTTGGATGACAGTGATAGCATTTCTACAAGACTGGTCTGTATGGGTAACTTGCAGCAAAAGGTCTACACAGGCAAAGGTGGGCTTATATTGATAGTCTTGCTTCCACATCCCATGCTGGGTGAGGGCCCAGTGTACCTGGTGCCCATGATCGTGTCTCTCCCGTTGTCATCATCCAAATTAGCATCTCCTTCTCCACACAGGCCACCTCCTCTCTGCTATTCTTTCTGTGTAAACTGTACATACCTTAAAGGCTGGGAAAATGATTATTCCACATCTAAGTTATGAAACTATGTCCACACCCAAGTCATGAACATGACTCTAGAAACCTTGGTGAGAAGCAGTAAAAGCAGATGGTTCTAGCAGTATTATAAACTCCAGACTTCAAACTAATCACTAGATACCGGAACCCATCATCATCCCTGAAAACCTTCACCCTGGAGTAACACTACAATTCTCTCTGCCCAGGCCTCTGCTCCTCTGATGCTCCTGACAGATGGATCGAGAAGAAGTTCTAATGTTTACAGCACTGATCCTCCTCCCTTGAGAATGCTCATAGTTTTACTCTTGTTCTCATTCTCACAATTCTTTTTGTTGTTTCTATATTACTTGTTGTTATTGTTATTATGGTTTGGTGGCTATGTCTGGTGGTGTTCAGGGTTTTCTCTTGTCCCATGTGTTCCTCAATCACTCCTAACAGTACTTGGTGAATCAGTTATGGTGCCAGGGTTGAACCAGTGTCTCTGCCCACAAGTCAGGTGGCAACTACCTGGCATGTTTTTCCAGTCTTTTCTATCTTTCAACACCTTCTGCCATATTCATAATACTCTAGTGCTTCCTTTTCCATGTTTGAACTTTTCAATGCCCTGCAATTTTTGTGTAAGCCTCTTGGTTCTAGTCTGTTTCTTATTACCAATCTTGTTTCGTCTTTCATGTACAAATTAATGCATGAACATGTGTTGTGCTAATGGATGTGTTTGATTTTCTTACTGTTTCTTGTTCCGAATGCTTTAACTTGATTACGTTTTCTTTTCTTCTATCTATTGTTGTGACTGATTGAGACTTTGTTGATATAGTTTCTGTTCTAGTGATGTTACCTTTCAGTATGTTTTTCTATCAACACTGAGAATTCTTTGCCTTCCTTCAAATAAGGCTAAGATCTGGTATATATTTCCCTCTATCAGGTTTAAATAAAAATGCCCATATATTTTTAAAAATTAACATTATTCTGCTTTCTTAGTATCACTTCTTATTAATATTGTATCAAAATGTTCAGTCCCATTCCCAACAATATGCTGAAATGAGCCCTAAAATGCTTTCTAGCACTTTGGTCTGTTTCCTTTATCTCTGACATTCATTTTTAAAAATCATTTCCAGGCTTTTATTCTGCTGGGGCCCATCATTGAGAATTCTTTAAGAAAGAACTATTGACATTTTGAATGCTGGTGAGAGTGGAGATGCATTTATTCTTTACTTTGGGTTTGAATAATAATTGTGAGATGTACAAGGTTGTTGGTTCAAACCCATTTTTCTCCTTGAAGATACTTTCCCACTGATTTCATGTATCCCATGGCTGGTTTCATTCTGTTGCTTGAACATACTTACCTGTTTCCTCTGTTAACTTTTCTGTGTTGTCTCTAGCGCTGAGTATGCTAGTTAGTGTTCTGACGTCAACTAGATTCTTCCCCATTGTTTCATCAAACCTGCTACTGAGAGGGCACATGGGACCCAACTGCTGGCCTGAATGCTCTGGGAGCACAGTGCTCTCAGAATTCAAGCCCTCAGGGTCTGGGGGGGGCCGAGTGTTTCTAAAGAGCCCCAAATGCTCACACTCACAGTCACAAGAGTCACCATGCCTGTAAAGATGTAATGCAAGTTTATGTGATTCAACAGGCTAAGAGGAGGCAGGTGACACAATGCCAAATACCACAGCATCTTGGTCAGACACATTATTATCCCTATTTAAGGCATTTACATTTATGGGCTCCAAAAATGCCCTTTGGTTGCCCATGTCCCTTCTGCTCCTCTTTTCTTCAATCCCCTTTAGGCAATGCTACCTTTCTGTCTTTGTTGCTCCAGCACTTGACAGAACATTCCAAAAGAATCATCATAGACCATTCTAGAAGCATCATTCCAGAAAAATTGTCACAGAACATTTTAGAAGAATTATCACAGAATATCCAAAAAGAATCATCACAAAAAATTCCAGAAAAATCCTTCTGCCAGATTTTCCAGCTCTCCAAATGCATCTCTAGCTGTGTCTATTGTAGTATTCACCCAACATGGTGACTCTTTTATTTATTTGCTCTTATCATTGATTTTTATTAGAAATACTTTATTTTTTTTATCTATACCCTTTGTTTCTTTTCAAACATGTTTTTAGTTTCTGTGGAGGAAAGTCCTCTAAAATCTTGAGATCCTCCAGACCCTGGTTAAAGCATCCTCATTTCAACATTAATTTTATTTCCTTGGACTATTACAGAGTTCAAATGGATTTAATATTCACATTTCTCTTAATTGGCCTTTAGGGAGGAGCCACTTTTAATCTATTTTTTCTTGATGCAGTCTTTTTAAAATTTTTATATTTTTGGGTTTGGGGTCACACCCTGCAATGCTCAGGGATTACTCCTGTCTCTGTGCTCAGGGATTTCTAGGGAGCTCAGGAGACCAGATGGGGTGTAGAGATGGAACCCAGGTCAACTGTGTACACAACAAGTGTCCTTCCTGTTGTAGTATGTCTTGAACTTCATTCTTGGTTCAGTTTTGCTGATTTGGGGTGACTAACATGGCTTTTCAGCAAACAAGGGTCCTGGGAAGATGTTTGCTTTATCAATGTCATTTTGGAACTTTCCCTGTAAAGGACTAGAGTTCCTTAGGGCTGCCGAACATTCAGGCAGAATATGGGAGTGAAGGTCACGGCTGAGTGTGTGTCTTATGACTTGGGACATTGATGACTGATGCCCACACAATTCTCATGCACCAGTAGCAGGCAAGGCCCAATATCCAGACCCAGAGACCTGTTCCAGCTAGAGTTGGGAGCCTTGGTGACATGGTGACACTCTATCCTGGGTCTGCTTTAGATGGAAAACAAGCTCATAGGAAGGCACTTTGAAGTCCTGAGCCAAGCAAAGTTGAATCAAGTTGTTACCGAAGGAAAAGAAAGAAAGAGGATAGAACAAAGCCACAGCCATTAGTGCTGGTAAGTAACGGCCAACTCAGCTTTTTCTCTTGGAAGATTTTCCAATGAGTAAACACAAATTCTGTGCTGTTCAGCTCTGCTTACACACTCAGGAGACCCGAGGGCACAAACATTTTCAAAGGGAAGAGTCAGGGAATGCCAACAAAAAGCCAATTCGTAACAGGGAAAGAAGAGTCTAGATCGGATGATTAACTCAGACAGGGAAGGATGCAATGGATAGTGGAGAGGGAACGAAATAGCCTGGAAAAGAATCATAGTTGTCATCCTGTAAATAGTGAATAGTATAAATTAAGCCATATCAAGGAAAATTAACTATGAATAAAAATATGAATAAAATCAGAACCACAGAAGGAAGATTTAATACACTTCCTCCAGTATTGAAAAATCAAACAGACCCAAACTAATGTGAGCCAGCAGAAGATTTCATGGGAAAAATCAACAAGTTTTATCACACAGGAATACTACCAGGCACAGGGTAAGAGTCAATACTGGAGACTCATCTTAGATGTGTGTGTGTGATGAGCTTATGTTGGCACACAGATGGACCTGCATACATAGACAGGAATACACATATGGGCACACACATGAACACATAGAAACATACATATGTGGACACACATATGACCATGCATAGATACACACATGCCTTTACCCTATAAAGACATTCTATTTCTTCAAATATCAATCACATATAGAGAAAGCCAAAGCTTCAAAGTCACAGGAGAAAAATCTAGACGAAGACTATGGCTTTCCAAGTGCAGGAATCTTACCAGGAACAATAGTGCTCTTTAGAAATGAAGATGAAAAGAAAAATTAAGGAACAAAGAAAAATAAAAGGGCTCAGTCACTTGAAAATGAAAAAAAAATGCATAGAAACAAACTTTTTTAAGGAAATGAGAATGAAGAGACCATGAAAAGGCAATGGTTAAAAACTGGATACAACTTTTATAAAAACCCTCCAGCACTAACTAAGAGACAAAAAGCAAACATTCAGCAAAGAGATGAGCATCACTAACTGTGGATCTCAGCAATGGGAAGCTGAGCAGGAATCCGCACCTCACATCAGAAAACTACTCCAGAATGAGCACGTCTGGGCCACCTTTGAAGAGTGATGGGTCTCTGGAAAGGATATTGGTCACCAGAGTCCTCATTCCTGGCCATGATTAGGAAACTATGATTCAGGTGCCAGTCAAAAGCTCTGCAGGATTTGTTTCATTTGAAAGATTTTTCACAACCAGATGAAGTTAGACCAACTCATATCAGGGCACTAATATTCCCAGTTTATTTCCAAAATAATCAACTGTTCTTGCCAATGCAGATGGCAGGACCATCAAAGAAAAGCAGGAAGAATTACTCAGTAGAAGACAAGAACTTGCATTTTAGACAGGGATTTATTTTTTGGTTTTGGGCCACACCCAATGATACTCAGGGGTTACTCCTGTCTATGTGATCAAAAATTGCTCCTGACTTGGGGGACCATATGGGATGCCGGGAATCAAACCCAGGTCCATCCTGGGTCAGCTGTGTGCAAGGAAAACACTCTACTGCTGTGCTATCTCTCCAGCTTCTAGAAAGGAAAATTAATAAAAATGATAAACAACCCTTGAAAATATCAATTGCCCCACCAGATAGAAAAGTTAATTGATAAATGACTGAAACTTTAAAAATTCACCTATTTAAAAAGTAATTCTACCAAAGAGAGGAGCCAGAGAGATAGTACAGCAGAGAAAATGTTTACCTTACATGCAACAATCTTCTATGATTTTCCTAAGTCTGACAGGAATGTTTCCTGAGAGCAGAGCCAGAAGGAACCTGTGAGTATCCCAGGGTATGGCCCCAAACCAAAACACAACAGTAATAATACCAAAGACATCTCTCTGGTTCCATAAAACAACCAATAAAAATTGTGAATGCATCATTTACAATACAATAAAAAAATTTAAAAAAGAGATATTCTCATCAATTGAGTGAAAGGACACAGGAAGCCCTAGAGGTTTCTAGAATTCCTATGCGCTAAGACATGGAAACATAAATTGTGTGTGAATTAACCAGAAGCTAAAGTTACACAACAATTTCTGCCCCTTGAAGCTGCTGAGAGACACTGGGGTACATTAAAACTCTGAAAGGCCCATTTCTGCCAGCTGATGAGAAACTGAGTGGAAGTCCAAGGTGCCAAGAATAGTTAGTTTCTTGTCACCTTAAAAATGGTCAAGTGGTTGGGGCCGGAGCGATAGCACAGCGGTAGGGAGTTTACCTTGCACAGGGCTGACCCGGGACAGACCTTAGTTTGATCCCTGGAGTCTCATATGGTCCCCCAAGCCTGGAGTGACTTCTCAATGCACAATCAGGAGTAACCCCTGAGCGTCACCAGGTATGGCCCAAAAATAACAACAACAACAACAAAAATGGCCAAGTGGATATAAAATCTCCAGACTAGGCTGAGGGTGAAATATGTATAGTCTGGCCTCTTCTACTTGTATCTTCCCCAAGTTGCTTGCCAGAACTATTTTTATTGAGAACAGAGACCACCCCCAGGTGATGCAGTAAGCACAGGCTATTTTGAGCCGGACCCACCCAGGTTTATACATAAAATACTATTTTTTTTTTAGATGAAACCAAGTTGTAAACAAACAGATGCAAAAGAACCAGGGATGATCTTTGTTTTAGGTGAAATAAGGTGTAATCTAACAAGCAGGGACAATTGCTCAGCCAGAAACCTCAGCTCATTCCTTGAGTGTCGCTGGAGGAATTTTAGACTATTTTTGGTCAAAATGATGCTTGAATTAACCAGTTAAACTGGAGCACTGGGGGCAGCAGCAGTCAATGGATGACAAAGGAAGTGCTGGCCAGCCCCACCAGTTGGGATTGGTCTGCAAACCAACAGCTGGAAACTGGCCATTTCCAATGCCAATGGGTCCCTTACAGCCTCCCTGTTCTGCAAGGGAAAGACAACTAAAACGTGAAAGGCAGAAAGAGCCATGCTGAGGAGACAAGATCGGTGTGTATGTGTGAGCCCAGGTAGAGCGGGGATAGCAACAAGCAGAGACCAGGCTGCTTGAAAGAAGCGTTAAGGTCCACAGGCCCTGTAGCTGCCTCGAAAACCCTTCACCCACCCCTAGTCTGTGTTCTTAGAGACAGGGCTCATTGGGATCTTGGTAAGTTTTCCCTATTTTTTTTAAGCCCTCACACTCTACCAAAGGAATGGTGGGAACCTTCCCACCTGCCTAAGCCTCAGTTCTGGTCTGGGCCAGAAAGCACAGAAGAAACAAGAAGAGAATCTGCTTCCTGGGCAATGAATCATAAGCCTGTAATTTACCCCAAAGAAATCTAATTATTTTTACTCCACCATAATCTTTACTATTCAAAAGGTATAACAAGAAAAAAATTTGATTTTATTAGCCAAATTTACTAGTTAATATGACTGAGAACTCCACATAAAATGTTAGTATTAAATATTAACATATATTCATAAAATACTGGAGTATTAAAACCTAATATTTAATATAGCCCATTAATTGGGTGTGTGTCAGTTTCAACATAAAAGAGAAAATTGAAGGCCACAGTGACCTTTCCAAATGGGCCCCGGGGCCCACAGTTGCACTCTTGGAATGCAGCTCTCTGGAAACTGTGGCCCTGTCCCATTTGGTTGCCACCCCAGAGTACCCCCAAGACTCCCCACAGTCTGGCCTCCAGGGCAGGACACACGAAAGGTTCTGATCAGGAAGGGGATAGCCAGAAGGTTTCTGACTCTCCCAGAAAAGCAGCAATATAGCCTTAATTCCAGTGAGGTGAGGTAGAACCGGGCCCAACGGTTGTGGGGAGACTTTGTGGGTGCTGTGCAGGATGTAGGGTATAGTAGAGCAGGATACATAGCCCTCCTCGCTCCTCTTCTCCTGTGAAGTCCCCTTCGCCCCTTCTGTGGGCGCCAGGACTGAGGGAGCATCTGGGGGCAGAAGGCTCAGCTCAGAGAGACACGGGGCATTGTTGGCCTCAAGATTACCCCGAAGCTCTAGGGATAAATATGTAGCTTCTGAGTCCAGGAAATACCTGCTACCTCACAAAAGTCACAGCCAACCCCCTGGGTCTTATCACACATATTTCAATACCTTTATTTTAAAAGGTGCTCAAAATAGTGATCGGATAGATCTTTGAAGTGGTCCTGACTCTTACAGGGTTTTAAGGACAAGAACTCACAGGGTGCGTTAGAAAACCCACAAAGTAAAGGGCTAGAGGGTGCTGTCCACTCAACAAAGTTACAGAGAGACCAGTAATATCCTTCCTGGTGTGGCCAGACCATCGTTTATGGTGGCAGTGGAAAACTGTATTTAAATTAGAAATGTGGAGCATAATATTTATTGACTCTGTGTTTCATTATCATCAGAAATTAGTTGGTTCTTGGGCAAACAGTTTATAGCAAGATATAAATACGTTCCATTGACCCATTATCTGGCTTAATATACTGTGAGTTATTGGCAGACACAGTAAAACGTCCTAACAGCTATTAACCCTTCAACATCATGCAGGCATGCCTGGGCCCTTGGGTGCTGAGAAAAAGGTATGGACTTTGCTATTTGAGGATCATCTCCCACCAATATTCTGCCCTTCCCAGATTTTAATATATCGTCCACGTTTATGGGCCATAAAATAAACCTCAAGCTTACAAAAATTTACATGACAATATTATTTGTTTTAAAGGCCACGTAAATTTTAGTACAGTGAGAATGATGATATAAACCCGTAGAACAGATTTGCTAAAAAAAAAAAAAAAAAAAAAAAAAAAGTTCCCCAAACTGCAAAAATAGAACATTCAGGATCCAACACAGTCAGAAACAGGCCGGCCTGAACATGTGGGCTGTGGCCGTGTCACAATGCAGGGGACGGGCCCCAGGGAATGAGGCACCAAGTATAGGGATTTTTCTCTAAAACTCTAATGAATAAACCCAAGAATTGTCTGTACAGATGGCTTATTGTGGCACCTGCAAACATCTCTGTCACCAGAAGGGAGAAAGGCCCAGCTATAATGGGGCTGTATGGGGGACCGGGGACAGGCTGCTTCCCTCCCAGTCCTCTGACTTCACAGTCGTCTTGTCCCCACACATCTGGGTTGGCACTCCTGTCTGTCTGCCCAGAGCAAAGACTGACCTTTCGAGCTCCTAAGGGGACAATCCCAGTACTTTAATCTCCTCTTCTGAGAACTCACTCAACTCCTCATCTGTGGTGGGCAGCCAGAGAAGAGAAGGTGGGATTGAAAGAAGGATCAAACCTTCACTGCCCGGGGTTTTGGGTTTTCTGACCTATCCTTGTGATTCCTGGCATTAAAACTCTCTGAGAGTCAGGACCATTTCAAAGATCTGTCTGATCACTATTTTGAGCACCTTTTAAAATAAAGGTATTGAAAGACATGTGAGGAGACCATGTCTTTTTAGGCCACCACTGTCCAGTTCTGTAACTGCCTGTACAAAAAAAACCAGATCACATGACACATCCCTCAACCCATCACTGTAAGAGAAACCAAAGAATCGGGGGCATTTCAGAGGCTGGGCCAGATCCACAGATTGGTCCTGTCTTGCTCCACAGTCATGAAAGCTGCATCTGAAGAGACAAATGTCCTCATGGCTCTTCTGGACTGCCTGGTTCCACTCATTTGCTGCAATTTGATGGAGGAGGCCCTGCAGCCCAACAAGAAATGGGACGATTCTCCTCCCAGCTCGATGCACTTTTGGATCATGTGTCTCCCTGGAGCCTAGCTCATGCCCCCCTCGCCCCCTCCCTAGACAGGACACCAGAGAACTCTGCCTCATGCATGCGAAGGTCTCAAGTTTAGGGGCCATCATGCCTGGGGTGTCTTGGTCCAGGAGGGCAATGGGGACCTTGTGGAGGGCGCTTGTCCCAAACATGGCAGCCTGTACCCCCAAACCCGGCCATACACCTGGGGAGGTGCCAGCTGCAGCCTATGTGCACCGTTTGTCGACAAGGGAGTCGCTTTGGTCTGCCGCGAGCGCCGCGCCCAGCGACCACCGTGACACGGCGGCTTTGAAACGTAGAAACTCGTGTGAGCTACTGTTGGGTTCAGAACAAACACAGGGGGTCTGTTTAGTTATTTGTTTTTGTAGTAAAATAAAATATTTATTATCTGCCGGCACCTACTGTGAACAGAGAGGGAGGCCAGCGTGTTTCATCTGGCGGCGTCTTGTTTGACTTCCATTAGGGATGGATTAGGGACCTGGGGGTTTTCATGGATGCAGAAAGTCCACTTTGAACATGGATTTCAAAGCCACCGGGGGCCAAGGGGGTGAGACAGGGGCTATGGAGGAAAAGACCTGTTGCACAGGCTGGACCCTGTGTTTGATAAGGCAGATTGGAGGTGCCCTCACCCCTGCTTCATGAGAGAAGCTTCCAAGCGCCCAGATCTCTTCTGGTCTCCTCTGTTCCCGGGCGTGCTGGACACAATTAATTCAGTGCCAAGTCCGCAGAAAACTGCTGCTGTGCAGGCCCAGCCTCCTTTACGTGTCTCTTCCCTGGCAGGGAATCGAACAGGCCACGCAGATGGGAGCTGAGGGCTGGAGGCCGCCAAGCTAAGATGTTGCTTCACGCTCAGATATTGGAGTTCACCAGATTTAGGGCCACAGGATAGTGGCCATGGTCATACCCTGGCACCTGAGTCCACGCCCAGGGCTGCCCTGAGGTGGTGGGTCCAGCTCTCCAGCCATGCTGGGTGTCTATCCTCAGAGTGCCCAGGTCAGCAGAGGCCTTGGGGCAGGGGTTTTCTCACCATGTCCTAGCATGAGGCCTGGGGTCTTTGGTCCCCATGGGATCCAGGGCTAGGCTTGGGGTCATTGAGCAGGGAGCGTGGGGGCTGCTCCCACAAAGAGAATATTCTAGCAGCCTCCTTTGGGAGGGACAGACTTCTCTCTCTGCATCAGACCTGAATGTGCCAGCCTATGTGAGCCTGTGTTTGCCTGTGTCCATACACACAGATGTTGTTTAAATAAGTATGTCTATGTACAGGTGTCACAAGTATGCCTGTGTAGGCACATGTTGCTGTATCTGTACCTATGTTGTTGTATGTTTGCCTGCAGGCATGTGTGTCATGTGCATGCCACTGTGGCATGTCTGCCTCTGTGCACACATGTCTGTTTTGTGCAGACACATGTATAAGGGTGCTTTCAGGTGTGAGTACATTTTGTTTTGTGTGTGTGTGTATCTGTGCAGGTGCATGGGTGTGTGTATTCGTGCATGTGTATACCTATCTGCACAAACATACACATGTTTGTTCTTTCATGCACATACATGATTTTGGATGCATGTAAGTATTCATGCATTCTTGTGTGTGTGCCTGTGACATTTGTATGAGTCTTGGGGACATGAGCACAGTCCTGGCCGAGTCTCCATAGCTGGGCTGCCCCCTGCAGGCAGGAGCTCCCTCCCTACAGAGCTCCCTACATCAGTGATGATGGAGCCTACATCACTATTAGATCCTGGGGCAACATCTATGCAGCAGGTACCAGACACCCTCTCCCACTGATTAATCCGTCTCACAGCTTCCTGATGGTTGCTTTCAAAACCAGGTGACCTCATGTGCACAGACAGGAAATTTTGTTCCTGATCATGAACTGTTTGTTGATTCGGTTATTTTAATTCATTTTTTTTGTGAGCCTCCATGAACTCAGGGAAGGGTTGTCTCTGAAATGGACTTGAAAGGACCTTTGTCCAATAAGAGATGGGCACTGGGAACCCAAACATCTACTTCCTGTTTGCTTTTCTCCACCAGGACCCAGAGTTCCCTCCTTTCTGGGGTGCCTAATCTCCAGGGGAGGCCATGTGTTCTCCAGGACTCTAGACCACAGACCCAGGGGTGTTGGGGCCATCCCAATGGGGCACCCAAAGACTCTTTTTAGTGACTGCTAAAGGCTGCTCCCTTTCTTTCCACCATGGCCATGTGGCAGAGCCCACACAAAACAGACCAACAGGGGGAGCAGCTCATGCATTGGGGGGATTTAAGAGAATTCTTTAATATCAGATTAAGCCCATTTTGATTGTAAATCTATTTTCAGCTCCCCATTACCAAAGAATATTACAAGAAAACTCTGTTTTATGAAGTTATTCTGACAGAGACCGTTCCCGCGCTGCGGTTCCACACCGACTCTCGCAGTCGCTCATTCTCCAGAGGATCTGAACATAAGCCTGCAGCTATACACAGCGGCACTCAGGGTTTATCCTGCAGACTGAGGCGGACTCATCGCCATCCCTTTATTATTTTCCAGGGTTCCATGGCAGCAGCAGAAAACTGGGCTCCCCGCAGCTCTCCAGCAGGCTGATAGCACCCACAGGCTTCTGCTCCTGCTCACGATGGGGTGAGCTGGGCTTTCCCCCACAGATCAGGGACACTGATGTCCATGGTCCTTCTGCCCCCATGAGGTAGCAGGGTCCAGAGATGTCCTGGGTATGTAGTGGGTTCTGTCATGTTGCTGGGAGAGGTAGGATTTCTGGGAAAGGCTGAGCTGCACACACATATTGGTTGAGGTCAGAAGAAGAGTGAGTCCAACTCAAGCCTGGCATGGGGCAGCAAGCACAAAGTTGCCCATGCACTGGGCATGTCTTACCCTACATTACTGTAACATCCCTGTAACACCTCAGAAGCAGCCATGCAAGGTGTCTTCCCCTTTAAGTAGGCCTCTAAATAACTGTCATTGGCTGGTAGTTGGCTGGAGATATAAAAAGCTCTCACCCCAAGTGAGGGGCAGGCACTTGTACAGTGGCCTACAGGTAGGTGAACTGCTGCTACTCTTGCTGCTGGATTTCTACAGACTTCAGCCACTTTCCCCCAGATGATTCTATTCTTTTGCTTCTCTTGCCTGTTCCTTTTACCTGGCCTTCTATCTGATTTTACCCTGGTCCCAAACCCAGATCTCTCTCCCCTTTTCTTTCCCTCTTTTGGCCAAAAGCTTTATCATGAGGCCCCTGATCTCTCTACCCTTCTTAATTATTTAAATAGGTTTCAAGAGTAACATCTTGTCAGAATTTTTCCTGCTTCACCTCTGACAGGTGAAGGACTAATTCTAATAGACATGTGCCTATCTGCCTGGAATGGAATGTGCCCATTTGCACCTGGTGTGGGCACAGGACAGAGGCAGGGACAGACAAGGAAGGCAAGAGACACCGAGATTGTCCTCAGCTACAGAAAAGGTGCCACAGACACCTGGGACCCCTCCACATGAGAAACAGACCCCTTCTTCTCACAGTCAGGGACTGGGGAGCACCTCAGCAAAGTTCCTGCCTGATACAGGAGTTTTCAGGCTGCAAACCCAATAAGATGCTGTCCTCATCCCAAGCCCTGAGAGTGTATCTGAGTGGACATGGGTCAGAGTCATAGCCGCTGAGTTGCCTGTTATCCCCAGGGGCCCCCTAATCCAGGCACAGTTGTCTAATTGGGGGTCATGAGACAAGTCAGACTCGGGGCATCAGAAGGGCAGACAGATCAGCCTGTCCCGAGGAACCCAGCCACAAGGAACAGGGGTGCTGTATCTGCCCACTCTCCATTCTCAGACATGCTCACACAATTTGCGAGCCCCAAAGTGTGTGGCCCCTGCAACCCAGTGCTGTGAAAGTCACCCAGTGCCCATGTGCAGAAGGTGCTTCCTAGGCCTCACCTGCCATAATCACCACAAACCAGAACAAGCAACACATTACAAGCCCTTCTTGGCTCTCAGCTGAACGTGGGGTCTCTTCCCATCTGACATCACCCCGTGACCTGTGTCGAAGGACCTGATGTCTCAGTCCAATGCTGACCATGCTGGGTGAGTCCCTTCCAGGGCTGTGCCCAGTTGGTTCCAATGGCTGCTCTCACCACTGCTTGGAGACCCTTTATGGAGTGTGGAGGGCTTGGAGTGGGGTCCGTCCCCACTACCAGACAGGTAGGTAAAGTGCGGCCCATGCAAAGTTAAGTTTAAGTCCTATCCAGGAGTTTAATTTAAAGCCTTTCCTGGATGCTTGGTGAGGGGCCTTACGGCATGGAGCATGTCCACTGAGAGAAGGCAGACTCAGATCCTTGGAGAGCCGCATGCAGCTCTGGAACACATTGGTTTGAGCTGGGCTTTGGGAAGTGGAACGGATCATGGTGGAAGGAGGGAATCAGACCCAGCTTCTTGTACACAAAGCAGCGAAACTGTTTCCAACAGATCGACGGCTCTTCCCTCTCTCCTGCTGCCTTTCTGGACCTGATTCCAAGGCCTTTTTGGCATGGGCAGGCCTGGGAAACCCAATTTCTCCAGGTTCCTTTCTCTGTGTTTGGAAGAAGAATAAACTGCATTTCCCTCGGCGATTAGGCACATGCATTCCAAGGAAACAACGGGTCATTCATCAGATCCCAGCCTGACAGAGAGATCCCGGCTGGGATCTCCGTGTTCCAGGCGTCAACTTCCAGATGATTCATCTCCATAGAGGGCAAAGGGACAGAGAGGGTGGGAGAGCGCCAGTTCGTTTCCGCCAACCCCGGCCTGCTTTTATGACTGAGAAAGGGGCATAATTTAGCAGAACGGGGACATGCAGGGCGGGCAGGGCTTCCGTCCTTCCAGGAACGCAAATCGCAGCTGGAGAGGCGCGGGGTGCCGGAGAGGCACCTCGGGAGAGCCGAGAAGCATAAATCTAAGCCGCGGCTCCAGCTCAAGCTTCATAAAGCCCGTTGGGCTCTCAGTGGAAGGCGGTGAAATAGGGCTTTGGCTTCAAGCTGCCTCAAATTGGATAACGGAGAGATACTCGGGCACAGCCCTTGTGGAAAACACTCAGCTGCCCTCCGCTTGCTGTGCTCACCTGCAGGAAGGCCCAAGGTAGGTGGGATGTCAGGGTGCCTGCAAGTTTCTGCCTGTCCCCTGTGGTTCCTGCAAACACCAGCTCCAGAGGGGCTCGGGGCCAACAGGCCCCCAGAGCTCTCTGGTCCATTAAGAAGACGATTTTATCTGTGGAATAATGGTAACCGCCAGGCTCATGTATGGAAATGCCTCCTTTTACGCATTTCATTTTGCACGGGAATCTATTTTAAATGAAATACTACCTGACAGATAAATTACTTGGCTTTGTGCATACAACAGACTGATTTAGCGTTCCCTGCAGCCCAGATGGCTGGTGACAACTTTGGAGGTGCTTAAACATCCTGGTACAATGAAGGCAATTCCTGCACTAATGCAAAACATTTGCAGAGTGACCCCCAAGCACAGGCAGCCTCTGTTAGCTCGAGAGAAGATGGGACTTGGAGACGCCTGGAATGAGCCAGACCCTCATTCCCCACTGAAGGTCCATTATACTGCCAGGATCATGGTGACCAGGTCTATCTATGACTGCTGCTCCAGAGCTCTGGACCGTCCTCCAGCAGATGAAGAGGCAGGCTAGCCATTTGTTTGCTATAATTGTGGTCTTTGCCATTCCTCATTTTCAATAGTAATGAAGAGGACAGCTGGAAATTTAGCGAGCTTTTCTCCCAATTCCCAACAAGCCCAGAAACTCGGCAACCCTGAAGGAACTCTCCAGGCTGTGTGCGGGGAAATTAACCGTCTGTGCTGCAAACATATGTTGTACAGAGGCAGTGTCTTAATACTAATAATGTCTGCCTGGGTGTCCAGACCACGGGACCCTCCTACAGGTGAACCCATCTTATAATGAGAAACTTGCAGGACTAAATTGGTTGGATGGAGGCCAGAACCAAGCTGCTGAATGCCAAGTTTTGCCCGGAGGAAATGGTACAGGAAGCAAAACAAAGACCAACATTCTAGGCCTGCACCGAATGTTCTGAGAGGAACAACAACAACAACAACAAAAAAGGATAAAAAAAAATGACCCTGGAAACAGCATGTGCAAAATGAAGAGATTTTTCTAGTGGGGCTCCAGCTAAGCAGTTGCCCTAAGCACATTTGCAAATATGGTGTCTGGGGCAGAGACACTCTAGACAGAGTTTGCATCCCAGCCCTACACACATAAATGTTTGGCCTCAGGTGCTGTTAGATGACACTTGTGAGTTATAGAGCTTGAATCACTTCCAGGGCATCCAGGGTGCTTCTTTATGTTTCCCGGTGAAACGACAGAACCCACATATTCTAGTCCCTACACCAAGGCCAACCTGTCAGTCAGATCCTCAGACATGCAACACAGCAAGGTTTGAACAGTGGAGCTTCTGGAACCTTCTAATGAGAGGAGAAGAGAGCATGTTGGTCTGTTCCTCTTCTGGGGTTGGAAGAGGGCCTGGACTGTTAGTGTGGGCTATGACTCAGTCTTCAGGGGTAGGGGCTTCTCCTCTTTCAGGTTTAAGTTCATCAGGATTAGTAGTATGGCACCCCACTTCTATCTCTGGATTAAACAAACCAAGCACTGGGATGCCAATCACTTGTCTTAGGAGAGGTCATGGCTGGTGAAGGATCATAGGACCCGGGCTTTGTTGGATGATCCCAGGCAGCAGAGCCCAGTTGCAGCCTTGGGCTTATCTGAGTGGCCACAGTGGCCAAGCCTCACCTTATGGAGCATTGGGAACTCGACTGGAGCCAGGTCCTTGGGGTATCTTTCCCAAGGGTGAGGTCAGGAGTCAGATTTTTTTCAGTTGCTGCTGCCTCTAGTGCCTCTCAAACCTGGACTCTGCCGAAGTGCTCCTGGCTAGTCTGCCCTGTATGGGGACAGGGGGGGTGTCTTTGAGCACCCAGAGTGAGTCTTCAGGAGGAGACAGGGTCCCTCTGTGCTGAAGATTAGCAGACAGACAGACAGCTGAGTGACAGGCAGGTCCCTTCTAATGAGGTTCTTGGGCTACCAGGGCTGCTTTGGAAGGTTTGTCCCAGAACGTGAAACCAAGAGCAAAGAAACTGTGGAGAATAATGTGAGCTATTGTTCACGAACTATTGTGAAAAAATGCACTTTCTAAACAGACGATGAGAGCACTACATTAAGAGACAAATACATCTACTGGAGTAAACTCTTATAATCTGGAGTGGCAGAGTGATGAGAAATAGGAACAAAACATTGGGGGTACACACATCATAAATGTCAGGTCTGGAAAGACCACGATTGAAAAGAAAATAAATTCAGATGCACAGGCCTTTCTAAAGAAAAGCATGCCACTTTCCAAACAAGTGGAAGCAGAGATAAACAGATGGGAATACATTAAGCTGAGAAGCTTCTGCACCTCAAAAGAAATAGTGCCCAGATACAAGAGCCACCCACTGAGTGGGAGAAACTGTTCACCCAATACCCATCAGATAAGGGGCTAAACTCCAAAATATACAAGGCACTGACAGAACTTTACATGAAAAAAAAAAACATCTAATCCCATCAAAACATGGGGAGAAGAAATGAACAGACACTTTGACACTTTGACAAAGAAGAAATATAAATGGCCAAAAAGCACATGAAAAAATGCTCCTCATCACTAATCATCAGGGATATGCAAATCAAAACAACGATGACATACCATCTCACACCACAGAAATTGGCACACATCACAAAGAATGAGAACAATCAGTGCTGGCGGATATGTGGAGAGAAAGGAACTCATCCACTGCTGGTGGGAATGCCGTCCAGTTCAACCTCTATGGAAAGTGATATGGAGATTCCTCCAAAAACTGGAAATTGAGCTCCCATTTGACCTAGCTATTCCACTCCTAGGGATATACCCTAGGAACACAAGAATACAATACAAAAATTCCTTCCTCACACCTATATTTATTGCAGCACTATTCACAATCGCCAGGCTCTGGAAACAACCAAGATGCCCTTCAACAGACGAATGGCTAAAGAAACTGTGGTACATATACACAATGGAATATTATGCAGCCATCAGGAGAGATGAAGTCATGAAATTTTCCTATACATGGATGTACATGGAATCTATCATGCTGAGTGAAATAAGTCAGAAGGAGAGAGATAGACGCAGAATAGTCTCACTCATCTATGGGTTTTAAGAAAAATAAAAGTCATTTTTGCAACAATCCTGAGACAATGAGAGGAGGGTTGGAACTTCCACCTCACTTCATGAAGCTCACCACAGAGTGGTGAGTGCAGTTATAGAAATAACTACACTGAGAACTACCATAACCATGTGAATGAATGAGGGAACTGGAAAGCCTGTCTAGAGTATAGGTGGGTGGGGGTGGGGTGGGATGGAGGGAGGGAGATTTGGGACATTGGTGGTGGGAATGTTGCACTGGTGAAGGGGGTATTCTTTACATGACTGAAACCTAATCACAATCATATTTGTAAGCAAGATGTTTAAATAAAGATATTATAAAAAAATAAAGAAAGGCATGCCATCGGTTGATCATGTACAAACCTATAGTTTCTCTGTAGAAAATAAGGAAAGATAATAAAATTAAGCCCAGGGCTTATTTCAGTCATGTAACAAAAGATGTTTATTATATAAAGAATTCCTGAAAGCTAATAAGGAAAAGTAGATAAATAAAAGAGCCACCCAAGGAAAAAGTTATGCATCATAAAAAAAAACTCAGAAAACAACAAGAAAAACACACAAAAAACAAATCACCAAGAATCCAGAAGACGTGACAAACATTCAACTTGGCCATTGGTGAAGGAAATGGTTTTAAAATAAGGACTTAGGGGCTTAATCAGTGGTCACTATTTTTCATGTTTAATCTGTTGTTCTGAAAAGTCTGTGTCAGGGGAATTCTCTTGTACCTGAGGCAACAATCTCATCACTACAGTGGTTCTGGAGGGTGATTTGACACAAGGCTCTGTGAGAGAAGCATATACGGTTGCCCGGGACAAATGGCTTCTCCATGCCAGTGTCAGGAAGGGCCATGCAGTGCGTGGGGAAGTGTCTGCTGCAGGGTTATTGCAGCGCCTGCTGCTGGGGCAGGCAGCAAAGATGAGGTGCACAATGTTATGGGTGGGAATTCACCTGTTTAGTCTGGCCCAAGGTGAGTTTGGCCAGAGATGTGGAGAAACACACTTGTGTCCCATCGTCTCTACCTCTGTTCTCCTTTGGCTCTGGTCATAGCCCTATTTTGAAGAAACAACACTTAAGGCTCTATTGCCAGAAAATGAGGTCAAGTTCTATAGAAACCTGAACAATTGAAGTTCTTACATCCAGATTAAGTTGTTCCACTGCAAAGAGCTTGTTTTTGTTTTTATTTGTGTTATTTTAGTTTTGAGGATATACTGACAGCACACAAGGGGTTATTCCTGGCTCTGCACTCAGAAATAACCCCTGGCAGGCTCAGGACCTGACCACGGTGACGACGATGATGATGACAACGAGGACACTATGGAAAGCTGAGGCTAGAACCCGGGTTAACCGCATGCAAGGCAAAACTCACTCCCCGCTGCTCTATTGCTCCAGCTCCCACTGCAAAGAGCTTGTGCACAGCAAAATGACAGGGCTTTGCCAAGGACATTCCCTGTTCAAACCTAGGGCCTAACCCTAACCTTTACTTCTCGACAGATAGGCAGGGTCATGCCTGAGTGGTGTCCCCCATATTTAGACCATGTAAATTCTCTAGAAATGAACATGATGGAACTAGGTTCCATCCCAGGGGTACTACATTGACTCTATTCCATGGTCTTATCGACTTCTAGGAACCCCATATGGTCACAGTCAGCTCTAGAACCTACCAGAGACCAGGTTCAGATGACAAACTGACTCCTTGAGCTACTGCTGCCAGACCCAGCTCCCTCCTGCTTTGAGCACTTGACCTTTTCCAAGGGCTGTGGCTCACTGAGAAAACAGGTGAAGGCAATTTTAAGGGGTGTGACTCCAGTTCAGTTGTTGGATGGGGTCTCCCAGAAGGCAGAGTTAATGGGTGTCTCTTCCTTTCCACAGAAAGTCCTGAGCAAGGCTGGGCTAGGCTGAGCTTCTTCAGAAACTTGGGAAGAAAATGCCACTTCTGACTAAAGTGGAAATCATAGAGCAGGCTCCATTTTATTGATGGCTGTAAACAGGTATAGCTTGTACAGAAATGACAAATTAAAAAGCCTCTGAAGAGACTGAGAGAACCATGGCAAACAAATAGACAGACGGAGTTACCCGGTGGTGGCTGCTGTTCCAGCCACGGTGCCTCCGGATCTTTGTAATAAAAATTAGACATAAAATTGACATATTTCCCAGGAACTCTATGCATGGGCTGGGTTATCAAGTCCTGCTATAATTTTACATGGAGCAAAAACTTCACTAGGAAAGGCAAATGAGACATTTTGATCTATGAGCACAAGAGTCCATGTCTAGGATATCCTGACTGTTCTCATTTGATTTGTCTCAGAGTCAGGTTGTGGGGAGAGAAAGAGAGAGAGAGGGAGAGAGAGGGAGGGAAGGTGGGAGGAAAAGGGGGGGAGAGAGAGTGAGGGAGGAAAATAAATAAAGCCAATTCAAGCACACATAAATTTGCATGTTTTTGTAGGAGGCAAAGTTTCTGCTGAAATACAAAGGGTGGACTCCGGTGGATTTTTTAGTGGCTATCAGCGCTGTGCTCATGGCCAGTCTTTGTAAGGGGATGTGTAGGGTAGGGTTACAGAACTGGAGTGTGGGCACAGGAGTGGCTGGGTCGGACATGCTCAGAAGAAGGAACTGAAGAGAGAAGAGTTTTATATTTTGGGGTATTTGGCTGCTCCACTCCGACCAGAGGACTGAAAGGGCTTCGAACTCAAACCTGGAAAGCAGTGTTTGGATACCCTGAAACAGATCATGCCCCAGGAAATCAACAGCCCCCACTCCATCCCAGCTGCACTGCTCTCAGCCAGCGCTTCCTTGGACAGGAAGGCGAGGCGCTGATCGAGTGCTTTGGGGTCCCCATTGGTCTCCGATTTTTAAATATTAAACCAAATACTCAATTTAATAAAGCAGAAGAATTTAATTTTGAGTCCTGCCTGCAGATCACTGTCCAAAGAATTCTCCACCCAGGAGAGGAGGCGGAGGGGCAGAGGGCGCAGAGCGGTGATGGATTTCCAGGACGCGGGATGCTGGCCCCGGAATTACTCTACATCAACATCCCAGGATCTGGCTGCTTCCCAGGCCTGTCCCCCACACCCCCGCAGAATGGATGGATGATCAAGTCAGCTTGTAGCTTGCCCTGATCTGGCTGGAGCTGTTGGCAGATGTGGGTAGCTGGCCTGGGAGGCGGGAACCTCCTCTGGCTGAACCCTCTTTAGTGGTACATTCTTGTGGATGTACTGTTTCCACTGGTCCCGGCGGGGATGTGGGGACAAGAGATGAATCTTCAAGGCATGCTCATCACCCAGCAGCACCTCTGTCAAGATGAAAGCTAGGAAGCGGTTTCTATATCCAAGCACTGTGGGCCAGACAGAGAGCATACTGGGGAAGGCACTTGCTTTGCACAAGTGGTCATAGTTATATCTGCAGCTTCACACTGATGTTGCCCAGACATCACACTGATGTCACTGGGAGTGATGCTGGGAATGATCCCTGCACATCTAGTTGTAAGTACCACCTTAGGGCTACTGTGTGTTCCTAAAATAAAACAAACAAGCAGCAGGTCTATGCAAAGACCCCAAAAAGACCCAGCAGGATTCAAAGTTCCCAAGTCCTGTGGCATTTTCCATCAGCACAAGAGGAAAACTCTCTGGGATTTTACAGCAACCCAAAGTGCTTCTAGCAAGTTGCTCATGGCTCCAGGCAAGCACTTGCAAATGCAACAGCCTCCCCTTCCACTTGCTGGAGGTGAAAAGCACTTCCAGGAGGAAGCAGTACCACTAAGCCCTGAGTTCTGGGCAGTGTGTGGGCTGATGGCATCTGCCTCAGTCCAGATCTTTCTGCTGGTACAGTATTAAGACTTAACCTCAGGGACAGGGAAATTGAACCCAGGAATTGAACCCAAGAAAAGAATCTGTGCGATACTTGAAATAAGCGTATAGGAAGTTTCCAGGAACTTTTCCCACTTGTGGACACTTTCTTCCCAGAAACACAGCTTGGATTGTCTGGGTTTCAATGTGTGGCTATGTTTGAACCTGTTTTGGTCACTGTGTGTCCAGAAATCTTTTACAGCTGCTGCATTCACAATCCAGAGTTGAAGAAGTGATGTCCACTCTGGCCACATGCCTAGAAGGTCTGTGTGCTCTCCCAGAACCCCAGATCCTTGGGTTTCCATATTGAACATCAGTGAAGGTGGCTGGTGCATTGGGAGTGACCATCTGTCTTTCATCCATCCATCTGTCCATCTCAACAACACTGTCTCCTGTCCTGTACCACCGTCTGTCCTCTACAGGGTTCTGCTTGTGCTGTCACAGAATGAGGCTGCCCCCACATTACTTGCTCCTTGAACCAGGGTGCTGCACATGGGTGGCAGCCCAGAACCTGACAACAGTCAGACAGTGAAGGGCAGTGAGTGGAGTTGGCATACACAGGCTTGCTGTGCCCAGAAGCTCTCCTGGTGGTGCTGTAACGGTGATGCCGAGGAGGAGCCCACGCAGCCTGGCCAAGCTGACTTGATGCCATCAGGCTGGAGTCAGCATGGGACGAACAAAGGTGTGAGGAGTGCCAAGCACCTGGCAGAGGAGGGTGCCATGATGCTACTGCTCTCCTAGGCAGCTGGGGCTATGTCACCTATCTCTGCCATCAGTGCCGGCAGTGTCAGAGAGAGATTACTTGTCCCACATTGTCTGTATTGAGAGCCTGGTGGTGCCACGGGCACACTAGATGGTTGGCAGACAGATGCTAGACAGATGCTGAGCTGTGCCAAGGCTAGGGCAAACCTACAGCTCCCATGAACACTAAAGCCAGAGGCCTGGCTCTAGCCCCTTTTACTCCTGAACTCATGGCTCCTCAAAGGCACATGTGAAATCCCTGAGGCCAACACTGGCAGCGAATGGCTGTTGGAGGGAAACTGTCCACATAGGAACCTTCCAGTAATTCTGATGTTTGTGGCTCCAAGTAGGTGGGACCAGCTGCTGCCAGTGCTGGGAACTGGTTCCAAACAGCCTGGAAGGGGGCCTATTTGAAGAGGGATGTGGGAAGTCAGGAACCAGGGCTGTGGGAGGGGGTTAAGGCCAAGCTCAGGGGTCGGGCAGGGCATGGGGCACATGTGGCCTAGGGTGCCTGGGAACAATATGGGCCTCCTGAGACATGATACTTCAAGAAGCTAAATGGGTATCAGTGAGCACAGTGTTGGGGTGCCCCTCTTGGCCACATGTCCCAGGACCTGGTACCATGGAGGGCCCAGTTCTGAATGAGCAGTGAAGTAGCATCTGGCCTCTTGTCCTGTCTTGTCTGCTGCTCCCTCCCACTCCACCAGAACAACCTTTTATTATCTAAGCCACCAAAGCTCAGTCCCTCAGGAGAGCAGGTGGCCAAGCATTCAGGCTTCTGGCTTGAGTAGGTGTGTTGGGGAAACACTGAGGGGCCTGGCCTGAGAATACAGTCTGCTGTACATTCAACTCCCTGAGCACTGGGTAGACTCAGGGTGCCCAGACCTCTTCCAGAAAACTGCCTCCTGGAAGGCTCTGGGGGCCAAATAGGATGCCAGGAATTGAACTCAGGTTGGCCACATGCAACGTAGGTGCCCTCCCTGCTGTGCTAACTTTGCAGCTTCTACTTCAGAGGACTCAGCAAACTTGTGAGTGATGGCGACCAAGGACTCCTGAGAAGTCCTGAGGTGGGACTCTTTGACCAGTTTTCTCCAGTGGTTAGTCTCTCAGTCTTGCAGCTCACTGACTAGTTACCAGAGTAAGCAGAGTCTTCTGCAACACCAGAGTCTTCTAGAGAGGTGCCATCACTAGAGTGTCATCACCAGAAACTTCTAGAACATCAGACTCCCAGAGAGGTGCCAGAAACGATGCTCTCAACATTTAATAAGGTAGTAGATGCAGGTTTCAGAACCAGAACGGTGTAGAAAGGGGACTGTGTCTCCAAATTCGTCCAAGAGACTCTGGCATCAGATGTCGGCATAGCAGCCACATAGCATGGGTGTGCGTGTGTGAGTGTGTATGTGTGTGCATGCAAATATGTACATTAGTGTCTATGCACCTGTGCATGTATGTGCTCTGTGCACCTGTTGCTTGCATGTCTGTGTGTTCACTTGTGAGCATATTGAATATGTTTTCCACAAAAAGTGGAAGCTCCAGATGAAGAGCAGTATTTCTTGGTTTCCGATCAAAATAGAACTCAGAAAAAGGTTCTAAGTCAGCCCTCGTATGTGTATGTTAGATGAGTTTAAATGCTATCTCCTAGCTAGTTCAGAAATTATTTCATATGTACTCTATTAATGGACATAATTTTTTCAGTCTGGTGACCGTAATAAGATGAACACTCAAAGAGTTGGTGTTGGGTCAGGTGCGCAGCCTCTGCCTGTATGCAAGGACCGTGGATTTCATCCCCAGCACCATCCACACACACAAAATTAGAGGTTATCATCTTTGTCCTTTTGGTGTATGCCCGTGATGTTCAGGGCATACTCCTGGTTGTTTGCTCAGGAATCATTCCAAGTGGTGCTCAGGGAGACCTAGGTGATACCATCTAGATTTGAGTTGAGCCCAACTTGAGCATATGTAAGACAAGTGCTTTACCAAGTGGAGCTCTTTCCCTTTGCTATGTCATATATTTAAATGAGAACTCAAGAGAATTCCTGGCCCAAAAGTTATATGAAGGGCATGGAAATATACAGCATTTAAGGCATTTGCCTTGCACATTCCCAACCAGAGTTCGAATCTTGGTACCACATATGGTCTCCTCTGAGTACCACCAGGAGTGATTCCTAAGTGCTGCACAATCTGGGAGTAAGCCCTTAGCACAGCCAGGTGTAATACTAAACAAAAGAATAATAAACTTATTAAATGTAAAATTTACAAGATATAAATGTGAGTTGCGATTTTATTTTTTATTATACTGAGTTTATAATATTAAGGTATCTGAATTTTAAAAATAAGCCATGTTTTCTTTCCTTTTTGTTTTTTTTGAGCCACACCCAGCAGCACCAGGGGTTACTCCTGGCTGCACTCAGAATTTACTCCTAGCAGGCTCAGGGGATTGAACCAGGGTTGACTACATGCAAGGCAAATGTTCTATTTGTGCTTTTGATTTTGCAAGGCTTGTTTTGCGATGTGCTTTTGCAAGGCAAAAGCAAGGCTCATGTGCTATTGCTCCTGTCCCCATGTTTTCTTTTCAAGACAACTAAATATTTTTCTTTTTTATTATGTAATATATACATATAGTCATCTATGTAACATTTATGCATATAAGTATACTTATATGTATGTATCTTGGGAAAGCATGTGTGTGAGTGTATATGTTATTTAGAGTTTGTTTAGTTTAATTTCCCAATAGTCAGCAGTCCTTTTTTATGTATGTAAAATCATACATTTATATATGAAAAAGAATAGTTTTACATATCTTATGATGACCCAGAATAAACCTGAAACACATTTTAGCTGAGTCTAACAGATATTTATAGGACCTGTGGCAATAATTACGGGGTTCCTAACTCAGAACCCCCTATCATCTGTGATGTTCAGAATACATCAAAATTCAGGAGTAGAAACAGGAACATGTGCTGGGAATTAAGGCCAGAGCAAACATTTAAGAAATAGTACTGAAAAAAAATGAATACAGCCCATCAAAAAAACTATAGAATACCAATTTTAAAATAATTACTCAGATAGGCAAATGAGGAGGTTAAAATGTGAAGAAGAAAAAACTCACAAATTGAAAGGTGGGTATACAGAAATTATTCAAACATAAAAACAGTGATTTAAAAAATAAAGAAACCGAATGGGGCCAGAGCAGTGGCACTAAGTGATAAGGTGTCTGCCTTGTGCAAGCTAGCCTAGGACAGACCATGGTTTGATCCCCTGGCATTCCATATGGTCCCCCAGACCAGGAGCGATTTCTGAGCGCATAGCCAGGAGTAACCCCTGAGCGTCACAGGGTGTGGCACAAAAACCAAAAAAATAAATAAATAAATAAATAAAGAGACCGAGGGAGTGACCAAAGAAGAATAAGATGCAGTAAAATAGATAGAAGTATAGTAAATACAAAACTGTACACAAATCTAAGTATACAGCAGCACCTAATAAATGTATTATGGTATACAATAAATACACAATAGCAAGCAACAAATGCACTATAGTTATCATGCACACAATAAATACACAAATCTATTTGTTTTAAGGGGAGTAGAGCAAAATAGGTACAGGGAAAATGTTAGCTGAACTCTTCCCAAATTTTATCAAATTTTCTATCTATAAGACGCTCCATAATGTTCCAGAAAGAAAAAAAAAACCCACAACACACCTGGGTATATAGGAGTAAAACTGCTGAAAGTTGAGGTCATCAAAATAATAATAATTGGACTGAAATAATACATCAAACAGAATAATAATTACTGCTGACACTATCATAAAATAAACCAGTGGAGATACAAAGATCAATGAGTGCCCCCCTAAACTGCTGGGAAATAAATTGGGTGAATCATTTACCTCATAGCCTTTGAAAGGGTCCTTTTAAAGGACAGAGACCAGAATGCATCTTCAGAGACATGAAGGCTGTGAATGGAACCATGTCGTGGGAATCCTAGCCCCATAGGGCATGGCCAAAGTGGTTACTTTTGAATCCTAATGATAATGGACCAAAGATAGAGACTGGGAGGATTGAGAAAACTGTACATAGCTAGTACATGAGTAAATAGGAGAAACCGTTTATTTTTTAATTTTATTAGTTTCTTCATAGTAAAGTAATGACTAAACATTAACTGTGGGGTTTTCAGTGTTTGTCACAGTAAAACATAGGAAGGTAACAGTTCAGAAGATAATGAATATAATTCATAATAAGATAATGAATATAAGGAAAGTATGTTTGAATATTATCATTTTGTTACTAAAGTACTATAGTAAGATTTTTTTTTCAGAAATCATGATAGGCTAAGTATATGAATTTATCCATAACTACCACATGCAAAAGTGCGTAGAAGACCAACCCTAACACTAAGCAGTATAGTTAAAAAGATAGAAGTTGGGGGCTGGAGCAGTGGCGCAGGCTGTAAGGCATCTACCTTGCACGTGCTAGCCTAGAAGGAACAGTGGTTCATTCCCCCAGCATCCCAAATGGTTCCCCAAGCCAGGGGCTATTTCTGAGCACATAACCAGGAGTAACTCCTGAGCCCAAAACCCAACCCCCCCCCCCAAAAAAAAGAAAAAAATTTTAAAAAGTAGAAATTGAACTAATTTACTGAGTCAAAAATGCTAAACATAAGGGAAAAAAACTAATGAAACAGAGAATTGGAGCAAGATAGTGGCAATTGTACTAAAAGTAAATGGACAAAACCCTCCAGTTAAAGTGCAGAGATTGTCAGATGCATTAAAGAGCAATGCTGAGATGATCTGCCTGTGAAATCACGTTTTCAACACAGGGTTTAAAATAGAAGAATCGAAAAATAGAAAGCACCAGCCAGTAAGACTTGAGAAAGCTCGGTTAATAACTGCTTGGTTCATAACAAAAAGAAAATCTCTCAAAACAAGAATAATTTCATATTGATAATTGTGCTGCTCCTAAAGAGGACATGGCAATCACACTGGGCAGGAGTATAAGAGAAAACTATAAGCTAAATAGAGCAGAACTGATATAATTAAGGGGACAAATAGACATAGAGAAATCCCAGTCTCACCCACTAACTAGAGTAATCACTGGGTAATAAATCAGCAGGTCTAGAACTGACCAATGCTGTCAACTACTGTGACATAACTGACAAGGACAGAAAACTGGGCCAACAGCCATGGGAGACATTGTTTTTAAGTGTCCGTGAAATGTTCACCAAAAGGAACCAGATGCAAGGACATAAAACCAAAACCCCCGGTATATTTCACCAAGTTTCCAAAGCTGACACAGCATGTTCCCCAACTCAAATGAAAATCAATTTGAGGGCTATTGCATAAAGAAATCGTACAAACTTCAAATATATAAAAATTAATAAGCTTCTCCATAAGATATTGTTAAAAATCACAAGAAAGTGTTATGAACTTAATTTGCTGAAGAATACGATTAAAACTTGCAAGGTTCAGATAATAAAAGTTTAAATGAGGGGACTTTTAAACACATGATTATTCACAAAAGAAGAGTAATGCCAATTATATTTGTTTCTTAAATAGTTTCAAATGAAATTCAAATAAAACATGAAATTACATATGTACATAAAATAATGAAGACAAGATGAATCACTGAAATAAGAAACAGGGACACATAACTGATAAATTTAGTTTGTTTAAAATATTAATTGAGTAAATAAAAACCCCTAGTCAATTAAGAAATACAAAAGAATATATTTATTGGTATCCAGAATGAAACAAAATATTACTGGTTGATCACTTGTATTGCATCCACTAACAGGACAAAGGTATACAGCAACATTGTAAACTAATGTGTGTCTGCCAACACATTTTTAAAATAAAAAAGAAATGGACAAATCTCTTTTAAAATTATAGACTAAAACCAAAATAAGAACAACATTTAAAAATATGAATAGTTAGGGCAGAGCAATTAAACAACAAGAAATTAAAGAAATCTAGATTGTAAAAGAAGCACAGCCATCATTATTTGTAGATGATATGATAATATAGATTTGAAAACCCCAAAGACACCATTAAAAAGCTATTAAAAACAATTAATGAGCAGAGCAAAGTGGCTGGTTATAAAATCAATACACTAAAATCCATCGCATTCCTATGCAAACAACAAATGAGAGAGAAATTAGGGAAACAATCCCATTTATAATTGTGTCCAAAAGAATTAAATTTATACGAATAGATTTAACAAAAGAAGTGAAGAGATATTTAACAAAAACTATAAGACACCCTTAAAAAGAAAAGCCAAACAGAAAGATATGGAAAGGGATTCCAGGTTAAATGGATGGGAAAGTTAAGAGAGGCAAATGTTCATTTAATCAAAAATCATTTGCAGATTCATTATAATTCCAAGAAGAAATCCAATTATATGTGTTAAGTAAATATATATTTTAAATACTAAGGCTTATATAGAATCATAAAAGACCTCTAATAGTTATAGTCATATTGGACAAGTAAAAGAAAACTGTAGACGTATGCTACCTAACCCTAGATTATACTACAAGGAAGCAGCAATTATAGCATTATAGTACTGGAACCAAATATACAAATAGATCAATGAAATAGAATTACAGTTCACATGGACATTTATCAATGTTTAATTTATGACAATGGATCCAAGACAATGATAATGGATTCAAGATAGAGAGCAGAGACTCTCTTTAACTGGCCAACTGTGAAACACTTCATGTGCAAAAAAATCAACTTAAGAGGGATTAAAGAACCAAACAGCTTGATCAAAGAAGTAGTACAGAAACTATTCAACACCACTGGCATTAGCCACATCTGCATCATCTGAGGTGACTCAACACTACAGGTGTGTGGGGGGGTAGGGTGGGTAGTAGGGCCATAGGTAAAGATGAGCAATTGGGAATCACACTGAATGAAAAGAATTTCCACAACAAAAGAAGCATAAACAACAGGAAAAGATGACTTATTGGGTAGGAGACACTATTTGCATCTCCATATGCTCAAGGGATAGAGCTCAAGGTGTCCAAAGGACCTGCATACCATCATCATAAAACAACAGACAAGTTGATCCCATAAATGAGCTCATCAGTTTAGAGACAGCTGGATGGTGAGTTGGGAAAGTTGCTCATGGGCACAAATATCAGGGGAACAAATCCAGGTCACTTAAAGTGGCATCAGGGCACCCAGAATGGTGCCGGCCATTAAGGAATAGAGGGGACCGAAGTGGGTGCCACTATGCTGGGTGACTGTGGAGTTTCCTCAAGCAGGTCAAATTCCAGCTCCCTGGGATCCAGTTGTGCACATCCAGGGATCTGTGTGAAGAATCTGAAATGCATTGACACACCCCGCTGAGTGATGGGTCAAAAGGAAAAGTCGAGAGGCCACACAAGAGAGAGTAGCAGTCAGAGGGTGAGCTGGACACTGAGAGTGGACAAGATCGGGAGAGTCAAATGCACTGAAGGTGCTATTTTGTTCCCATGTCCACTGGGTGTAAAGTCCTTGGAGGGGAGGGTTGAGGATGCAGACAGGAGCAGATGGACTTCTGTGAAACTGTACCCAGACTGTCAGCAAACGAGCTTTGTACTGTGCCATGGTTAACCATAAACTCTCTGGTTTATCACCAATACATGCACACACACACCTGAACAGATACATGTATCACACAGGCACACACACAAATGCACAATTGTAGACATGTATATAGGTTCCCCAGCATGTACACTCATGCACAGAAACACAACTAGGTGCAAAGAGACCCACCAGCTCTGTTCCTCTCCAGGAAAGCAAGGAGAACCCCGGAGCTGGCACCCCTCTGTACCCCTTTGGGCTGGGGAAAATCCGAAGGGAGCCTTTCCCTTTGTAATCTTAGCTCCTCCTTGCCCTGAGACCTGGTCCCTGGGAGGGCTCTGACCTTAGGTGAACTTGGAGTGAGCAGGGGTTGCTTCTCAGAAAAGCATGGAGCCCCCCCCCCCCCATCTTGCCACTGTGTGTGGGGGGGCAGAACCAGGGTGAAAGGGAACTGGGAGAATATGGAGATGACGTGCTGGTGGATTCTCTGAACACCCATGCAGGGCCCACTGTATCTCCTGGGAAAGCTGCAATTAATTGCCCTCTGCAACCCTGCACACAGGAACCTGGTGAGGGCAGGGCCTGCTGTTGGAGAAACAGGGTGCCAGGTGCCCCACAAGAGTCTGATCTGGATTGGGATGGCAGGTGGGAGGACCCAGGGGAGAGAAATGAAGGATTTCTCCACTGGGAGACTGGCCAGGAGAACCAGCCACGAAGCATGGGACTATAGGCTGGCAGAAGTGGCAGAGCTGCAGCTCAGGGATGGGTCCAGCTGCCAGGGGAAGAGCCTTCAGCTTATTGACTCTGAATATGGAGAGTCCACAGGGTGTGATGTTTGCAGGGGAGCAGTGACAGACGGGATGCAGAGTGGGAATGAGCCTGTTCTTTTTCCTGGCTTGAATTGCAGGGTTCTGAGGATACCGGATGTCAGGAGCCCCCTTCTGGTCTAGCTTAGCAGATTCCTCCCCTAGGGGTCTTTCTGAGGGTCCCTCCTCTAAGGGTGCAGCTGAACTTCAGTACCTTGGGGGTTCATGGTGGGGTTCAGTGTACAGAATCCTCTCCCTTATCAGACCTGCCAGGCTCCCAAGATTTGGGGTGCTTAGGCATCAGCAGGGTGGGTACAGGAACTGAACCCCCCCCCTTCAGGACCAGCACAATCCACATGCCATCCGGCTGTAGTGAGAACAGGGCCATTCCGAAATGGCAATTCTCCTAAATAAATAGCACATCAACTTACTTAAACCTAATCATAAATGGTACAATTGGGCCCCAGTGCAAAGCGGGAGCCTGGAGTGAAAGCGACCATTGTGGCCGGGAAGGGCTGCGTGTCCGTCACATCTGCTAGAGCCATTGCAACGCCAGCCCCGTATTTTAATTATAAATATATAAAAATTTTTAATAAGACGCGTTCTGGGCTGGCTGGGCTTTTAAAATGCACATTGGGGGTGGAGCGGCGAGAAGAGAAAACCATGAGCCCCAGACCAGTGCCAGCGGATAATGATTGAATGTTTTCCTGTAATAAATTGAAAAAGTCTGCTCTCGAAGAATGGGTCCAAATCACTTGGCATTAGAAAGGTAATTTGTTACCTGGCGTCCAATGTGTTGGAACTCGGTGAGGGCTCCGGTCGCCAAAGAAAGGGAACGACACCCCAAGGAAGTCTTGGCTGGCCCCCTGCAGCGCCTCTGCTCCCCCCCTCCCTCCTGCACCCGCCCTATGCCTTCCAGCCACTCTGCAGGCCTCTAAAAAAGGGGAGGTTTTGCCACCAAAAAAATGAGGCCAGGGGTGTCTCGGGGCCAACGCCAGCCCATAGCCACCTTCTTTGTACCTCTCCAAACCTCAGGCCTGCTTAATTATGATTAATTGCCACATGCATAATCAGATACAGTTTCCAAAGGTTGGAAATGACAAGCCAAGGACAAGGGGAAGAAACTCCATCTTTGTTCACCAGGAGGAAAAAAAAAAAAAGAAGAAGAAGAAATAAAAATAAGAAAAGGCAGGTCCCTTGCACAACCCCCTCACCTTTTCTTATTTTAACAATTGCAAACAGAATTAATACCATCAGGATATTGTTCGCACCCCGGGGGACTGAGCTTCAACTGTACAATTTCTGCAGCTGTCGGGCTCCCAGCCCTGCTGTCAGTAATGTGGGGAGGAGGGACCCCGTTTCAAGTTTCTGCATCTCCTGCCTGAGCTTTCTGGGTGGTGGGTCGGTGAGCAAGGCAGGGGGTGCAGCCCTAAAACGCCATTCCAAAGTCGCCTTTCTCTTCACGGGAAGGGGGGGGGGGGCAAAGCAAGACACTGAGCTTTTCTGCTTTACTCAGACTCCTTTTCTCTCAAGTTTTCTTCTGACTCCTGCTGTCAGGTCCTGAAGACCCCATAGAAGACCCCATGAAAAGGGCAGGAGCATTTCTCCTGCCAGCTCTTTCCCCCCCTCGCAAAGCCCTTTGGTGGAGTCAAGGATCACGGGTGTCATTTCCAGTCTAACAGAAGTTCTGGGCCAGCTCAGCTCCTATTACCAGGAGGCAAATCCCTGAGTTCCCGGCGCCAGAGCTGCTCTGCTTGGCCGGTGTCCCAGTATTGTCCCCTCCATTACATTCCAGAGGCCTTGCAGCCAGCTAATGCCTGTGCTGGGAGGTCCAATAGCCAACCGTCAGCACTGAACTCTCTTTATCTGTCTCTTTGTCTCTCTGTCTCTGTCTTTGTCTGTCTCTGTCTCTCTGTCTGTCTGTCTCTGTCTGTCTGTCTCTGTCTCTGTCTGTCTGTCTCTGTCTCTCTGTCTGTCTGTCTCTGTCTGTCTGTCTCTGTCTCTGTCTGTCTGTCTGTCTCTCTCTCTCTCTCTCTCTCTCTCTCTCTCTCTCTCTCTCTCTCTCTCTCTCTCTCTCTCTCTCTCTCAGGGAGGTTGAGAATTGCAGGATTCCAAACACAATCACTGGCTTGCAAAAACCACTTACAGGTGAACGCGAAAAGCCCTAATTCACCTTTTATGCACAAACAATCATATTTTTAGCTCTGCCCCAAGTGTGCCCATAAAAGAGTTTTCGAAGATGTCTGGCATTTCCAGACTTTATGGGGGCCGGAATAGGTTTACGCATTTAAGAGCAGTCATGGTATTATTATTACCATTGTGCTTTTTTTTTTTTTAATTCTAAACAGCATAAAAGTGTTCTATCCGAGAAGGCTAACGCTCCGCACACGCTGTTTCGTGAGGCCAGAGCTCACGTGGGACACGGGCGCCAGAAATGGAGAAACCCATTTGAACCCGATTCAAGCACACGGCATTTAATTAAATCCCATCTTCAGAATGGATTTTAAAGGTTGGGATTTTCAGAGCGCGCGGACTCTCAGCAGCATCTTGGCGGCCGTCCTGGGCTGCTCTGCCAACATGGCCCAGGACTGGGACCAGCACAAGATTTTACACCCCAACGAAGCATGATGTGTGTGTGTGGGGGGGGGAGTGCATGGGGTCTTCAACCCCCCATGCTGCAGAGAAGAACATGCAGTTAAGCACTCCAGGGCAGCTGGGAAGAGCTCTGGGATGTGGAGTGGGACTCACGGTGGGGCAGCTGGAAGCTGAGTGGCCCCTACCAGGATGCAGAACCTCTGGGAAATGGGAATGATGCAGGCTGAAACATCCCAACCTTGCACAAGGGCTATCATGAGGGGTGTGTGTGTGTGTGTGTGTGTGTGTGTGTGTGTGTGTGTGTGTGTGTGTGTGTGTCTGTGAGCACTCAACAAGGCCCAGGGCAAGAGGGAAGAGGGTCAGGGCTCAGCTAGTCTTAGGATACCCAGGGCCAGAGTTAGTCTTCCAGAATAAGGTACCAGCTGGGTACAGGCTTTCAGGGACCAGAGATGGAGTTTGACCACTCTGACAGCCTCCAGGGTACCAAGGGCTGTGCCAGTGGAGACGGGAGCCCTTGTTGCCTTTGTTCTGCTCGCCACATGCCACTTGCACCCACGAGTCGATTTCTCTGGCCTGGCTGCTCTCCAGACCAGAAGATAGACAAAGGTCAGTGCACTCCCCTCTGCCTGGATGTGAAAGGGCAGCAGCCCTGAGTCCCATCTCTGTCCACTTCTGTCCCCACAGATCCAAGTCAGCCCATCCTCCAACTGAGCTCTCACTTCTGCATCTCCAGGACAACGGGGACTGCTAGGGGGAGTCCAGACCCGAGGGTACGTCTCCAATTAATATGGGCAACCTCCAAATTCACCTCCTCATCTCCTGTCTCCTAGTATCACCTCTGAACTCACCTCCTCTTCTATTCTCACCTCCAAACTTACCCCTTCATCCCCCATACTCACCTCCATACTGACCTCCATACTCAATTGTCTTTTTAGCTCTCTATTGACCTATACTCACCTCAGTACATACCGCCCTTCTCATCTCCCTATTCATCTCCATAGTCACCTCCTATACTCACGTCCTATATTCACCTCCTATGCTCAACTCTATACTCAACTCTATATCCTCCTATCTGCTATATCTATATTAAAACTCATCTCCACAATAACCCCCAGGCTCACTTCCTATGCTCACCTCCATGCGCACCTTCTACACTCCCCTCACATATTCTTCACACTTAACCCTATGCACATCTCGTTACTCACTCCCATGCTCACATATACACCCATCTCCATTCTCATCTCCTAAATGTATCTTCATGTTTACCTCCTACACTCCCCTCGTATCCTTTCCTACACACTCACCTTCCTCTTACACTCCCCCTGAACACTTGCCTCTATGCTCACCTCCTACAGTCCGCCTTCATGTGCACTTTCTATATATTTCTGTTCAAACTCTACTCCTTACTCACCTCTCACACTTCCTTCCTCAGACAAGAGGTCTTTACAGATGTGCCTGTGTTTGAATCTCTTCCCTTGTGTATGTTCACCTTCTTTCAGGAGTCAAAAACAAAGCCTGATCATGACAGCCACCCCCAGTCATGGCTCTGAGAGTATGAAAGTACCTGTAGATTCAGGGCACTTAAGTCCTATTGGAGGGCTCAAACACCACTTGCCGGCCCCCCTGGCTGTGTTCTGTGCTGTACTTCCACATCCCTGGGAGGCAGCCCTGGCTTGTCCCTTCGTCCTTGGATTCAGGGTCCTGAGCCTGATTTCTGCCAGCTCCCCAGGTCAGGAGAAGTGTCACCGGGAGATCCTTGAGCCCTTGGGCTGCAGACCTGCTGTGAGAAATGTGGGGGGAAAAACCAGCGGCCGAAGGCAACAGCTCCCTACCGTGATTCTGAAAGCATAATTAATTCACTGAAAGTCTCCGCAGAGGCCGAAGGAACCCACCCCATCTGGAATGTTCTGTGGCACAGTACACAACTGTGAGGGTGATGGGGGGTGGAAAGTGTGTCTGAACAGAAAGGTGGCAAGGGAGGAGAGCTGTGTACAAAGAGTGAATGGCCCTTTCTCAGCACCTTTACCCCACTGGGAACCAGGCCTTGCTGTTTCTGGGTACACCAGGAACAATAAAACCAGAGCAGGGACTTGTCAGAACTCTGAGAAGGACCAAAGTGATGTGTCCTGTGGGTTTTACGGGTCTAACCCCTGACTTGGGTAAGATTCAATATTGAGTCCCACTGGGTTTAGCTGATCAATCCACGCAGTGTAGACAGACTCCCATGCTGTTTAAATTTCACCATAGCAAGGCTCTCCCACATCATCAGGGAAGGGAGTGTCATCAGCTCAGGCCCTGGGGATTGAGGATGAGGTGAGGCAAGCTTGGGGTGACAAGAATTGGTAGGGCCCCATCACACGGGATGCCCATCTGGGGTGGCCAGTTAGCAGTAGGCACCTTACCCGGCTATTTATTTTACATGGGTTCCCCAGCTGACATCTTTGAGTTGCAACTCTGGGTGTCTAGATATTGGGATCACTATTACTTGGAGTGCATCTACAAGGGTGTTTCTGGACCAAATTTACAAAAAAATCGAAAGACCCCCACATGTTCCCTCATGCCAGCCCATTCATCTTGGTCAGAAATAAACTGGATAAGAAGCAGCAAGTTCCTCCCACTTAAAGGCAGAAGCCAATGGTCTGTGACCCAAAGATTTAGATCCAATTGTTAATATGCACATATGTCCTTATGACCCGACAAGAAAGGGAAGTTTGGAGCAATGTGAGCACCATCAAAGGAAACTGAAGAACTGAATCTCTACATAAAGGATTCGAAGTTGGGTCTCCACATTTGCCAACACCAGGGTAAGCGCAGGGACCCTTTGGCAGGTCAGAATACACTCCCTGCCACCACACAGGCCCACTTATTGTGTACACTTTAATAATAAGAGTTTGTGCTACAATCCTGATAATCTCAACATTTCAAGGAGGTGAGTAGGAGATAGTAGTCATTGATCTAAATTTATTTAAAAGGACCCAGAATTTAGAAATACTGTATGTAAGGTATGAGGAGCAAGAGCCCTTCAATATGTTAAACTGCACAATAAGAACTGTTTGGCAGCAGGAAGTGGTGCTGGTTTGAACCCAGCACCATACAGCAGGGACCCCATAGCAGAGGGGGACCCCATAGTTGAGTGCCACTGACCACCCTCCAACCAAAGCACCAAATTCCTAAAATACTCCTGCAGACATAGTCTATCATTTCCTATATCTCACAGAATCAGACATTGAGATAAGAGATGAAATAATTACCCAGTGTTCACACCTTCCTTACTGCTATCTTCCAGATTAGGGCCAGGCCCAGGCCATGATTCTGTACCTGTAACTAAAAAGTAAAACCATTATTTATTTATTTGTGTGTTTGTTTGGAGGATCACACCCAGCAGTATTCAGGGGTTACTCCTGGCTCTGCACTTAGGAATCACTTTTGACAGGTTCAGGGGATTCTATGGGATGCTGGTGATCAAGCCTGAGTTGTCCACATGCAAGGCAAATGCATTACCTATTGTGCTATGTCTTTAATCTCCTACAATCAAAATTTATTTTTGTGGAGGAAGATTTGTTTGCTTTATCAAATAACAAAAATGAATATGCATGTCAGCTTTTAATGATTTCTTTAAAAAATGATCTCTTTTTCCTTTCTACTATCCTTATTATATCCTTGCATGTTCACTGTTATATTTCGACATCATCTGAAAGGTGAATTTTATCAGCTCATGAATGAGATTTTAAGAAGCAAGATGGTATTGAAGGGAAAAAAAACTCAGGCATCACATTCAAATGGATCCTAATTCGTGTCCTGGGTCAGTCTTACTGCTATTGAGTGATAGAACTTGATAGATTTTGTTGACTCTGGTTATTGACTGGGTATGTGTGTGTGTGGGGGGGGTCTTTTCAGCAGGAAACTCAGATTTTGCAGTTTGGCTGCTACCTGGCTTCGCTGCTTTAGTCAAGGAGTGAGGCACAGGAAGTGAGGCACCTTTGATAGTCCCTGGCCATGTGGCCTCCCCAGTTCAGGGTAGGAAAACTCAATGAGAACTGAGAGCCTCAATGATTCTGGCCACCCACAAAGAACTTGCTTTATTGTACATGGAGGCTCAGGTTTGAATCCAAGCACCTACTCTATATGTCCCTACCACCACATAATGTATCCCTTGAGCTCTGGAGGATATAGACCTTTTATAGTGAAAGACAAAGGGGCCTCTTGAGGACCAGAGAGATAATACAACAGCAAAGTTGTATGAGTCCAACCTGGATTCAGTCCCTATGTCCATTATGGTACTCTGAGTCCTGCCAGAATTGATTCCTGAGTGTAGAGTCAGGAGTAACTTCTCAGCACTGCTGGGTATGGTCCCAATACAGAAAAAGGGGTCTTATTCTTCTCTCCCAGCTCCCACATAGCACCAGAGGAGCTAAAGTCCTTTCCTTTTCCTCTCTGGGCTACCACCCTGCTGGCCTGAGCTGGGCAGAGGTGTCCCCATCTGAATGTCCAGATCACAGAACTCAACAGGCCTTTTTCAAGCTTGGTTTAGCCATAACCAGCATCACAGGGACAAACCCAGCCTCTCAGGAGTATTTCTGGAACTAGCTTTGACCTGAGAAAATTGGTTCAGGCAGCTTCATTTTCCTCTGCTGCTAATGGGCAGCAGTTTCACCTCCAAATGTAGACTCACCATCCGGGTTGCACATGCCAATGGCATCAGCAGCTTCTTGGTTCAGAGATACTGTTGGCTTTATTAATTCATTATGATCCTGCCACCCTTGAGAGAGAGTGCATGAGAATAAAATTTGATCAATTTAATAAAAACTACATATGAAGGAAGGTCTGACCCTGTTCATCACCTGCCAGAAATATGGTGATTTCTGTTTTCAGACACACACCATGATCCCAATTCCCAGAGCCCCCAACTCTGACTCTGAGCTTCACAGCCCAGCTGGGTTTCAACCCGACACCTCCTTGCTGACGTGGAACTTGGGTGCCCTGTCAAGAAGAAAGTGCCCCTAGCATTTCCTAAAGTTCTGAGGTGCCCCCAAGAGGGAATAGAGGTGCCATCTAGAGACAAAGGGTGCCCTGATCCCAGCTGGGTGTAGTAACCAAGAACAAAATGGGTCCATAACACAGACTGACCCAGATTTGTTTTTCTCAGGTACTAATGGTCATGAAGGTTGTCAAGGACACCTGGCACGGCCTAAGTAGGTTCTGGGGCTGCTGTCATAGATTTTCAGTACCCAAAGATATTCAGAGTGTTCCTAAACCCCCCAGCTCCACTGTTACCTCCCCTTGAATGTAGAACTTGATCCCCCCAAATGCACTATCTCTGCCTGCAAGGCTTTCAAGGAACCCAAACTGGGACAGAAGCAGGAAGTCCTAGAGTTCATATTGAGTTCCACCACTCATCACTTTCAGTGAATGTCAGCACCATACCAGGGAAATGGACCCATTTAGGAGGGGCCAGCGGTCATCTGGTACCCTTGGTCATTTGCTCTGTGCCTACGCCACTCTGGGCTCTTCCTGCCTGCTCCCACTGGATAGAGGCAGACATTAGGTAGACCAACAGCACCTGCAGCTTGGGACCCAAAGGTGAGGGGGCCAGTGCCAGGACCTCCCCTGTAGCCCTGCTGTTCTCATGTCTGTCTTCAAGCTGCCTCTCATGCCTGGGACTGAGAGCAGAGAACTGTGCCCTCCTCCATCATGCTGCACGGGGGTTTGTTTACAGAAGTCTTGGCATTTCAGCTGGTTCCTCAAGAGGGGGTAGGCCACCCCACTGTGCTCCTTCCAAAAATAAAAGACAAAGAACTGGCAGAAATAACCACAGAGTCTTGGAGCCTTGACTTTGAAACTTAAGTGTGCCAGCCTTAAAAGAACCAAGAGTCCCATGGGCATGAAGAGGAGCTGGTTTCTAGGGGTGCACCAAAGGCCACATTTTTCTAGGTTTTTCAGTGGTTTCAGTGAATAGCCATAGCTGGCAGCTATGTCCCAGCCTGAGTTAAAGTCCCAATGTCCAGACTCAAATTGTAACTGGCACCATGATTTATTCCTAAGATACGTCTCCCTGGTGTCGGAAGAGGAGTTTCAGTTTCAGGACCACTTAGAATTCCACCTACTGGGGAGCAACCCTGGTTGTTCTGAGTTTCCTAGAGCATAAATGAGCCAGGAGTGGTGGGGTCTGAGAATTCTGGGTTTTTCAGGGGATTCCTAGTTTCTACATCATTCTCACTTGTCTCCTGTTCCCTCTGATTTAGGTCGGGACTCTGTCCTCATGAGGAAACACCAAGAACAGGGACAGTGTATTTTGGAGACTCAAGCCAAGACCTGAGGCTAGATAGACCCTAGAGAGCCCCCACTGGACATGACCTTGGAGACAGCTCCATAGGTTTTGGACACACACAACCAAGGGCAGATTCCAAACACTTCTTCATGGCTAGGGCCTAGACAGGGGCAGATTTCACAGCCTAGTTGTTGGGGAGATCAGGGGCTGGATCTAGGCTGTCTTCCCACATTTTATTTCTCCAGAAGCCTGGGTGTAGGAGATTTTGGTTCTGGGGTGTCAGATCCCAGGATGCAAGAGTATGAAGCCCCCTCATAGCATCACCCAGGCCTCTAGCCCCTTCATCTCTTCTTTCCTGACTCTGATTCACTTGACTGTCCTGCAGAGAAGAAGCACCAGTGGGAACTCTTGTTGGGTGCCGCTGTGGAATGTCTCAATGCCTGAACACAGGCTGTTTCACTGTGCTCTCCAGCAAGCGAGTATTTTATTGTCTCAGATAGATCCCAGCTGTGGGAACAAGTCAGTCCACCGTCTCCTTGGTAACCGAGACGAAAGTTCCAGTGTCAAACAGCCTGCATGTTCATGGGGGACAGTGGGCCTTGACGCAGGAGCTCGGAGCCTCTCAGCTGACTCTGGGATGAGTTTTGTCTCCTCTTTGTTCCTCTACCTGTGCTGAGATCGAATTCATGCAGTGTAAACACAGCCCCAGGACCTCTGAAAACCAGTTCTGCAGCTTAGATACTCTGGAGCAGATGTATCCAGCACTGACATGGATGCCTGGGCTTACGGCCTGGAGAGCCTCGAGTCCCAGGGTGAGTCTGAGGTGCAGGGGACTGAGGTACTAGGGGTGAGGTATGGGAGAATGAGGTGCAGGAAATGGGGTGCAGGGTTGGAAAGGAGGTACAAGAAACGGTAGTATGAGAGTGGGGTGCAGATGATGGGGTGTGGAAGAGTTTGGTTCAGGATATGGGGTTCAGGAGAGTAGGGTACAGGAATGGGGTATGGGATAGTGGGGGTTCAGTAAATGGGGTACAGGAAAGTAGAGTGCAAAGAGGATGGAATATGGGAGAGTTGGGTTTAGAAAACAAGGTTTAGGAGGATAGGCACAAAAGTGGGGTACAAAAGAGTGAAATAAAGGAAATAGAGTACAGGAAAGTGGGGTACACAAAATTGGGTCCAGGAGTATAAGGTACAGAAATGGGCTTCAGGAGAGTGGGTACAAAAATGGGATATGGGATAGTGGGGTTCAGAAAATGGGGTGCAGGAGGGTGCATGCATGTGTACAGGGCTGAGTGACCTGCTCCCAGGGTCATGCTGGACTCTGCAGGATGGACATGAGAGTCAGAGTGGAGGAAGATGTGGGGGTATAGGAAAAGGGACACCCTGTGTGGGTGAAGGTGTGAGGCATGATGGAGCAGCTGCATGTCTATAGAGAAAATAGAACAATGATGCATGCTTACCCTCAAGGAATTGTTCATTCATTTATGGGGGGCCTTGAGGGCTACTCTTGACAGTGCTCTGGGCTGATTCCTGGCTCAGAGATGACTCCTGAACCCTTTGTGGATTGACCAGATGTAAGACAAGTGCCCCCACTCCACTGTCCAATCTCTTGCCCACTTCAGTCTCAGGTCTGAATGACAAACAGGTCTTCATGAACAGTGGGGAGTGTGGGAGGAGCTGCGAGTCTGCTGAGGTGAAGAGGGGACAGAAGAGTATCCACATGCCTGGGAGACCCCGCACCCCAAGTTCAAAGCCAGGACACGGGGCGATACTTTTAGAGAAGAATCCACGTCTACTTGCCAAGGACAATGTCTGGGTGTGGACTGGCCCGGCCTGGAGAGCCCCTACTTCCTGCGCAGGTGGGCGTGGCCTCTTCAAAGACTTTCCACTTGGGGCTGAAGTTTTCATCACCCATCGGGTCCTGATGGGGAGCCTGGAACCCGCCCCCGCCCCACGCACAGATTGCCACAGACAAGGAAGGCAGCCACTTGCGACTCGAAAACTCGAATCCCTGAAGAACTGGGCCTCGAGCAGATGCGGAGGCTGGACCCTGGGAGGAGGCACAGGAAATGGACAAGGCCAGGTGCCAAGTGCTGCTTCTCATCCTGATCCAACACTCAGGGCAGACTCGGGCCCCTGAAATCCCCTGCCGGACCCTCCACATCCCTTGGCCCTGGGGGACCATTAACCAATGAGATGGATGAGTGGGACCAGTTGGAGGTAAATCTGTCCTCGAGTTTATTAATTAACCCAGTGAATGTCACACATGTCTCAGCTCTGTGGGATTCAAATTCGTGAACCTGTAAGCTGGTTCCTCTGTGGGGCTTACGGAATGGGGGAATCAAACCTCCCCCAGAACACATGCACTGGTATGGACAGAGACCCCTGAAGTTCCCAGAGGGGGTTCCTGGCCAGGAAAGAGGAAAGGATGAGGTCATAGCTCCAGGTCTCACAATTTCTGACCTCTCTGACCCTGAGCCCATCTCTGGTCTAACTCAAGTGCAGATTCTGGGTTCTAATGCCATAGTTCCCCCAGTTCTAGTGGAGACAGGAATCTTCCATTTGGGTGGGGCTTGACCCCAAATGGTTATACCAAGGCTAATACTGTCTTTTGGTCTCCTGCGAGAAGTGTGGTCCAAGGACACCAACTGGAGTGAGACCAGGCTGACCCCATGAGTAGGGGAAGGTCTGGCTGTGCTGGGAGCAGTTCTACAGGGTTCCAAGAGGGTCACCCCTTTTCTTCCCACAGGGAGCACAGCGGGGAGGACGGAAATGTTGTCTGGGCATGATGGGAATGTGGAGTGTGGCCAACGGCATCTCCGCAGAGATATAGGAGACTGGACAGCACCAGCCAGCATAAGTTAGTCCCTTAGACCCTCCCCCCAATGCTGGGCTGGCCACTCAGAGGTCTGGATCCTCGATTTTTGGCAAGAACCCATTTCAAATAGGGTATCACCTATCTGATTCAAGTATCCCTGTGAATTCTTAAAATGGACAATTGCAAAACCAGGACAGCTAGAGGACAGGAAGGGTCAGAGATGGGGCTGGCCAGGACCCATTGGGCAAAAATTAAATCAAGCCTCATTGTAGTTTTTGCTTTCCACTGAGAAAACCTTGCAACACTATCAGGAGACTTTGCAGAAACAGTGAAAAAGGCTTAATTTTTAAAATATCATAGTTATGCATGAGCACTGGCACAATATCACTGGGGCACTGCCTAAATGCAGATTCCTTCAATAATTCAGTGTAAAACAGAATCCAGCTGCTTACATGGGTTCCTAGCACTAGTGGAAAAAAAGCACAGGCTACTACAATCGAAAATCCATCAGTAAATTCAAAGGCATGTATTTCTCTTGCAGGGTGTATATATTTATCAATTATTAAGACATCAAAGTTCATTGTACCAAATCATGGACTTTGGATATAAGCCAATGTTGCTGCCTCATAAAATCCTGGGCACAAAGAGATATAAAAGGAGAAATAGAGAAAAAAAATTTACTCCACATCAAAAACCTAGACTGTTGTTGAAATTCCATCAGAATAAGAGAAAGAAATGTTAATTCATGTACCTCGTCCTGTCTGCCACTCTACAGGATATATAGAACCTCCAGATAAATTAACAGTCCTATATGTTGATGAGAACACCAAGCAGTTACAGACAAACCAATAATTAATTACTTCATGCTGGAAGATAAAACTTTGTGATATTTAAAATTACAGACTTGAAAGTAAGTACAATTATCCCTAATTAGGCTAAAGGGAGTAACACCTTCACAGTAAACAAGATAAACACCTCAAACAGCTCTAATAATTTTAATTAACATTTTCTAGTTTCTCTTTACCACTTTTCAAGGTCACCTACTTCCTCTTTGAAGAGCAGAATTACTGCAGCTGCCAGGCAAGCTTCTCTCTATACTATAGAGTCTACAGCCTCCCAACCAGCCTGCATATTGCACTGGACTGATTTTTAAAAATAAGTAATTGTGCATCAAAGTCAATAGTGGAGTGACTAAGCCCTATAGCCGTGATTCCAACCTGACTTGCAAATGGTGCTTTCTGTCCTCATTACAATTATAACTGGTCTTTACTGAGTCCCTCAATTTGAATTATGAAATGTGCCTGAACTGTTGAATATTCAGATTATAATCCGAGACGAGCAGGGTTTTCTATTTCAGCTGCAAACACACATGCATTCCCCCAGCAAGTAGTTGAATGCTGATTAATATATTCATTTGTTGGAGATTTATGATTCTGCTAAATGTTCTCTCTCTCTCTCTCTCTCTCTCTCTCTCTCTCTCTCTCTCTCTTATTTGTAAATGAAGTAAGCAGTAAGACCCAGGCTGTGTTATACCAACTGGTTTGTTCCAATCCACTGATTTTATGGGCGAGGTCACTCAGAATATAACGCAGAGTGAAAGACTCTCATTAGGGCTAAAATGAATGTCAAACATGTCAATTTGATCCAAATGAGAAGTGTGGTAAAACCATGTTTGATGTTCATGTGTGATAAATCTTTAACATTTGTCTGTAAAGTAGTAGGAAACCCAGAGGGCATCCGTGTTTGGGAGCTGCGCATTCCATGGTCTTTCTCCAGGATTCTGTGAAGGCATTTAGCATGGGGAAGGAGAAAGTGAGATTATTACCAAGTTTCCAGAGTAACCACCTTTCAGCCCTTAGTTTAGCCAAAGGAGTGGGAAAAGCCAGATTCCTTCGCAGAGAGAAGAAAGATCCTCTCAGGTCACTTTCTTCAATTACAATTGAAAGACGATGAAAACAGCCTTTTTGAGGGAAAAGTACCCCATGGATTGTGTCCCTGTTTATTGATAATAACTTTCTTTTATGTGTAGATCAGATTCTGGTAAGATGTTCCTGTTTTCATTCTCAGTTGCTCGTGTGATGACCAGTATCTTTCAGATTCATTTTTATTTTGATATATTCATATTGTTAATTACTGTTGTATTTCAATTTTCTCCCTGTATTTTTGTTCCTTCATAATGGCTTTCTGGTTCACTGGACCGAAATGACTAAAATGAAAGATTTCCAAGATTTCTTCTGGGAGTAATTTACAAAAGCCCACCATTTTTTAATTGCTCCTATGTTTAGTTCTGGAAGTCTGCCTCAGAAAGAATTCAATCTCCATCTTTTAGGGGCCATACTGAGCATATCATCATCTTTTTTAGAAATCTTGATAATTAAACCTTTTTTTTTTACCCTCCGAAATTACTTAAACATTCTCCTTCTCAACTAGATTTCCCCAGCAGCTGATAACACAATAATGCAAATATACAATTTCTGTGAAAATTCATGCAATTCTATGTTTTTAGCAAAAAACTTATTTTGATCTTTAATGTAGTGAAAAATTAGGATAATAATGGTGACATCAAAAATAATTAAGAGGCATAACAAGGTTTACCCGATAGGAACATGCTTTTATAGAAGGAAAAGATAAAGTAATTTTCTAGAGTGCCAGAATGGAAACCATTTGTAGAGAATCCCCAAGTAAGAAAGAATTTCACAGTAGTTGGTAAGTCCTCTCGGTCAGAAAAAGCTCATGAAAAAAATGCATCTATTGGACCCTGTAAGCTCCTGGGCATCAAGGTGGCATGGAACATTCTAGTAATGAGCATTGGAACTCTCACAGTGCCTTTCTATTTGTCCACAGCATAGACTGAGAACAGGTCCTTTGTGATTCAGCAAATCTCTCTGCAACATGTGCCTGCATGGTTCCACATGCTGAGGTGACACTATTGTACTGAATCCCTGTGCATAAAGGTTGAACTCACCTGTGTAGAGATGACTTCTGAAGTATGTCCAGATGAGGGTCACACGGAAGTTGATGAGACACCCAGCCTGGTCCCCTTTCTCTTGCCACCCCAAGAAGGACGCACTCAGCCCTGCCTGATGTGGGTTTGGGTATATGTGCGGTTGTGTTTGATTTATGATCCTAATTATGTTTAGCTTTAGCTGCTCAGGACTAGAGACAGAGCACAGCAGGCAAAACACTTGCCTTGCATGCAGAAGACCCAGGTTTGATCCTTGGCACCCCACATAATCCCCCAAATACTGCCAAGAATGAGCCCTGGTCTCAAAGCCATGAGTAGCCCTGCTCTTCACCAGGTACGGCCCATAATAAATGTCCTCCAAGGAAAATACAATAAAGTGAAATGAAATAGAAGAAGGACAAACAGTGCCACAAAGTCAGTATGTTGATGGGAAATGTGGAAATATAGAGGGACCGAGACAGATAGGAGGTATACCTGTGCAGGTTGACCTAACCTGTGGGGGTTAGTAAGAATCGCAGGGCAGGTGTCCAGGAAGGGGACAACACCCCTCAAACAATGGGGCACTGGGTACAGTGGAAGCCAGACTGCCATGGCCTGTGTGTGCCCATGTGACAGGTCAAGCTGAACAAAAGACACAGAGCCTTGTGAGGAATGCCCACCTCTGGCAGGAGAGCTTTGTGACCATGGCCACATACCCACCTGTGAGCAGGGCCCTGCATCGGGCCTCTCTGTGCCCACATCCCCTCCCCTCTGAGTCCAGGGAGCCCTGGACCCCTCTTCCCAGTCCTGCAATCCAAATGCCCCTCTGCCCATCTACTCTCTGCCCTCACCCACGGGGCAGCGCCTGGCCAGACAGCCACCCTCTTCCAGCCTCTCCCTGTCTCTCTTTCCCAGGGTCTCTATTCAAGGTACAGACCAGAGGTGGACCCCATGGGCCCCTCCATGATATAGGCCCAACACATGTTGCCTTGAAACCAGCCCTAACTCGGTGATAGAAATGGTTCCTACCTTTGAGAGTTTGGTGAGCCCCAGTTTGGCCACATGGACGTCTTTCCTGGGCTCAGACACACTAAATAGGTGCTCAGTTAAAGCTACTGCTTTTGTCTGCCCACTCCTCATGGGCCTCCACATCCGCTGTCCCCTTTCAGAGAACCCCTACCCTCCAATGGCCCTTTTCCAGACCTCCCCAGGCCTCTAGGGACCCCCTCCCCATTGTCATCACAAGGGGGTGTCGGCTCCCAGAAGCAGGCAGCGAGAGCCAGTCACGGCGGAACATAGACAGACCCTCGACAAATTGACATCCGAGTTAGAGATGATGTGAAAAATGGAAAGTGGCCTCTCGCCTGCCCCCCTGGCCCCGCGCCGCCCTCCCCTAGGAAGCCATCCCGCCCTTCTCTCTGCTCCTGAGAGCACTTTTTTGTCCCTGAAAGGTGGTGTCTAGCAGTTTGGGCCTCATAATTGGGCAGATTTGCTCTCCACAAACAGCCGTCACGCGCCGGGCTCCTCCGGGGCAGCGCCTGTCTCGCGGCGCTGATGGCAGGCAGGGCCTAGAGCAGGGACTTGATGGGGACGTGCCCTGCGCCGCGTGTCATAAATCCAATTTAGCCCGGCACTCCATCCGGCGGCTCTCTCCTTCCTTCTCCCCTTGACTTAATTAGAGAAACCGGTAATTTGGCAGATTCCGGGGAGCGGCCAGCGAAGCCGAGATCCCCAGATACACTGTTGACACGATCTTGGAAATAATCCCTAAACCCGGGGTTATTTATTATCTCTGCTCCCACCGGCCCAGGGAGAGGTGAGGCGCACGAAGGTGCTTTCCATGTCGGGGGGCCCGGCTCCCTGCCCCCAGCCGTCGGGGGGGCCCCCCTCGCAGCTTGGCTACCCAGGCCATAATTATCGTGTGTTCACACCCGGGCTGATGGCTGGTATCCTCATTAAGGACCATTACCCTGAACAGGGTGTTTATTGAACCTGGCAGAGTGCTGAGGCTTGCGGGGCCCTGTCATATGGCTGATGGCGTGTAGTCAGAACTCATTGAGGAGTTGGAGTGAGCTGCTCACACTGGCATCGGCAGCCCAGATGCGCTGGGCTCAAGATGGCAGCGCCCTGCCCAGGAGCCCGCAGGCCACTGGTGCAGGGCCGCCAGGAGCATGGCCCACCCCCACCCCTGCACGATGGCCGGGGATGGACAGGCACCCAAACCCAGCCTTGGAAAAGTCCTACTCTCCATGCCTTACTCGGACTTGTGCTGGGAAGGTTCTAGAAGCATTGGAACCAACTAGGGGATATGTCCTGCTGGGGCAAGGATGAAGGCCTTGAACATACCATCATGGCTATGTGTCTGGCTCACCAAGGGATGGAGAAACCACCCTTCTGGGGTGATATTGCAGCGACGGGGTGCATGTGACAACACTTAGTCCAATCACACACTTCCTCAACCCTCTGGGAGTTAGGGTACCAGGGACCAGTCCACAGAGAGAAGGGTCAGAACCTGTCTCCAACCTTGAAGAATAAGATTTACGAAGCCAGAGAGATAGCATGGAGGTAGGGTGTTTGCCTTGCATGCAGAAGGACAGTGGTTTGAATGCCGGCATCCCATATGGTCCCCCGAGCCTGCCAGGAGCGATTTCTGAGCTTAGAGCCAGGAGTAACCCCTGAGAGCTGCCGGGTATGACCCAAAAACCAAATACACAAAACAAAAATAAGATTTCCAGGGCTGTAGCCGTGGCGCAAATGGTAAGGAGTCTGCCTTGCCTGAGTTAGCATAGGACAGACCGTGGTTCTATCCCCCTGAGTCCCATATGGTCCCCCAAGCCAGGAGCAATTTCTGAGCACATAGCCAGGAGTAACCCCTGAGCGATTTTTAGCCCAAAAACAAACAAAAAAAGAATGACATTTTCCTCATTGTTGGGGGAAGCCTCGGTTGAGGATGGTAAGATGGCCCCGTTCTTTTCGAAAAAGTTCTTGGAACTCAAGGTTTCCTGGGACATTGAATGGAAGGAAAGATGTGAAAAATGAGGTGTGCCCTGTCCTGAAAAGGGTAAGAGAGGGCCAGGGTGCTGTTAATGCAATCTACATTCTACTAAGTGCTTTCTCTCTCTCTCTCTGTGTTTCTCTCTGTCTCTGCCTCTCTGTTTATCTCTCTGTCTCTGCCTCTCTGTTTATCTCTGTCTCTGTCTCTTTCTATCTCTGTCTCTCAGAAATCACTGAATTACAAAAACTGAAGGAGCCATTTCTTTCCCAAAAATGGTCTAATAAAAACATCCTATAATGGGTGTGGTTGGTGCTGGCCTCTAGGCCAGTGTGTAAAGAATCCTGGTCTTGGTGCTCTAATGCCATCACCACTCTGAACCTGATTCCTTGTGATACCGCACATGCTTATGTTCCATTTGCAGAAACTACATCCACTGATTCCAAGCTGTAGGTGGCTGGGGGAGACAGGGCAGGAAGGAGCTTAGCTGTCCATCTAATCAATGCTGCCAGGAACACTGGAGGAGGAGAGAAGGGAATAGGGTTAGGACTGGAATCATAAGGGGAAATTGAGGCAGCCTGTTTACTGATCAGCAAATATCTGAGAGTCCCAAACACACTTTGTAGAAGCTGCTGGGAGCCACTTAAATCAGCCTAGATGAGACACAGAGTGCCAGGAAGCCACCAAGGAAAGGATGAACAATAGTTGAGGGAAAAAGCAGCTGCTAAGGAGCTAGATCAGCTATGGAAGGGCCAGGACAGGCCCACAGGAAGAGGAACCAGGGAACATGTGGCTGTGGGCCTGCACATCCTGGCTGAGGCTCAGACGAAAGTCCAGCCTGCAGCAGCTGTGAGCAAGTTCTTCTTTTTAAGGTTCTGAAACCATCCCCTGGTCTTCTTGAGGGGAGTTAAGACTGGGCTGTGTCTTGGGGACATTCAAAGTTGCTCCTGCCTTGGGGATCCAGGCTTTCTAGAACAAGGGTCTCAAACTCAATTTACCTGGGGGCTGCAGGAGGCAAAGTCGGGGTGATCCTTGAGTGCAAAGTCAGTAGTAAGCCTTGAACATTGGGGGGTGTGACCCAAACAAGTAAAACAAAACAAGACAAGAAAAGATTCCTCTAGGGCAGGGCCACAAAATGTTGTACGGAGGGCCATATGCAGCCCACGGGCCGCAAGTTTGAGATCCCTGCTCTAGAAGCTGAGCAGATGTGAGTGCCCTCAATTTTCCTGACAGACAGTCCCCCTTGGGGCCAACAAAGTGAGGGCCTGGGCTGTGCCATTCAGCCACGCACCTTCCTCCTTCCTGCCCCTCTCGACCACGGTCCAGGCTCTGACAAAGACGGGATAGGAAGTGACGTGGCCTCAAACCTGCAACTTTGCCTTTATCCAGCCCTTGGTTCTCTGCAGCTAACACCGTGAGCCACATTCAACATCCCCCATCCCACAGGAGGTTTTTATTAGACAAGAAGCAAAACAGGAGTGGGTATGATGCTGGACAATCCCTGGACTCTCTGGCACATTTCAGCCTTACCCCTTCCCTGTGGCACCCCAGACACTCCCCTACAAGGAGGTCCTCACTGTTCCTGTTCTCCGTGAATCCCGGGAGCTCCTAGCTGATCCTTGGTCTCGAATCAGAATCCTTTACAAGAAAACACGGAAGCAGGCTTGGTGGCATTGGTGATGGATCGGAGGTAGAGTCGGGGGACAGAGGGACAGAAGCAGATGAGGGCTGTGTCACTTGCTCCCAGGAACAGATGGTGGAGCCATTACTGGGAGAGAGACGGGCGAGAGGACAGTTCAGGGTGCAGCTCGCTGACTTGTAGGGAGCCGGAGCAGCAGCTGGCGAGACAGATGTGGAACTGCGAGGAGGCGCCTGGCTGGAGGCGGCCGAAGAGGCAGATCCAAAGCCAAGACTGTGCGGCTGCACCCGAGGAGGGCATGAGAGAAGCAAAGCCACAGGAGGTGCCCTGGGCAGAGCTGCAGGAAACAAAGGCCGGTTGAGCTGGTTCTCTGGAAGGTGCCCATTGGACCCGCTGTGCAGAGCAACCCATGAGGCTCTGGCTTCCAGGCTCAGTGGACATGGCTCACCAATGCCCAGCAGTGTTGTGGGGCTGTGCTTCCAGGAGGTAGATGGTTATGCACAGAGCACCTGGCATCCTCCCACCAAGATAGAAGATGGCGAAAGTGCCACATGCAGAGGAACAGGAGAAATGGAGGGTGGGGCTCAGGGAGGCAGTGGATCTCCTGGTCATGCATCTGTCTGCAGCAGCCAACACACATCACACCTGGAGTGCCAAGCTTTGCTCGGGACACCCACAGCCTTTGAAGGGCAGTGCATGGCTAGTGATGTAAGGGACAGTAAGGGACTGGAGGTGCCAGGCCCTATCAGTGGCATATTTCCCCGAGGAAGTGCCACATCAGCTATAAGCTGACTTCTGGGCAGGCAGGTGCCCAGGAGAAGGTTTTGGGCACCTGGCAGAGGGCAGGACAGGCCAAGGGGTCACAGATCTGTTCTGGGCAGCTGATTCTAAACAGAGAGGACACAAGACGAGATCCAAGAAGACCTTTGTTGTATATGGAAATATTTCCATAAGAGTATTCTTTTCCTGTTGTCCCACCTTGACCTTCCAGGTGGGGGCGCTGTTGAGAGTGGAATAAATAGTTTGGGAGCAAGGTGATCAGGGTCTTTTGCCAGAGTTGGTTGGCTGGCTCTAGGTGTGTTTTGGAGCTAGCAGCAGGCTGACAAAGGACTCTCTTTGCCCAACCTTTTACCCCTTAACCCTCCTGTCTGTGTGGATTATTTGCTGAGAATCAATATTACCAAGATCTCCCCCCAAAAGGAGACAAGAGGATGGGAATCAATTTCTCATTCTGGGAGCTCTTTGCGGATTTACAAACAATCAACAAGGGAGTAAATGGGACCCAACAAATGGGGCAACAGTCCTTGAGCAAGATTCTAGTCTTCTAATAGGTGGGAGGTATGGTGCTCCCTAAAATCAGGTTGCAAGGAAGTTTAGAGCAGCAGAAACCACTCCTGGGGACCCCTGAGTGTTTTTTGGGTCCTCACTCCCAGGGTAGGGTCAGGGCCTCTGGCTTTCCTAGCCTCATCCAAGAAGATGAGGCCCCTGAACAGAGATGTAGATCAAGTGATCTCCAGCGCAAGTCTCTGTGGGTCTGCCTGAGCCCTGAAGTGGACCTGGGTCTGGGACATTTGTTTTCTGGGCCTTGAGGTCTGGGACAACCTGCCTGTGGGAAAATGAAGCAGTATAAGCTGCAGGAAATCCAGGGGTGGGCCTGCGGGGGTCAATGCACCTGAGAAGACAGAGACATTCCCGTTCCTCCTAAGTGTCAAGGTCATCACTGCAGTGTCCAGTGCCCATGGTCAGTGCCCAGCCTCATGACACATGTGCAAACATGAGCTTTGTCACCAACAGGACATTGTTTTCACGAGATGTGCATGGCTGTACCCTTCTGAGGACTCACTCTGATCTTGTTCAGTCCACACTTGGCTCTGCTGTGTTTCCTCAGCACCAAAGATGACCCCATTACCCAGTTCTGTTTCCTGAAATCATGATCACCCCCAATGCTGGGGTGTCGCCCGCATCAGAGGTGTGGGACATTTGCCCAACCACTGAGCCACAGCCAGGCCTCCAGTATGGTATATTGGTACTTTAGCTCCTGAATGGGCAGAATGATCCAGAATGTGCCCGAGGGACCAGCTTCTGTCTTCCCAGAGCATAGGGCAGGGGATGGATGACATGGGAGAGAGAGGGGAGAGGTTCCTCGGAGCCTTCCTCACAGTCATCACCTGCCAGAGCCAGAGAGGAGCAGGATGGTACCCACTGCTGTGTGCCTGTGTCCCAGCATGTCCCAGTATGCACCACAGTTGCCTGTTTCCCAGCATGTCCCAGCATGCACTGCAAGAAAATAAGAAACCCATAATGAGCTGACATGGGACTGGGATCTATTTGCTGGGTTGTCTACAAATCTCTTCCCAAGTGACAGGTCATGGATGGTGTAATCTTTGGCTGCCACTTTCAACTTGGGGCAGTTAGAGAGAGCGGGGTGGGGGGGTGCAGTTAGAGTGAGTGTGGGAGAAGTTACAATGAGTGTAGGGCAGTTAGAGCAAGTGTGGGAGCAGTTAGGGTAAGTGAGGGATCCAGGTATGGTGAGGGGTTCTATGTGAGGCTTGCACACAAGGGGGCTGTAGCATCAACTGCATTTAGTAAGTTCAAATGTGAACAACTCTCTAAGGAAATAGTGGAGAGAATAGGGAGTGCAGAGCATTTTTACATCAAGGCACTCTCTGCAGGCCAGTGGGATGCCCAGTGCAGGCCTGGCTATGGCAGTACCCTCAGTCCAGGGCCCATACAGCACTACATCTGATCCCAACTTTGTCTCTGAAGGATCCAACACTTTTGGGTGTTTGGGGGGACTTGTCCTCACTGTCTTCTCTTCTCTGTAAAGCGAACTCTTTCGAAGTATCGCCCTAATCACTCAGGGCATTTAAAGGGGTGCTGGTGGGGCTGGAGTGATAGCACGCAGGGCATTTACCTTGCACATGGCTGACTTGGGTTTGAGCCCTGATATCCCATAGGGTCCCCCGAACCTGTCAGAATAATTTCTGAGCACAGATTCAGGAGTGAACCCTGAGCTTCACCAGGTCTGACCCCCAGAACCAAAAATCAAAAAGGGAACACTTAGAGTCACAGAGGGGCTCACTCCCAGGCCACCATTACTCCAGCACTGGGGTTCTTCTCAGATGCCTACTCCCTAGAAATGGCTTATGTGGATGGGGTGGGGCTGACTTTGTTTCTGGATGAGGGTTGATCAGCTAGGGTGGCTTCCTGGAAGATTCTAGAAACCTGCCAGCTCATGAATGGGACAGGTGGTAAGTTGGGGTTCTGCAGCCTTCTGGGCTGTTGTGTCCCCGGGAAGGCTGGTTTATGTTTTTCTCAGACAGAACCCAGCTCACTGCTTCCAGTGAGACTCACACAGGGGGGAAAGACCCTGATGTGATTCGTCCCTAGCTGGCAGCCTGGGCAGGAAAGGACAGTGCCAATGCCGCTCAGCTGGCATCATCAACTCAGACCCCAGGTTCTTCCAGGGTAAGGAAAGTCAGGACCCTACATTTTGATAAATGCAGCTGCTATTCAGATCTTCTCCCTGGGGGTCCAAGGATGAAGTGGAACCCTCATGGGACCTACTGGCCTTGATGCTCCTCCATTCTAAGTCTTTCCAAAGCTAAGCTTGGACGATGCTTTGTTCTGGTCCTTCATGCTTAGAAAGAGAAGAAAAAGCAGACATCTATCTACCCTCTTTGTTGTTCATCATTATGGATTTGATTTTAATTATTCTAACACCAAACATCTTGGTTTCCATGATAATGACAAGAAAAACTTGAAATATTCATAGCCACAAAGGAAGCCCTGTCCGCCTATGGTGGTGTTGGCTTTAGGACCGGGACTGAGACTCGATTTGCCCACTGACTGAATAAGGTGGGTTCCCCTGCCCTCAGCTGGCACCTGGAGAAGCTATGAGATCATCCCGTCTTGGCAAATGTAAAAATTTTGTCTACACTGGCCGCCGCCTCCCATGTGCTTATGACACTTGGAAACGGCTTTAGGACACACACAGCATTACCATAATTTTTCCGACTGGGGTTCTCCTAGGACTTCAGATGAAGTCCCTGCCCTTAATTCTAATCGCAAAGGCTGCATTCTTAATTAAAAGCTGTACAGATGGATTTTAGGCCGTGCCAGAAGAAATCCTGCGTTCATTAGTTATAAACCTTTTAAAAATTGATGCAAATAGATGAATTCCTCAAAAGTTGGAACTCAAAGTCTTCATTTTATGTTGAGCTGCTTTTAATCTCAAGAATAATGAAGTCAACATAAATTAAGGGGAGCCCTTCCATTTTTTTCTTTTTGGTTAATTTCTCTCTCTCTCTTTCTCTTTCTCTCTCTCTCTCTCTCTCTCTCTCTCTCTCTCTGATTTTACTTTTTTTTCCTAGTTGTAGCATAAAATTCATTTAAAATGTGAAGCCTGTAGAGTTTTATTGGGGGGAAACTTTGTTGACCTTTGTTTCTCTGAGTTGTGGAAGGAAAAAGTTCACAAACCCTTTAATGAACTAGAAACAAATTCACCCATCTGCTTATGGAAGAAGAGTCTTCACCCAGGGCATAATATTTACTTCTGGGTCTTATCTTGATCATTTTATTTTTTGTTTACTTGTTTTTGTTTTGGGGCCACACTTGTTGGCACTCAGGGGTTACTCCTGGCTCTGCGTTCAGAAATCACTTCTAGCAGGTTTGGGGGACCATATGGGATGCCGGGGATCAAACCTAGGTTGGCCATGTGCAAGGCAAAAGTCCTACCCATTGTGCTATTACTTCAGTCCCTAGTTTTTGTTTTTGTTTGGTTTTGTTCTTTTATAATTTTAAGGTGAAATAACTTGAGTCCCAAGTGAGTTCACCACATCTCTTGACCCGCTTTCAATCAGAGAGCAAAGGCACATGGTTCCTAAAAGGGATGCGAGGTTCTTAAAAACTGCTTTTCAACCCCATGGCTCTTAGAAGTATCAGCCAAGTGGGATCAGGACCTTAAATGGTCCCTCATTGGCTGAGGGAAGAGGCAGCTTAGTCAGACCCACATCAGCTCAGCACCCAAATAGAGGTGGGATTACCTTCTCCCTCCTTCCTTGATTCTGCTGTCCCATGTCCTGTCACCCTACAGAGCTCCATTTTCTGATGCCACCAACATATCCGTCTCCACACTTTTCTCATGCTCAGGGTGCATTGGGGGAGGGTCTCTCCCTTTGCCACTTGCCTAGATCCTGTTCCTTTTTCCTCCTTCTCCCAGAATGTTCTGGCAAAAACTGCTTTCACAGTTGAGCTTGGCTGGTTCCCCAACCTTCTATTTCTCTGCCCTGTTCTCTGTCTTTTCCTCTCTTCTTCTCCCTCAGCATGCTCACAAACACCCACTTCCTCTGTCTCTACTGCCCGATGCCTGCTTGAGCATGGAATGATCTCTGGCAAACTTTGGGGAGATCACCTCGTTACCCCTGCTCTTCCTTTCAGAAACTGCCCGGGGTCCCTAGGCCACCATCCCAGCCTGGTCTTCCCAGTAGTTTCCAATGTCCATGGGTCCATCTATCATCCATCAGTCTGTTCATGGGCTGAGTCTTTGGAAACACTGTGGTGGCCCCAGCAGACAGGGAGATCTGGGAGTATGACTGTACTGTAGTATGACTGAACTGAGGCAAGAACCACCCAGTGAATTTGTTGATTTATTCAACTTGATACAAATGTATTTCTGTGTAAGCAAAATCCATGTGAAAACCCTTGAATAATTCCCTGAAATTGAGTGTGAGGCTCTTCTTCCCCCTTTTATTAAGATTCCCAGGTGCCCTGTGTCCCAACCGCACTAGAACATTCAATTGCCAGGTCCTTTGTCTTGCCTGACAAAGGTAGTGCCAAGGTAGCACCCCAGTAGTTGAGGGCAAGTTCGTGAGTAAGGAAAACACTAATGGCATTACACCAAAGTTTGCTTAACTCTACCAACCTCATGGGTCTGTAAAATGCAACTGAATGACCCAGAGAAGAGCCTCTCCCCAGGTATCCTGGGCCCTTGCTACTTCCCCTTGGAGAAGAGATAGGAGGAGCGAGGCTGGCATTTCTCCAGGTCAATATTTCAGTATTTCCACTGCTCTCTGCAGCCAGACAGGCAAGGGCAGGGGACATGGTCAGGGTCTCCTTACCTGCTATGTACCATCCCTGGCCTGAACAGGACCAGCTACCACCCATACCCACGTCCTGGAGACCAAAAAGAGCCAAAGAAAGGGTGCAGCAAAAGAACGGTAGAGAGGTTTCATTTCTGGAAAGGATATTTCACTGTCAAAAGCTAACATTGCAAAAACATATGATGAATCTGGGCTACAAGAAGGAAAAATTACGTGAGAGCCATGGCACACAATTGGGAAGAAAGTAGGTAAATGTGTCAGTGCTCAGGACTGAGTAAAGGGAAGGAAGTGTCAAAATACTAGAGCAGCATGGGGACTCATCAATGGGACACCTGACAGCCAGAGGTAAGTTGGGGAAACAGATTCTTAAACACTCCATTAACTGAAAGGACATGGGGATGAGAAAAGAGTGAATCAAAGAACTTGTTGGCACCAGTAGCCACACCAATGATTCCATTAAATGTAATTGGGTTAAACATTCTGGCACAAGGGCAGAGATGGGCCAGAAGCACAAAGAACATCCCATAGCAGCTTTCTCCAGGAGATGTAGATTTGGACACACAATGGGAAAGAAATCCCCAGGAACATCCCTCAGTGCTGACATGGAACTGGAGGTGCTCAATGCCCAGCAAAGTAAAACTGGGTTAAGAATGTCACCAACAGGTCCAGAGAGACAGGGCAGTGAGGAAGGCTCTAGACTTGCATGTGGCTGACCTGGGTTTGAGCCCAGGTACAGAGTGAGGAGGTTCAAGCACCATCAGGTATGGCTCCCAAACCAAACTAACCTAATAGAACAATACAAGGGGCATGAGTAGACATTGGCTAAGAGTTAATAGGGGAGCTTCATATGAAGGGGGTTCCCTCTACACCTGGATTTCATGCACATTAGCAAAGTGGATTGCACAGGCCTAGGACGGTTGAGCTCACAGCCATCTGAAGCTCAGTACCCCCAGTTATTTTCCCTTATTCCTGTGTTTGTGCATCCTCAGCTTCAAGTATGTGTTGGTGGTATCTGAGGTGGGTTACCTCATTTCCAGGGTTCCAGGGTTTAACACTACTGTAGTCAAGCCATCTCCTTCAGCATCTTTGCACTCTCCAGTATTGTCCTGACCCCAAAACCATATAAGGATCTGACCCTAAGTCAGTTTTTGTAGGATCATTATTCCTGAACCTCTAATCCTGAGTTTTCTTCATGGCCTCTAGCATGTGCAGGTGTTGCTCTTTGACCCAAACTCAAAGAACCATTTGGTGACAGGAAGTGAGGAACACTCATTCATCACTTCATAGTGATGAAGATGAACTCATACAAGAACAGGAAGAGGCAAACACCCCAAGAGCTCATCTTTGATGAGCTCTGAGACAAATGGGTTTATCTATACTGTCAACAAGGCAGGCAGGTAAGAGGAGACTAGGAAAGTGGCAAGCAACTTGTAATTGCTCCTGATTTCAATATAAACAATGGCACAGTTACCTGTGGTGCCATGGGGAATGGCTGTCTTTGACTGGGGCACTCTACTAACAGTGCTGCTTGCCATGAGAGTCCCCAGTCCCCTGGGTGAGAGACTGTTGTACTTGATCATATAGCTGGTGGGTGGTGGCGGAAGAATCCAACTCACTTTTCTCCCAGTGAGCACTTGGCACCCAGGAGAGGGTTAAGAAAGGGACTCTGGGGGATGAAGCAATAGCATAGTGGGGAGAAAGTTCACCTTGCATGCGGTTGATCTGGATTTGATTCTGGGCATCCTGTATGGTCCCCTGAGCCTGTCAAGTTTTGAGCACAGAGCCAGGAATAACACCTGAATACCACCGGGAGTGGCCCAAAAACCAACAACAAAATAAAAGAATAGGGACTCTGAATTCTGGTATTTACTGACTGGTATCTGGCATAGGGTGGGGTTGCAGCTGAGCAGCGGCTTTCTGGAGAGCTGGTGGCAGCATAAGTGGCCTCAGACTCAAGAAACAGTTTCCTGAGCCCAGGGACAACAAAAGTCATTGGAGGATGTCACTGAGGTTTAATGGAGGTCATTTTGAAGGATGAACATCACAACCCAGTCTTTGGCCTCCCCCAAATAGCACTTGTTTGTAGCGATAGAAAACAAGCCTAGACATGGACTTCACCATATGTTTGGAATAACTATGCATCATGTGAAAAAGTTTTCTAATTTATCATCTTAGGTCAGGACAGAATTGGCCAAGGTGGTACAGCCAGAAGGTCAGAGTTGCCACTAGCACCAGGGTCTGAGGGTGAGTCAGAGGATGTGGCTTGAGGGCTTGAGGTCAAGGGGCTAGAGGCTGGCGGAGTATGGGGATAGGGTTTCCTGGGCTGCCCAGAGGGGAGAGGAACATCAGGTCCCCAATGGTGTGCATAACCCCAGGGGTGCACAGACCAAACCTGTCTGTCTATACAGTATGGTGCATGGTAAGGATTGGACTCATATGCCCACATCTGTCTACACAGCATGTTGCACAGTAGGGTCCAGGCTCACACCCCTGCATCCCTTACACAGCAAGTAAGCGGTACTGTTGGGACCTGGCTCACATGCCTGCATCCATCTTCTGACAGAATGCTGCACTGTAGGACCGGGCTCAAACGCCTACACTCATCTAGATAGCATGGTGCATGGTAGGCCCAGGCTCACAGTCCTGTATCCACCTGCAGGGCCACACTCAGACCCAAGTAACTGCTGTGCACAGGATCTATGGCTCTGGGCTCTGAAGGCCAGCCTGCTTTGAGCTGCAGTGATAGTCCAGACCCCACCACAACACCCTAGCTCACCATAAACAGGTCTGTAGGGCAATGGTGCATGCTTGCATGTGTAAATATACATGTGTATGTATGTGTGTGTGCTAGTTTGTGTAAGCTGCCTTTATACCTCCCTGTGTAAGTGTGCATTCATCCAGGCCTGTGTGTTGTCTGTCTGAACCATGCTTGCCTGTATGTGAGCCTGCCCACAGGTGAGTGACTGCCCACTTGCATGCCTACCTGTGCCCCTGCACACATGCGTGAGAGCCAGGCCTCTTCCACAATAGCTTATGATGTGGATTCAGCAGAACAGGGCTCCCTAAGCCCAGAAGCCGCAGGTTTCTACTTCTATCTCTTGGTCACCTTGTGTGCAGGTTCCACAAGGCATGTCCCCAGGACAAGATAACCCCAGGCATGGCCAACACTGTGAGTCCCACATTGTCAAACCCAGAGTCCAGATCTGGCTCCCCAAGGTCCATGAAGAAACACAATTATCTCTGTTTGCCGTTCTGGTCTTTCCTAGTCCTAGGAGTTGAGGGAGGGGGCTTCAGAAAAGGGTGGGACTTTCCTGAACACACCAAAACCAGTCAAAATGCACCAGGGCAAGCCTGGGATAAAGCCTGAGCAGCTGCCCATGGCCAGCAGACTCAGAGCCCACAGCCAGCAGCATGCAGATGTCCAAAGTTGGGCACTCTGAGCCCAGGGCTGGTCTCACACACACAGATGCACACACACACTGCTGCATGTCACCACGCCTCACCTGGGCACACATCTCCTCACTCTCTTGCCAGAGGATATTCCAGCCTGACTGGAGTGTCAGTGCTCTGCACCCAGATCTCTGTCTCTGCCTGGCCTGACCTATGGGAGAAAGTGAATTTATGGGTGTGCCTCTGCCTTCCCGGCACTGGCCCCATTGGAGCATGATGGAAGGAGCAGGTGTGTGACTCAGAGGCACTAGTAACAAGGCCCTGTTCACTGGGGGGTGGGGAAGGTGGGGGGCACAGGAAGCTGAGGTCACCATGAAACCAGAGCATATGCTCCACAGCTGGCCTGTCCCCCATGCTGGTGATTTGTGGGGAGGGTCCCCTTGTCCACCACAAGTGAAGGAAAGGAGGTGTTGACACCATCAGTGAACCATTGGTGAGTGCGAACGAGCCTGAAACTTAGTGCTCCATGATGCTCAGCTTCTAAAGTGTCTTCTATGCTGGATTGCTTACCTTAGCAGAGGTTCTCAGAGGAGCACTTTCTGCTGAGTTCCAGCAGCCACCACAAGGCACTGCTGCCTTCCTAGTTGGGGCTAGACAGCCCCAGTGATGGGAAATTCCTCCTGAGAGCTGTGGCCCCTCCCTCACCATCTGTCCTGACGGCAGAGACTGTTCCCAAGCCCCTTCTCCCTGGGAAGGCCCAGGAGGGGCTCAGATCCTCTACAGCTACAATCATGGGTGCTTTCTGGTGGTCCTGGCTGTGGAGTCCCAGAGTTTTCACACACTTTTGAGTTGGGACCAGGCCATCACAGCTGCTCTGCAGGTCTGGCCACCCCACACAGACCCCATATTCTCATGGAGCCCTTTATCCTAATCTATGTTCAGGGGTGTTACTGCTCCCCCAGTTTTTGGTCAGCTCTAGGGCTCTGAGCAGGGCAGGAAGAGGAAGTGGGGGAATGAACCACCAATGGTGTGGGCTTAGGGGACAGTCTGAGAGGGGACTGAATGGGGGCAGGAGGAAAGGGATTGGAGTGCACATGGCCTCAGAGCAGGGATCTAGGAGAGGCTGAGCTGGGCACTGAGGGGCAATAGGTTTGAGGGTTCTGGGGCATAAAAGGACCAGGTGGGGCCATAGCCATGTCAAGAGAAAGTCCCAAAGTCTTAACCAAGAGCCCTGGGGCTCCCTCCGTAGGAGGGGTGAAGGGGAGCAGGGTAGGAGAGAGTCTGAAGGTGAGGGTAGATGGAAGGGAAAGGGGAGGATGGTGAGGGAGGGGGCCATGAAGGAGGAGGTGAGGAAGGACGTGAGGATAGTGAGGCAAGGAGGTGAGGACAGTGAGGTGAGGAGGTGAAGGAGGAGGGAGGGAGGTGGTATGAGATTAGTGTATAGCTAGCAGCAGGAAGAGAATGCTGGGTCCCTGATTAGAGCTGGCCTGCAGTATAGATGGACACAGTTCTGCTCTTGTAGCTTCTCCATCTGCACAGAGAATCTGAGCACCATTCCTGATGGAGGAAGAGGGTCTGAGTGGGGGTGAGAGTGGGAGAGGGCAGAGCAGTGCTGCAGGAGACTGTGGCAAATCTGTAGAGGGCATGAGTCCAGGAGTCCAGAGCCCCTCCCTACAGCTGTGCATATGAGCTCTCAGAGCAGGGATACATTGGGGCCCAATTGACACCTAATGTCAACCTCAGCTACCCTCACCTGTGCCCCATCAATGCTAACTCTGAGCAATCAAGCATCATCCCTGTCCCCAATGGACACCGTCCTTGGGGGAGATGTGGACCCAATGCACCCTGGGACAGTCCCTCAGGCTAACTCTGCAGACACTAGACATGACCAGGCCTTGCTTTTCTCCGGAATTGATGGGACCAGATTTTCCCTAAAGAAAGAATGAGTTGGTTTCTCCTCCATCCTGCATGAGTACGTATCCCTGCTCCAGTTCTTGCATCTGCAAAATGTCATTTGAGTATTTCCAGGAGGAACAAGATGGGGACAAATGAGCTCGATCAGGTCTGTGAACTGGCTCCCTGGCCCTTGGAGCAGTTGGACAAGCTCTCAGCCTTCACCCTGTCAGGCTGTGCTGGAGCCCAATAGGTGGTGGGAAATGTCTGAGCTGAGCCCCGAAGGGGGCAGCTGGGCTGGTGGCACCTGAGGACCTGTGCGTGGACAGTGGACAGATCACCCATGTTTTGTCTTTGCTTCCACTCACTGGAACTGAGTATAAAAGTCTGGCCCCTGCTTTCAACCAGCAGACACAGGCTCAAAAAGGCCCCACAAATGTGTGTTTGGCCCCAGAAGCTGCAGAGTTCATCTTAGGTCCTGTGCTAAATCCTGACTCTCCAACAAGCTATTGTTCTGTTAGAAATGAGTCACTCCACTTTGCGAACCTTCACAGCTACAAAACCCTAGCCAGTGATGGAAAAATCAAGCCCCCCCCCTTTTAAGTCTGGACCTCTTGGGTACCCTTGGCCACAGGATCTGATCCTCTGGCTTACCCAGCCCAGCACTAGTGCCTCACCCACACACCCCTCCTCTCACCCCGAGAGCAGGCACAGGCATCAGGCAGGGCCCTGACTGGAGTAGGAAATCCTTCCGCCAGGGTTCCATGGGGACACAGTCCAGGCCTTCTTCAGAGGTCCCACAAATCAAAGCTTTCCCACAACAGAAGAGGTGCCTGCTGGAACAAAGAGTCCAGAGATCCCAGAGGGCTGACGAGGTGGTGAAGTCACAGGAACCCTCTCTGTTCCCACTGGGTGACCCTTCCAAGGTGCCATGTGAGGCTGTTCTTCATAAAAGGAAGATTCCAGGAAGAGAGCTGAAGAAAGAAAGAAAGAAGAAAGAAAGAAAGAAAGAAGAAGAAAAGAAAGAAGAAAGAAAGAAAAAGAAAGAAAGAAAGAAAGAAAGAAAGAAAGAAAGAAAGAAAGAAAGAAAAAGAAAGAAAGAAAGAAAGAAAGAAAGAAAGAAGAAAAGAAAGAAAGAAAGAAAAGAAAGAAGAAAGAAAGAAAGAAAGAAAGAAAGAAAGAAAGAAAGAAAGAAAATGAAAGAAAGAAAGGAAAGAAAGAGAGAAAAGAAAGGAAAGAAAGAAAAGAAAGGAAAGAAGAAAAAAGAAAGAAAAGAAGAAAGAAAGAAAGAAAAGAAAGAAGAGAGAGAAAGAAAGGAAAGAAAGAAAGAAAGAGAGAAAGAAAGGAAAGAAGAAAGAAAGAAAGAAAGAGAGAGAGAGAGAAAGAAGGGGGGTGGTCCTTATATGACTAAAACCCAACCACAATCATGTTTGTAATCAAATTGTATAAATGAAGACGTTAATAAAGAAAAATAATAAAAAAGAAGGAAGAGAGAAGGAAAAGAAGAAACAAAAAGAAAAGAGCAAGAGAGAACAGAAAGAGAAAGAAGAAAAAAAGAAAGAGAAAGAAAGAAGATAAAGGAAGGAAGGAAGAAGAAAGAAAGAAGAAAGAAGAAAGAAGAAGAAAGAAAGAAAAGAAAAGAAAGAAAGAAAGAAAGAAAGAAAGAGAGAGAGAGAGAGAAAGAAGGGGGGTGGTCCTTATATGACTAAAACCCAACCACAATCATGTTTGTAATCAAATTGTATAAATGAAGACGTTAATAAAGAAAAATAATAAAAAAAGAAGGAAGAGAGAAGGAAAAGAAGAAACAAAAAAGAAAAGAGCAAGAGAGAACAGAAAGAGAAAGAAGAAAAAGAAAGAGAAAGAAAGAAAGATAAAGGAAGAAAGGAAGGAAGGAAGGAAGGAAGGAAGGAAGGAAGAGAGAGAGAGAGAAAGAAGAAAGAAGGAAGGAAAAAAGAGAATGAAAGAAGAAAAAAGAAAGAAGGAAAGGAAGTGAAAGAAAGAAGAAAATAGAAGAGAAAGACGAAAGTGAAAAAAGAGAAGGAAAGAAATAAGAAAAAGAAATGAAGAAACGAAGGAAAGAAAAAAGAAAAAAACAAAAGAAAGAAAAAAGAAAAAAGAAGGAAGAAAGAAAGAAAAAAAGGAAGAAGAAAAGAAAGAATGGAGAAAGGAAGGAGAAAAGGAAGGAATGAAGAAAAGAAACAGTAGAAAGAAGAAATAAAGAAAGAAGGAAGGAAGAAAAGAAAGAGTAGGAAAGTAAGAAGGAAGAAAGATTTAAGAAAGAAGAGAGGAAAGAAAGAAGCGAAAGAAAGAGATAAAGAGAAAGAAAAACAAAGGAAGAAAGAAAGGAAAAAAAGAAAAACAGAAAGAAAGAAAGAAAGAAAGAGAGAGAAAGAGAGAGAGAAAGAAAGAAGGAATAAAAGAGAATGAAAGAAAGAAAAAAGAAAGAAGGAAAGGAAGTGAAAGAAAGAAGAAAATAGAAGAGAAAGAAGAAAGGGAAAAAAGAGAAGGAAAGAAAGAAGAAAAAGAAATGAAGAAAAGAAGGAAAGAAAAAAGAAAGAAAACAAAAGAAAGAAAAAAGAAAGAAAAAGAAGGAAGAAAGAAAGAAAAAAGGAAGAAGAAAGAATGGAGAAAGGAAGGAGAAAAGGAAGGAATGAAGAAAAGAAACAGTAGAAAGAAGAAATAAAGAAAGAAGGAAGGAAGAAAAGAAAGAGTAGGAAAGAAAGAAGGAAGAAAGATTTAAGAAAGAAAAGAAGAGAGGAGAGAAATAAAAAAAGAAGGAAGAGATAGAAAGAAGGAAGAGAAAGAAAGAAGGAAGAAAGTAAAAGAAAGAGGAGAGGAGAAAAAGAAAGGATGAAAGAGATAAAAAGAAAGAAAGAAGGAAGGACAAAAGAGAAAGGAAGAGAAAAACAGAAAGAAGAAAAAAGAAAGAAGGAAGAAAGAAAGAAAAAGGAAGAAAGTAAAAGAAAAGAGGAGAGAAAAAGAAGAAAGCGTGAATGAAAGAAAGAAAGAAAAGAAAAAGAAGGAAGAAAAAGAAAGGAAGGAAGGAAGAGAAAAAGAGGAAAGGAAGAAAGAAAGAAGAAAAAGAAAACAAAAGAAGGAAGAGAAAGAAAAATAAAGGAAGAAAGAGAAAAGATAGAAAGGGGGAGAGAAAAAGAAGGAAGGAAGGGAGAAAGGGAGAGTGAAAGAAAGAAAAAAGAAAGAGAAAGAAGAAAGGAACAAAGGAAAGAGAAGAAAAGAGAAATTGGGAGAAAGAAGGAAGGAAGGAAAGAAAGAAAGAAAGAAAGAAAGAAAGAAAGAAAGAAAGAAAGAAAGAAAGAAAAAGAAGAGGGGAGAAAGAGAAAGAAAAAGAAAAGAAAAGAGAAAGAGAGAGAACGAAATGAAAGAAAGAAGAGAGAAAGGAAAAAGAAGAAAGGAAGGAAAAAAGAAAAGAAAGAGGAGAGAAAATAAAAGAAAGGAGAGAAAGAGAAAGAGAAAAGAAGGAAGGAAGGAAAGAAAAGAAAGAAGGAAGAGAAAGATAGAAGAAAGAAAGAGGAAGAGAGAAAGAAAGGAATAAAGAAAGAAAAGGAAGAAAAAGAGGAAGGAAGGGAAGGAGGAAGAAATAAATGGAAGGAAAGAAAGAAGAGAAAGAGAAAGATGGAAGGAAGAAAAGAAAGAAAACAAAAGAGAGAGAATAAAAGAAAAGAGAGAAAGAAGGAAGAAAAGAAAAAGAAAGAAGGAAGAAAGAAAGAGAAATAAAGGAACAAAGGAAGGAAGAAATGAATAAAGAAAGAAGGAAGGAAGGAAGGGAGAAAGAGAAAGAAAGGAAAGAAAGAAAGGAGCACTAGAGAAGGAGAGAAAGAAAGAAGAAAGAGAAGGAAAGAGAAAGAAGGAAGGAAGAAAAGCAGAAAGAAAGAAAGAAGAAAGGAAGAAACAAAGAAAGAGAGAAAGAAAAAGAAAGAAAGAAAAGAAAAAAAGAGAGGGAGAAGAAAGAAAGGAAGGAAAAAAAGAAAGGACGGAAAGAAGGAAGGAAGGAAGGAAGGAAGAAAGAGAGAGAAAGAAGGAAGGAATAAAAGAATGAAAGAAAGAAAAAAGAAAGAAGGAAAGGAAGTGAAAGAAAGAGGAAAATAGAAGAGAAAGAAGAAAGGGAAAAAAGAGAAGGAAAGAAAGAAGAGAAAGAAAGGTAGAAAAGAAGGAAAGAAAAAAGAAAGAAAACAAAACAAAGAAAAAAGAAAGAAAAAGAAGGAAGAAAGAAAGAAAAAAGGAAGAAGAAAAGAAAGAATGGAGAAAGGAAGGAGAAAAGGAAGGAATGAAGAAAAGAAACAGTAGAAAGAAGAAATAAAGAAAGAAGGAAGGAAGAAAAGAAAGAGTAGGAAAGAAAGAAGGAAGAAAGATTTAAGAAAGAAGAGAGGAAAGAAAGAAGCGAAAGAGATAAAGAGAAAGAAAAAGAAAGGAAGAAAGGAAGAAATAAGAAAAAACAGAAAGAAAAAGAAAGAAAGAAAGAAAGAAAAAGAAAGAAAGAAAGAAGAAAAAGAAAAGAAAGAAAGAAAGAAAGAAAGAAAGAAAGAAAGAAAGAAAGAAGAAAGAAAGAAAGAAAGAAGAAAGAAAGAGAAGAAAGAAAGAAAAAGAAAGAAAGAAAGAAAGAAAGAAAGAAAGAAAGAAAGAAAGAAAAGAAAGAAGAAAGAAAGAAAGAAAGAAAGAAAGAAAGAAAGAAGAAAGAAAGAAAGAAAGAAAGAAAGAAAGAAAGAAGAAAGAAAGAAAGAAAGAAAGAAAGAAAGAAAGAAAGAAAGAAAGAAGAAAGAAAGAAAGAAAGAAAGAAAGAAAGAAAGAAAAGAATCGCGGCTGGGCAGGCTGCCCACAGCACATTCTGTCTGGAAAGGGCCTTTCTCCAAACTCTGGATGAAAGGAGTGTAATTTATTAGCATTTCAAAAATCTCTGTGGCTGCAGAAGGGTAAACAGGGCCATTGTGATTAATTTACAATGAAAAGGCCGGTTTTGTTGATCACATCTCTAAACCATCCAAGATCTGGTTGTTGTGTTTTTTTTTCCCAAAGAGTTGAGATTTATTTTCTCCCAACCCTTCAGAAGTGACAGAAAAATCTATGTCTTGGCTGAAGTAATCTCAGAGAAATTAATATCTTTTTTCATATGCATTTGTTTGGGGAAACTTGAAACTGAATCACAAACTATTGATTTCATCATTTCAAGGAGGCCAGAGAAATCCTGCAGCTGTTGGTTCTCAAAGGGGCCCCGAGGGTCCATCCGAGTGACTGTCCGAATGTCCGACCTGGCCTCGAGTCCCACCTGGAGCACAAACAAGTCACCCCAAGATGCTGTTGCGAAGCGCCACAGCCTCAGAAGACACAGCCACTGGCAGTTTTGTATTCCTGCACAGCCAAGTTTTCCCTGGGCCACTGCCCAGAGCCATGTTCCTGCTTCCTCGACCCTTCTGGAGTTTGGAATCCGTGAGCCCTGGGGCCTTCCAGAAGAGTGTCAGTCGTAGAATAAAACATCGCAGCACATCATTTGTTACCATAGCCAGATGAGGTCTGAGTGGGAGAACAGCGGAGGGGAAAGAGCGGACATCTGGAAAATTGGGCTCCATGAGCTGGAATGTGATTCCGCGGCAAGGGGCCCCCCTTCCTTCCAAAGCAGGCAGGTTGTGGACAGATCTGGGGCTCGGGCTGCCACCCCCAAGGGCCCCGGTCTCAGGGAACCGTGATAGAACATGCTTCATTCCTGCAACATCTGTAAGACATAGAGCGGATTATTAATAGCGCAACATGCCAGCCTGCCACTGTGGGGCCTGACATTGCTGAATCAGGATCAGGGACAAGCAGCAGCTCTGGGCTGTTTTGGGGGCTCCCAGGGCAGATTAGACACAGGTGCAGCTCGCTAGTGGGCCTGTGCAAGGGGCTCAGGGTGGTAAGGCTGCCAATGAGAGGCTAGTGGGGCTGATGGGTCTGTGGCTTCTATCTAGCTAGGGTGATCTGGGGAACTGGGAGGACCTGGGAGGACTCCGGACAGCAAGTCAGGCACAGTGGGAAACCCTGTGCACTCTGACAAAGCAGACATTGAGAAAAAGTGAGCAAACAGAGGGGCAGGGGCCGGAGAGATAGCATGGAGGTAAGGCATTTGCTTTGTAATCAGAAGGTTGGTGGTTCGAATCCCGGCATCCCATATGGTCCCCGAGCCTGTCAGGAGCGATTTTTGAGCGTAGAGCCAGGAGTAGCCCCTGAGTGCTGCCAGGTGTGACCCCCCCCTCCAAAAAAAAAGAAGAACAGAAGGGCCTCTCTCCTCTCTTCAATTCTCAGGTACCCTCAAAATGGCAGAGAGAAAGCCACTCCTTGTGAGGCTGATCCCCCACATATCCCACATACAACTTCTCTTTTTCAGAGCAGCTGTGGACACACAACCTGCATCCCTCCTCTTCCTTTATCTTTTTATTTGGGGGGGGTTGGCCACACCCATCAGCACTCAGGGATTACCCCTGACTCTGCACTCAGAAATCACTCATGGCAGGCTTGGGGAACCCTATGGGATGCAAGGGATTGAACCTGGTTTGGCTAGTGCAAGACAAATTCCCTCCCCATTGTGCTCTCACTTCAGCCTCCCCTGCCTCATTTTCTGGCAACCCGTGGGTGATGCCATGGTCTCTGTGCCCTGTGCTGGCACAGGCCTGTCTGCTTGGGAGCCACTTGGCTTGGTCTCTGCATGGCCCCTGAAGGCTGCACTTAATTCTCTGCTCAGTTCTGTTAGCTGCTCCCCTTGTCTGGGTGTGAGGCTCAGAAGTACTGCTCCAAGGAGGCCAGAGGAGGTGGGGACACAGAAGTGACCCTTCCTGCTACCTAGTGGTTCTGGTTTTCTCTCTCTCAGAGTTCCTGGCCCTTCCCAGGTTCCCTCATCATTTGCAGAGCTGCCCCAGATACAGGCTGTCCAGGGTTCATGGGTCTGTCCAGTCTAGTTGCTGATGAGCTAGGGTTGCCTTGGGGAACATGCAGCCCCCTGCCCTTCCTCCTCCTTCCCACTGAGTGGGTTGCAGAGCTGGGCAGGGATCTCCGTGCAAGCTGCCCTGCGCCTGTGTAAAGGCCTGTTTCCCTGTAAGACTGCAGTCATTGATTCATTTTTCCACTTGTGCATTCACAGGCAAGTGTGGCCAGGAAAGCCCTCCCACCCCCCACTAAGGCCCTGGCTTAGGGTAGCAACTAGGGAGATGAATTTTTGCCTCGCAGTTAGAGACGTCTCCTCACCTCCAGTCCATATGGGCAAGGGCACGAGGCACCCTGGGTGGCTCCATCCTGTCTTGTATCTACAGGAATGTCTGAGATGCCAGCACCCAGGGGAAGTGCAGGGTGGGGCTAACAAAGCACCCCAGGACTGGTCCCTTCTGCTCTCACCTCCTGGGAGACCACCTATATGTGCCAGATCCATAGCCCAGTCCCTTGGGGGCTCACCTGGCAAGCCCTCACTCTGCTAACCAGAAATCCAGCTGGCCTGGCAGGTCTGGCCCTGAGATCCACTTCTTCAGTTCTCTGGATTTGAGAAAAATGTGCAGCTCCCTCTCATGGCCATGCAGCCAGAGAAGGCGACTTTCTTTCTGCTCCAGACTTGCTTGGCCCCAAGCCTGTAGGAACATGGCACAGTGGCTTCCAGAAGTTCTGCTTTCCCTTCTCTGAGCCACAGGTTGTGGAGCCTTTTGCAACCGTGAAAACAAGATTCAGAGTCAGTGGGGAGAAATATGGGGGGCCCTGGAACCCCTCCACTTGCTTCAGCCCTGGTTCCCCCTTATCAGCACCCTGAGCACTGACCCTATATCTCTGCCCTCCTTTGTTGGGGCTGAGTTCTCTGGGGTCTGACCAGGGGTGTGAGGTTGGGGACCACAGCCAAAGCTGAGGAAGAGAAGGGTGAGGAGCCAGAGGGAGGAGTCCCAATGAGGAGAGGAGGCAAGAGGAAGCCCAGAGCTTCCCCAGATTCAGTGAAAAGGATGCACGAGAAGCACTGGCCTCGCTTCTTAAAACATTCCAGAGCATTGCTGACATGTTCTTTTTGGCTAGTCAAAATTTAAAAGGAGAAAAGGGGGGTAAAAAAAAAAACAACACATTTTATTCCTGGAGAACGATAAACCACACCCTGATTGTCTGGAGGATGCAGGCTTTGTCCAGCACTTCCCAGGCTGCAAAAGTCGGGTTCCTTCGGGTGTGACTGGCCAGTGCCTTTGGGGGCCTGAGTTGTACCCAGTGGAAGATAAAGAGGTTGGCACTGAAGGTGCTTCCTCTCAGCTCCCTGGACTAAATTATGAGGCTTCAAGTCTGCCAGCCCCTGAGCTGCCTCCCCAAGCCCTGCCCAGTGCCTCCTGGCCAGACTCCGGGCCCCATGACTGCATCTCACCCCATGCAGGGAGGCAGCCAGGGCTGTCTTGGCCCTGTAGAAAAGGAGCAGACGTGGGAGGCGGCTCTGTCCTACCAGGATCCTGGCAATGGGCTCTTTTGGGGGGTTCCCCACTTCCCAGAATCCCCCCAGAAAGCTCCATGAAGATATAATCCACAGGATTCCTGGAACTCCAGGTCAAGGCAAGAGCCCTGAAGGCTAGAGTCTCCCAGAGCCGCCCCCAGTGGCTTGTCAACTTGAGGGTCCAGACCCAGTTTAGAGCTCCCATGTGACCTGAGCGGCTTTCTGGTCCCCCACGCTGAGCTCTGTGGGTATCTGAAAGGAAAAAAATTCTGGTTCTGATGCCAGGGACCCCCAGGTTGCTGGGGAAGACTGCAGGGCAGTGTGTCCCTCTCTGCTTCCCCAAGGCCAGAGCTGCTTAGGCATGCAACGCTTAGGATCATGGAAACAGCCAGAGTCATGGGGAGAGGAGGCCTCATTGTGTGTGTAAGTCTATGTGTGTGAGTGTCTGTGTATGTCCTATGTATATGTCCACATTTGTGTGTCTATGTGCGTGTGGCCATGTGTGTCTTTGTGTGTTTGTGTGTCTCTCTGTGTCCTGTGTGTACATTTATCTGTGTGTCCATGAGTGAGTGCATATAGCCATGTCTGTTTGTCCATGTGTCTCTGTGTTTCCTGTGTGCATGTCTGTATATAGAATATGTTCGTGTGTGGGGTCTATATGTGTGATTGTGATCATGTATGTGACTAGGTATGTTCATGTGTCTATATGTGTATGATTGTGGTCTTGCATGTGCCCATGTGTGTGGCTGTGTGTATATGTTTCTGTATGTGTCCATTTATGTATAGGTCCATACATATGATTGTGGCCATGGGTGTGTCCATGTATTGGAGTATTTGTGGTCGTACATGTCGTGGGTGGGGGTTTTTGTGTGTCTGTTTTGTGTGTGATGTATGCAGCTGTGTGTGGCTTTGTGCAAGGTTTTAAAATAGAGAGAATCAGCCCTTTGCAAAATCCAGAAAACGTTTATAGAGGCAACATTTTCGCAACAGGGCAGAAAAAAAGTTTGTATGATTGTGTGGGGCCTGACATACTCCCATTACTTCAGTTTAGACGAGGAGAAAAATGAGGGTATATAAGACTGTATTAGAGAAAAGATGTAATATTCTATTACTGGCTTTATGGCTGTATATAAAACCCAAGTACACGGCTCCCAGCGACTCACTCTCCCCATTCGAACCACTAATAAATGGTGAATTTCTCTAGTTTAAAGATTGTGACTCTCACCTTTAAGCTTTTATAACCACTGGAAAGGAGAAAATTAAAGTTACATCACCTCACCTATTATTTTCCAAGAGGAAAAAAACTATCAAGAACATGTAAATCTTTGTGCAAAGAATAGGGAGGTCTGGAATAAGCATGAAGCACAGGGAATTAAGCTCTGGCTCTTGCAAGAGAGGATGTTGTTCCGCAGGGACCCCTCGACTGTTCTGCAGGGACCCCAGCATGTGTGAGGGGGAGGGGGCTTGGCTCTGGGTAGCCCACCCAGGGCAAGGGCTGCCTTGTGTACCCCATGCTGGAGGTGGGCTCTGAGCCTCAGGGCCTCACACACTTGTTTGCTTCTAAGCTTTCAACAACCCCAAACAAAGGAGACAGCCAGAAATTTTTTTTCTCTTCTTACTAACTTTCCCATAAAAAGATTCAGGTAAATGTAGCATGACGAGCCAATTTAAGCCAATTTCAAAGTTATTTGAGTAATTGGTTATTAAGATAACAGTCTCAAATTTCAATTCTGCAATTATTTTCTTAAAGACATAGACCAAACCTGGGAAGGGAGGTGGGTGCTGGAAGGAGATGGCTCCTGTTTCCTCAGGAGAAAGGCACCTAACCCCTGAGAAAGGGGTGGTGTTGGGGCTCATAGCCTACCCTGTACCTCCAAAAGGAATTTCAAATGCCCCTTGGGAGGGAAAATTTTAGAACACAACAAAATTATGTCCCTGCCTAAGCTGTTATGTAGATGCGGATTCTCTCTCTTTCTCTTTCTTTCTCTCTCTCTCTCATTTCCCTGTCTCTCTACCTCTGTTCTCTCTGTGTGTGTCTTTCACTGTCTCTGTCTTTCTCTCCATCTCTCCCTGTGTTCCTGTCTCTCTGTGTTTGTGTCTGTCTCTGTGTCCATCTCTTTGCCTCTGTCTCTCATTCTTCCACTCTCTTTTCCTCTGTGTTTTTATGTTTCTCCTGTGTTTCTGTTTCTGTCTCTCTCTGTCTTGCTCTGTCTCCCTCTGTCTCTCTCTGTGTCTTTTTCTGTGTCTCTGCCTCTGTCTCTCCTCTTTCTTATTCCTTACTCTCTCTCCCTTTGTGTCTCTTTCTCTATCGGTTTCTCTTTGTATTTCTCTCTTCTCTCTCTTCTCACTCCAGCCCTCACACACATCACAAACATATACACATAAATACATATACACATACAAACACATATATACATATACACACATATACACACTCACACGCAGTGAGACTCATGATAAGTCAAATATCACAGTGACTCCTAAGTCCCAGGAAAACCTCCAAGTCTTCAACAAAGTCTCCTCAGGGATAAGATGCCTTTGTCAGGGATTCATTGGGCAGCCCATTCTGCCTTCCTGACAGTGGTAGGATCAACCCAGAAAAGAAAGGCAGGTGCTCAGTGGTCAGGGGCTGCACTGTGATGGCATTATACCCATACAAAGGCTATCCAGAGCTGTGGAGGTGCAGAGTGAATCTGTCCACCCTGAATATGCTCATCCCCAGAGTACAACAGCCATGGGTCAGTGCTGGGTTACAGAAATGGGAAGTTCTTCAGTTCTTGAGTTTGTGTGTGTGTGTGTGTGTGTGTGTGTGTGTGTGTGTGTGTGTGGTTTTTGGGCCACACTCAGTGATGCTCAGTAGTTACTCCTGGCTATGCTCTCAGAAATGGCTCCTGACTCGGGGGACCATATGGGACACCAGGGTGTTACAAGTCAGCCCTTGATGGGGCTGGAAGGTGATGGGATGGAGAATGAGGTCTTTCTCCTCCAGCTCAGACCGCTCATCTGCCATCCTGTTCAGCCGTCGGGTCTGAGGATTCAGGATATCAGCATGTAGAAAACTCACAGTCAGTCAGGCTTCAGGAGATATCAGCTTTATTCCATGGATAAGGCTGAAGAAAAAGCCCCAGAATGACCCCCAGCCTTCCTAAGATCCTTGCTTTTATACACAAGAATCAGGTACCAACCTAGGGTGGGAGCAGAATACTAAGTAAGCAATAATCCAATATACTATCACCAGATCACACCCTAGGATGGGGCACAATTATTGATTAGGGTAGGATCAGTAATACAGCACCAGGGTTCGAACCCAGGTCCATCCTGGGCCAGCCATATGCAAGGCAAACTCCCTTCCGCTGTGCTATCACTCCTGTCCCAGAAATGAGGAGTTCTGACCCAGAAGCTTGCATAGTTCACCTATGCTCCAGTTACAGGAACCAGCTGACACCCATTACTCTGGGGAAGATGACAGCCTCAGAGACACAGCCTGGCCTGGATGAGGAGACCCTGACTCCCCTCTGGGTGTTAAATGTTCAACCCGGGTTCCAGCACTGGGTCCACTCAAAACCGAAAGTGGGGGTCCAGTTTTAGTCCAAATGGGGTTGTCCCAGGGATCTTTGTCACTTAGGGAGACATGTTTGGACTCACCCTCCAGGAGAGGTGCCAGAGCACAGGGCCAAGGAGTAAGCCCTGAACATCACAGAAAACAAATGAGCACAGTCCCAAATGTCCCCAGGACGTGCCACCAGCATCGGAGGCCCAATGGGAGATTTGGAACTTCTCCCCAGTGACTCCTCCTGCCATCTGGATGGTCCCTTTGTAACAGAGGAGTCCTTGGGGAGGCTACGCAGGGGTAGGATCCAGGAATCCCGGATTGACCTCTTAGCCTGAGAGTCTATGTATCACATGTTCTCTTCTTTCAGAGAATTCCTGGGATGATCTTGGGGGGCTGTGTGGATCCCCACCTAGCCTCCTGTGGGTCCCCATGAGGACAGACCATCCACACAGCTTGGCCATGAAGGGCCACTGGACAGACAGGCCCCATGAGGACTCAGTTTCTGTCCTGGTTGGAATTACTCTGACTGTTCACGTCATTCTTGCATTGGTCCTGGGAGTTCTCTCTCTCTCTCTCTCTCTCTCTCTCTCTCTCTCTCTCTCTCTCTCTCTCTCTCTCTCTGTGTGTGTGTGTGTGTGTGTGTGTGTGTGCGTGTCTCTCTCTCCTTGCAGTGCCAGGAGTGTGGAGAAGCAAGGCCACAGCAGGACAGAGCCTCTCAAATCTCCCCATTTCTGGGGCTAGAGATAAGGCAGGGGCCAACATACATGCTTGCAGGTCATGGACCCCTCTTCTATTCTGGCATTCTCCAAAGCATCTCAGGGCCCACCCTGGAGCTCCTTGACTATCCAGAGTGATCTCACTCACTTAATCAGCTCCCCCACACGGGACCCCACTGATCACCAGACCCCTCTGCCCTGAGTTTCCAGGAGAGGCCTCTGGAGCATCCCTGGTGAACCCTAAATCTAAAGTATTATAACCTCCCTGGCCCTGTTGGTGGGCTTTAGGGGCTTATGGCGGGGATATAGAAGCACTTTAGTATGAAACTAACCTCTAGGACTCTAAACTCAGGAGGGTTTGCTCCTGGAGACTCCAGAGCTGTTCGTGTCAATTGGTGTTTAATCTTGTTTTTTGTAAAGAGTGACACATGACAATTAGTCTATATGCAGGCAGGTTTACTTGGTGCATGACGCATGAGGCACTGGTGCTTTTGTGATTGTGATTGTGTGTATGTGTGGTGTGCATGCATCTAAAAGTTCAACTGCAGTGCAGTTGAACAAGGAGTGTTTGGTGGCAAACTGACCTTCACTGCCCCCAGAACAGACACCCAAGGTCACTTGTCTTCTACCTTGGGGCATGTGCTGGGGACATGGGACCTCAAATGCCAAGCCTGACCCCACATGACAATGAGAGACAACTCTCTATTGGTTTCTCTCCATCATTTGCTTAATTCAAGAAAACTATGTTTGGGGTGCAGGGTTGTACAGGAGAAAGGAACGACCTCACATGGGGGTGAACATGCCCAACCAGTGGAGTCAGAGTTAGAAAACCCTACAAATGGACCCCACTCAGCCAAGATGGCTGGGACCCCGAGTTCTTCAAGCCCAAAATGTCCATAGCCCAGGCACCAATGTTGGAGGATGTGGGCCTTGTGTTCAGAGGGACCCATCACAGAGGGAAAGGCTTATGGAAAGGTCAGTCCACTCATACCACTCCAGCCAAGCCTGCTCTCACTCCACACAGAGGGGACAGACAGGCCAAGACCAACTCCATGTCGATCAAGGGAACCTTCTCGGGCCATGTAACCTGGGGATTGAACCCCATAGTGACCAGTGGATGGGACCCTAGATGGACTCTGCAAATGGGAACACTGACAGAACAGTGTTCATTCCCTCTGTGCCTCATGAGAGCTCCTCACTGCCCCCCTCATCTTCTCTGCCCTGGGGAGCTGAGGAAGGCACAGGGTCAGCCCCACAGACCGGACACACTTTCTTGCAATTAAAACCCTGATTCTGACAAGGCACAGAGAAATAGTCATTAAACTGATTTTTTACTGAAGCTGCCCCCCTGTCTCCGGGCAGGCCCGGCATCTCCTGCAAGGCCTGTCAGGAGTAAATTGAACTCTTGATGCAGAGCGAGGTCAGTCGGCAGATTTCCCAGCCTTCACCCCCTTTCCATGGTGCGGGGAGAAGGGGCAGCCGTCAATCGGGCTCCGAGGCGATCATTACGGGGCAGCAGCCAAGCAGAAAAACGCTGTAATAAACAGGCCTGCCGCCGCCTCGCTCCATCCATCCTCCCCAGCAAGGGCTCGGCCCTTCTGGCCTGGCTGAGCCTTAAATCCCCGTCCAGCTGTTTGACCCTATTACGGGAACATGACGGCGTCCTGTCACTCGGCGAGCCCGCAACAGTCGGCTGCACCGAATCTGTCTTCCCGACAGGTAAACCTAGGGATAATTTATTTTTATGTGCTTCCAGAGGATGTCGAGAGCCAGGAGTGTCGGGCTGCGGCTCGGGGTACAGGGGACCGGGCCCTGCAGCTGCCTTTGCCCCCGCTAATGAGCAGAGGCTGGAGAACCAGGAGCTGGAAATCATCTCCCACCTCTGCAAGCCTGCAGTGCTGAGTACCAGTGCCCCAGCTCCAGTTCTGTTCTGGTTTGTCAGAGGAATCTAAGGAGACTTCTGCAGTGACAATGGGTGGCAACAGCCTTGTGTAGGGAAGGGGCCGATGTGGCAGAGGTGAGGCTGGCTCAGAAGCACACAGCCATCTCTGGGAGGCTCCCAGAGACCTTGACAGGAGCCCAGTGACCTTGGCAAGAGCCCTGGAGTGCCTCTGGGACATTCTCAGTGGACTCGACAGTCAGCTGCTTTTGATGCTTTCTGCGCACCCTTAGGAGTCACCAGCTCAGAGGGAGGTGTCCAGTAATGCAGGTGGGAGCTCTCTGTCAGCAAGGGCCAGGATTCACGGACAACCTTGGGCCCCAGGGGGACTGCGTTTTTCAAGACTGGTGCCATTTCCGCCCCCAGAATCCAATCAGAGTGCCCGTTAAATTGGTCCTCATCTGTCGAGATGCAGCGTCTGCCGATTAGGGCAGATTTAGTGGTGGGTCCAGATATGGGCACATTTCTCCGCGGCCATTAGTAACACCTGGAATCATTCACATTAGTTTAAGATCTGGCCCCATAAATTCCCAGCCATTAATGACGATTCTGACGCCTCGCGATAAATGGCCCCACGTTTTTGATAATGAAAATATACCTTCTGCACGGTCCTTCCCGAAGCCGGCATTACCTTTGTGATGTACTTCATGGCTGATTGTAGCCGACGGACTGTCTCTCCTCAGGATTTGTGGTGTGTCCCGAGAGGGGTCACACTGTGTTCCCCCCGATTCTGGTTTGTGCAAAGTGACCAGATAGCTACTTAGACGTTTGCAGACTGGGAGGTTGCAGTGTTTCATGGGGAGGTCCAACCAGCAAAGGTGCTCACCTGGGCATCATGTGGGCATCTTGCTTCTGGTCACTGCTCCATGTTCTCCCTGACTTGGTAGAGCCCACTGGAAACTTCCATGGGGTGGTGTCCGACGGAACTCCAAGTACCATGCTGAAAGCTAAGAGCACCCGCTTGGTTATAGCCCAGAGAGATTATTTAAATATCCCGAATAAATCTCTCTGCTCCCCACACATTCATCTCTTTTAAGTGTTCATTAAGGGCGGGGTGACAATCTCAGGAAATGAAACGCTAATTCTTTCTCTGAAGCGGGACTCTTCATCCCAAGGGCAGCCAGCATTGGGGGGGGGGTGTTTGAGAGCGGATGCAGAACTGCCCCTCATGACCTCCCATCCCCTCAAAGTACAGGGAGGACATTGGGGCTTGGCAGAACCCTGTGGCAAAAATCTGGGAAGTGTGTGGGGTTGGACTGAGGCCCCCAAGTGCAGGGATGGGCACCTATTTCCCTCAACTGTCTGAGGTGGACTGAGACCTGAAGACAGAGACAGGAAGGGCTGGATCTTCACCTCTGCCCACATCCCTGAGCCAATACAGCATCTCCTCACGCAGAAAACATGAGCTCCAGGAGCTTCAGGGTTCACAGGTTCCATGTTTAAGATATACATACATGATTATGAACATGCATTCAAGCATATGTGAATACACATCAACATTGTGATGTATACAATGTGTGTGAACCAAGAGCAGAATGCATCTAGGCACATGGGTAGATATTCATGGCCACACACATGTATGTAGGTAAATATCAATGCATGTGAATGAACCTGTATGTAACTACTTGTGCAGGCAAATGAGAAATGAACATGTGTAAGTGAGCATGCATGCATGCGGATGGCTGCATATAGAGATGTTCATTTATGTGGGCACACGCACCTATTCCTAAATATGTGTGAGCACGTGAGTTGCATGTCAATGAACCCACATACACACAAGCACTATTGTGGGTGGTGTGTGAAAGTGGGGGCAAGTTGGTCTCCACATGTGCTTGTCCCTCTTCTCACAGACACAGTTCACACATACATATGAACATACATGTTCATTCATGTGTCCAATGTTGTCTCTAACACACTAAGGGCAAATTCTCACACTACCACATCCCTTGACTCTGTGTGTTCATCACCACTTATGCACAGACACTTCTGTGATCTCTGTGCCATCCATCCCCACACTTCATTCTGGCACTTCTGGGGCACACAGAGTCCTTTCTAGGTGACACGTGACCCTTCTTCCTGGGTGGTATACAACCCTTCTTAGATGATACATGACCCTTCCTGGGTGATACACAGTCCATCCTGGATGACACAGGACCCTTCCTGTATGGTACGTGGCCCTTCCTGGGTGGTACACAACCCTTCCTGGGTGGTACACGACCTTTCCTGAGTGACATGCGGCCCTTTCTTTCTGGCACATGCTTGAGCAGCAGAGCTTACTTCACAGGAAGCATCTCTCTTGATTGCAGAAAATCCTGCTGAGAAATCCTGGGGAGCAGATGCCCTAACCACTGAGCAGCAGCCCCGTGCATGCATGGACCCTCCTAGTGCCCTAGAATGTGGGACATGCCCTAGAATAGTGTGATCATGGTTCTGAGGAGAGAGAGGCTGCTGGTAGCTCCATTTCTCCTGAACAAAACCTTCCATATTGCTCTGAAAAAACTGTCAGGCCCCTTTCTCCTTCCAAATACAAATAAAATGTGTGTGAGGGGCAGAGGAGCGGGAGGGGGGGAGGGAGGCAGAAAGGGTGCCTAGCACCTGTAGTGTTATTCCAAGTCATACAGAAACAATCCAGAGCATCCTGGATGCAGATAACCACTGGAGAATAACAGGTTGGTAATAAGTTCTCATTTAGGCTCAGATATAGGGAGGCAGGTCTGGGGCTGCAGAAACAGGGTCATCAGGCATGTGGAGGGCAGCCAGGGTGGGGACAGGGGTACAACAGCCACCAGAGAGAGCCTCATGTGTCCCCCTGCCAGAGCCCCATGTCTGAGAGGGTGCTTGTGCCAGGAAAGGGCTCATTTGCTCTCACATGCTCTGAGGAGAGGCAAGAACACAGCTCACCTGCTGTCTCCCTTCTGTACCCCAGCCAGAAAGCATGTCCTGGGATCATATCTTTACCGAGTTCTCAAAGATTTGGGGGGAGATCTCCAGCTCCTAATCCGAGCAAGCTAGTGAGTGCCTGGGCGTGGGAGTGTGTCAGGTTCCTCTGGGTTCTCAGGGAAGAGGCTGCACCACCAGCACACATTTTTAATTATTGAAAATGAGGAGGAGGAATATTCAGAGACAGCCATGACATGCTGGCTGCTCACGGGGTGGCATAGGGTAGATTCCCAGTGTGTGTGCATGGCGGGGGTACATTCGGCATGTAGCTGGAACATTGGGGGGGAGCCCTCAATCTTGCTAGCGCCTCTTTAGCTAGGGACATGTCTATAGGGCCCACTGGTCTCACATCTGCACTTCCTTTGGGTGCAGGAAAGGGCCGTCTATGTAGAACTCTTCCCCCCACTGACAGTATCAGCTGACTGGCCTGGGCTTAGGGGGCCCAAGGGTACCCGGGAGTGAGTTTGATTCTTCAGAGCCCCCACAAGAGTGGGAGTGTCTCCTTTGTTCACCCCCATTTGCCTCTTCCAAGGAAAGCAGGCCACATGCAAGCATGGACAATAGGGCCTGCAACTCAGCCCTGTCTGTGCTCAGCTCCCCCCTGCTTTGCAAGTGAACCCAGAGAAGCTAAGCTGGCGCCAGGGCCAGGCTGAGCTCTGCCAACTCCCCCCAGGGCCCACACAGATCCCTTTGTGCCATCCCACTGGTTCCTTCAGAGATGGAAAGACCAAAGGTTTAAGCGAGTGATCCCTCCCTCCCACTGGACATGTATTTAAGATGCCAAGATCATCTGGCAGTCTGGTGAAATGATCTTAAAGAAGAGCTTCTGGGTTTGCCTTGGCCTCTAGGTATTCTTCCTGTTTGTTTGTTTTTGTTTTCAGGCCACACCCGGCTGTGCTCAGAGTTTCCTCTTAACTCTACTCAGAAATCACTCCTGGCTCATCGCTTGTAGGAAGAAGCGAATGAGGGCTGGGGGACCCATGGCAGAGGTCTGAAAGCAGGTGGGTGGAGAGCAGGGGTGGGGGTCCACAGAGGTGAGTTAGTAGGGCTGGGGATCTGAAATCACAAAAAGTGGCTGGGCAGGATCAGGATTCCTGAGGTATGTGTTCACTTCCTGTGTGCTGGTCTCTGAGCTCCTTCACATTCGCAGGGTCTCGCCCACGTCTCACATTTATTCCTTTTGAGCAATTGCTCTGATGGCCCATCCACCTGCCTTCCCAGAATGTCTTGTTTAATCAGAATTCTGCTCTGTACGGCCCCACTGATGGGCAAAAGGGCCCTTTCCATGGGCGACTGACAATCTGTCTCCTGCATTTTCTCACAAGTTCTTTCATTTTCTCTCTAACTCAGGGTGCTGGACTGTACACTGAGCTGCGCCTGCTGGGCTCCTCCTCCTCCTCCCCCTTGCTCTCTCCTCTCCTCACCTCTAGACCTCTGCTTTTTCTGAGACCAGTCAGAGTGAAGGTTTAACGCTCAGGAGAAGGAGGCTCAGACTAGCAGGAGAAGAGGAAGGTAACCATGGCCAAGTCCCTTCTCTGGGACACCCCATGCCTTGAAGAGAGGACCAGGAGAAGACTAGTCAGGGTGTGCAGGCTCAGGCACTGGGGACAGTGCAGACACTGTCTGAGGATAAACGAGGCAAGGGTTCCCCCTTGGGTCCCACCCTAGGGTCCCACCCAGTGGCTCCCACCAAGTTCAATTTAGATGATCATCAGTGTAGGGCACCTTGTGAATGATTCGAGACTGATAGCAGCTCCTGGAAAAGCCTATGGCTACTCCTGGCCGGTGTCAGAGCTGGCAGGTACAAGAAGAGATGAGAAAGAAGAGAGAACATAGAAGAGACATGAGAAAAGAGAGAGGCACTCTGCTCCCCAGTCCCTGATACTACTCTGCAGAATATAGGATAGTCCAAGCTTAGGCAGAAGCAGACAAAGGTGAGCAGAGAACCAGAAGATAGTGGCAGACAAAGGTCAGGGCCCAGGACTCCACCTGTGTCACCCAAGTGTCTGTGAAAACCAGCGCCAAAGTAATCTTCAGGCCCACCAGGACCCATAAGCAGATTTGACCACTGGGCCTTGAACACAGAGTAGGTTCTGGAACTCTGCGTTCCCTCCTAAGGGACACTCAAGGGCTGGGTGGTGCCATGTTTGGCCCCTTCACCTGAGTACCCAGGTGCTGCAGCTGCCCAAGAGGGTCTCCAGACCTCATTTTCCTGACTGTGGCTGCAGCAGAAATGATCTCCTCAGTGCCTTCTCTGGGTGCCCCAGGCTCCTTTGGGCTCTTGGCTCTTGGCTCATTTCTGGCCCAACAGGGAAGAAGTATGGTGCTGGGTGCTCAGTGTCTACTGAGGTTCTGTTTCTGCTTCCCCAGGTGGGCTGGAGCCTCAGGAGAGCTCACAAGGACAGGCAAAGAACCTCTGTCCCAGGCCACTGATATCTCAAAGAGTTCAGACTTGGGGCTGACCTAAAACCTCGCTCTGGCCATCAATGACTTGCAAGTCCCAACCTCAGGGGTTTCGAGCCAGAGAGGAAGGACAGAAGGACAGAGAGAAGGAAGGAAGGAAGGAAGGAAGGAAGGAAGGAAGGAAGGAAGGAAGGAAGGAAGGAAGGAAGGAAGGAAGGAAGGAAGGAAGGAAGGAAGGAAGGAAGGAAGGAAGGAAGGAAGGAAAAGAAGGAAGGAGGGAGGGAGAGAGGGAGGGAGGAAGGAAGGAAGGAAGGAAGGAAGGAAGGAAGGAAGGAAGGAAGGAAGGAAGAAGGAAGGAAGGAAGGAAGGAAGGAAGGAAGGAAGGGAGGGAGGGAGGGAGGGAGGGAGGGAGGGAGGGAGGAAGGAAGGAAGGAAGGAAGGAAGGAAGGAAGGAAGGAAGGAAGGAAGGAAGGAAGGAAGGAAGGAAGGAAGGAAGGAAGGAAGGAAGGAAGGAAAGGAAGGAGGGAATATAGAAGGATGGAGGACAGAGGGACCAAAGGACAGAGGTCAGAAGGACTGGAAGACAGAAGGATGGAAGACAGAAAGACAGGAAGATAGAAGAATGGTAGGACTAGAGGACAGAAGGATAGAGGGATAGACGAACTAGAGGATAGAAAGACAGGCTCAAGCATCTCAACCCTCCTGGCATTTCTGGGGAGTTGTTTCTGCACATAGCCCCCCAGTTCCAGGAAACAGTCTTTGCCATCAGAATGTGTCAGCCCTGACTCCCCTTTGATCAGATAAACAATTATCTTAAATAACTTGTGTTTAAATAACCAATGGTTCAGAGACCGATGATCAACGCCTCAAAGGTTGGGGTTTATTTTAGGGGTTGCCAATATTTTTATCCCTTTGCTAGTCAGATTTAAATGCCTGACATAGAACTGCGTCTCCCACCAATTTTTTCCATTTATGTTTAGAAAATATTGATTTTTTTCCACTGGAGTTTTAATGGACCTTGAAATTAACACGGCTCTCGTTGTTTGGCTGTGACCCCATTGCTGCAGATGATGTCACTGAGCCGCCTAGAACATCATTGGCCACTGAATCGCTTTTGCACCCACAGGGGAAGCACAAGAACAAATTCTGGTTCCCACCACCTGCAGCAAAGAGCTTGTTCACAGGGGTGAATGGCCCAAAGTGAGGCCACATGGTCACCCAGGGTAGTCCCCCCTTGTCTAATTTAGCTCTGGGTGTGTCAGAAGCCAGTCAGGACACCTCAGGAGCTGCTGCTTCTCACAGCAGCTAGAAGTGGTGGTTACATAGTTATTCTGCTGTCCTAGAACTTTCTAGCACATTCTAGAGTTTTTGGTACATTCTAGAACTTTCCAGCACATTCTAGAAGCTTCTAATAAATTTTAGCCTGATGCGCACACACACACACACACACACACACACACACACACACACATGACCCACGTCAAACTGGTGATTCAGAGTGGAGTTGGAGTTCAGGAACAGAAATAGAGGAGTAAGGCAATTTCACTAACATGCTGGAGATCTGGGACAGGGAGGGATTCTGCTAGACCTGAGACTTGGCTTATTCTGACAAGTATCCATCTGGCAGGGACCTGGCAAGCGTGAGGACCTAGGAGACAATTTTGGGAAGATGCTGGAAGGTCCCAGGCACAAACTCACCTCCATGGCCTGTTCCCATCAGACTTGCTAAATGCCCCCTCCTTTAAAACTACACTTGTCACTATCCCCATCCTGATGGCCCAGCCCAGCCCTGAGACCCTCACAGGCATCCATAGGAGATGAGAGAAAGGCAGAGTGGAGAGGGCTGGGGATGTGCAGATGGCAAGGGGGTCTCTGGCCCACATGATGGACTCTATCCCTTACCTGCTCCCTCAGGGAGCCTCTGTGTCTGCTGGGCCATGGGGGTTATAGGCAGTAAGGCTGAGGGCAGGAAGTAAACCTGGGTCCCAGAGAGACATGACACGGGTAGGTTGAGACTGGTGCAAGGGTGGGTAGAACTGGGGGCAGGGGTGGGTAGTTGGATGCAGGGGTGGGTAGAGCCAGGCATAGGGGTGGGTAGAGTCGGTGCGGGGCTGTGAGGAATTGAATACAGGTGTGGATGCAGTCAAGTGTAGAGGTAAATAGGTGTGGGGAGCATGGAACTGGCATAGGGATAACTCACTCATAGTCCCATGTGACAGCTTCAGGGTGAGGACAGTACAAGGCTGAAGTGTTGAGGGACATAGGTACACGGACCCACGGACCCACAGACCCGTGCAGTGGGGGCAGCGTGGTGTGGAGCATGGGAGCTACATTGGCCTTGAGCTTGAGCTGAGGCCTGGCAGGCTGTCCGGGCACGGCTCAGTGGGCACCGTGGCTGCTCACCTGGAGCTCACAGGCCTCTACAGTCACCATTTATTAAGTCTGCAGAGGCCCTGCGGGACTGTGTGCCGGCAGGTCCGTAAAGGTAATGTCCGAATTACTAGTGGATAATGGCTCGATTCCACCTCTCTGAGCCTGCTGACCTCCAGGTCTGGAGGAGTGGGGGCTGCTGTCACACAGAGGACAGTACAGAGTGGGAGAGGCAGCTGGTGGGGGGCTGTGGGGATGCCCCATCCCATAGCAGAGGGGACACAGGAGCGAGGTTCTGGGAGATGATCCTGGCGGGACCGTGGCACTTTCTAGAAGCAGAGCTGCTGGGGCTCTAACCTCAGGAAGCTTCAGAGCTGGCACCTCCCCGCAAACTGTGGTCTGGTTTTGCAGGAGGAACCTTTTGGGGGGCGATTCCAGTTCCCGAGGAACTCTTCCCACTCAGACAGACAGTGCAGGGCACCTCCACACCTCTCCTCGTTTGCAGGGAAGCCCCTGTGCAGAGCAGATCTGGCAGGAGAGGGTGCACACGGCAGCTCCCTGTTCCTGCCAAGAGGCAAGCAGGTGCAGGGAGAAAAAGAGAAGCTCTTTCCTGCTTTTGCCCGAGTCATGCCCAGAGCTGCCGAGTGTCCTTGAGAAGATGCTGCTCGGTGTAAAATATGCAGATGGCCCGAGATGTTTTCCCTAACAATGCTCTGGGAAATTACATTAAATTTCCAAATGATCCCCAGTCCCCCTGCGATGCCCATGGAGACCCGCGTCAACAGTACCATTAAGTGGGAACTCGAGTCTCCTGCCCGGTTACCGCAGCCCACGCCAGAGCCAGGGATCAAATATTTTTTCATGGTTTTATGTGGATAGTTTCATGAAAATTGATCAGGTCTAAAAAGTCACCGTCCAAATGAAGCGAAGGTTAGAGATAATTTATACATGATATTCCTAATTTCATTCCGAGCCCTTTTATGACTGTGTGAGCCTTTATGGCTTTAAAGAAAATGTCAGTGGCAGAAAATGACATTGTACTGAATAATCTAGTTAGGAGGAGATGGCGTCGGGCAGGCGCGGGCAACCTCGCCCCCCACTCTGCCGGCTGAGCCTCACTCTCTCTGCCTGGCACTGTGCTCCCAAGGCCTGAGCTGAGCCTGGGCATCCTCTGCCCAGCCTGTGGCCTCTGTCCACGTCTTCCTGGAGAACAGCCACCAAGCCTGAGCTGGAGCCCAGAGCAGCAAGGGGACCTGATTGTATACAGGCACATCTTGCAGGAAAAAAGTCAGACTAAGCCTCCTCATCTCTGGGCAGGGCAGGCTTTGCACAGTCACCCCATACTGCACGGTGGGCCCCGGGAACCCCAGCCATGAGCCCCTCCATTCCTCAACTGAAGGAAGTTTCCTGAGTCGTCCTGGTTGGATCTGCCCCCCTGGCCTCTCTCCTCCAATCCCCAGCCCCTTCTCACCTGATTGACAGGCACCCAGGGGCTTTGTCCACCTTGTCACCTGAGAGTCACTGAGGGGTGCTCCTGGTTGAATAGGTAGGGCCCAGGCCACTGGGAATTAGCTGCAGATTGACCCCAACTTTCTTTGGGGTCTCCTCCTGCCTCATGCTTCACCCCTGTGTCCATGAGCTCCAACATCAGAGCAGTGGGTGCTAGAGACAGGGAAAAGGACAGGGCTATGCCTGTCTCCGCCTCTGAAACCAGGACTGGGGCCTGTCTCACACCCCCAGAACACAGGGGGCAGGAGGAGCAGGGAATACCAAGTGCCATAGTCCTGGACAGCTGTTAGCAGACTGTACGAAGGAGGCAGCATGTCTTCTTCCCCAGGGACAGCCCCAGTTGGAGGAAGGAAAGGACCAGGGTAACTGTCAGGCTCTTTCCCTGAGGTTCTCACAGCTCCCTTGAACCACTGGCTGAAAGACACAGCAGTGCCAGGGCATGGGGCCAGGAAGAACTGAGAGCAACCACAGACACACAAATACATGTGCAAGTGTGGTAAACATGTGAACATGTTCCTTCATAGTGCAAGACCCACATGTTTGCACATAAATATACATGTCATCACATATGCATACAAACATGCATGTACATGTGTGATCTCTCAGGCTGTGCTTATAGACCAGAGGTCCTCAAAATTTTTAAACAGGGGGCCAGTTCACTGTCCCTCAGACCATTGGAGGATCTGACTATAGTAAAAACAAAACTTATGAACGAATTCTTATGCACACTGCATATATCTTATTTTGCAATGAAGAAACAAAACAGATACAAATACAATATGTGGCCCGCGGGCCATAGTTTGAGGACCACTGCTAGACCCATGAAGTCATAGCTTGTACCTATAGCCACGAGTATACACACATGTGTTAACATACATTCATGTGTTTTGTGCCCATACATATACATGCAAACATGTTCTCACATGCTTTCATGCACAAACACACATGCACACATGCGTTATCACAAGGCTCCCCAGGATGACAGGCCTCATATGTCATTTCACAGGTGGAACATATGGGGAACAGTGTATCCAGGAAAGAGGATCAGGGGCCCCAAGCATCAGCTGCTCCCTCGTGTACTGCATGCCTCATGCTAGGGACATGTGTAGGGGTGAGGGGTCCATGCCCTCCTCAAGAATGAGCATGTCTTCGATGAAAGAAATGCACAGAATCCAGAGTCTTTAAATATAAGAGTCTGATACCAACAATAGCTCAAGTGTGAAAAAGTTTCACCGCGACCTTGAGAATGACTGGAGTTGGATAGACTGGTATGCCTGGAACCCAGAGTCTGTCTTATGCCAATAAACTTCTGGGGTGAGGCCTTTTTGTAATCAGGTCAAGGATTTTTTTTTCCATTTTCTCCATTTTTCTGGACCTATGCAAACATTGGCGATTGCCGCTATCACACCTTTGCTATATTTTTTTTACTCTTATCCTTTAAGGAAAAAAAAATACAACTTACTGAACTTAAAAACAAATTACTGTAGTAGAATGCCTGTCTCAAATACAGGCAGGGGATGGGAAGGGGGAGGGGGTAATGTTGCACTGGTGAAGGGGGGTGTTCTGGTTATGACTGTAACCCAAATATGATCATGTTACTTAAATAAAAAATATATTTAATATAAAAATAAATTTATTTTTCCTTCTTAAAAAAAAAAAGAATGAGCATGTCTGAGGATGGAGCAATGGCCTGGAATGGAGGCAGATGCACTGGTAAACTGCCAGCTTCATTGACTAGCAGGTGTGCTTCTCGGGTTCACCAAGACCACTTCAGGCTCCCCTAGCTGCCTCATTGGTTTTGTTGTATCACAAACATTCTGGGGGGCTCCTATGAAGATTGGTGGGTCACAACAGAGCCCACGGGGCAAAAAAGTCAGAATGGCCAGTGGGTAGAGAGGAAGAAAGTTCCTGAGGGCAAACCCGACAGGAGATGGGAAATGGACCCTTTCCCTTCGGAAGACTCACCAACGGGCGAATCCTGAGTCATTAGCCTCTGCCCAGTGGGTAGCTCTGTGTCCACCTCAGCTGCTCCCTGGGCGCATAACCTCTGGGTCTGTGTCCACCATCTCCCATACCCCCCAGCCACCTGGAGAGAGACTGAAAGTAGAACTGGTTCTTCTTGCGCAGCATCTTCCTCCCAATCTCCCACAACGACATCCCAGACCATCCTGGGGTGAAGCAGCAGAAATACAGCCTGGGCTGATGAAAGGATGGGAGAAGTGCCTCATCCACCACACACGGTCACCTACCTCACCTGCCTCACCAACCCCAGACCACCTCAGACCACCGCACTCACCTCCAACAACTCATCCATCTGACCCATCTCTCATTCGTCACCCATCTGACCCACTTCAGCCACCTCAGACCACCTTACTCAGCCTCAAACACTTCAAACCACCTCACTCTACTACCTTCCTCATGCCATCATCCTTGGAGGCCCCAGGACCCAAGAAGAGGTGTGAGCAGAGTGAGCAGAGGCCAGAGCAGAGTGGGTTATGGACATTCCCAGAGCTCTGAGCCCTTTGGGGGTTGTTCCTGCCTCTCATGCAGCCATGGTGGCATCTGTGGGGAGGCCATGAAGGAACTTTGCTGCCAGTGTCCACGCCCGTCGAGAAAGGGCCTTTTATGTTGTGGCTTGCTCAAAGTAAGGAAGTGGAGGTGAGACCAAGGGGCAACCCAGTTGCAGATGGTTCCTCAGAACCTGGACACACCTTAGCACAAAGAAAATCTCTGCAGTACAGGCACCTGGGGGCACCGGCCCAGAGAAGAGCAGCTTTAAACCTCCCATTACTCTGCTGCCCTGCTTTGGACGGACAGCAACGTGCCCTGACTTTGCGCTCTGTTCCCATCAAAGTTGATCCACTCTTGTTCTCCAAGCTCAGGAGAACATTCCTGTTCCTCAGGCTCCTCTAAAACACTGGCTGACTAACAAGAGCAGCCGCCGAGGGGAAAACATCTCTATTAAATTCTCTTGGCTTTTTTAAGGTTAGAGAGAAAAAGAAGAAACTTTTTCTTCCTCTAAATGCAAATCTCCGCCGTATCACTGTGCCTAATCTACTACAACTAATTAATCTGCTGGAGCTGATGAAATGTTACCTCCACATTTTTGTTCCTTGTATACAATTATTGTAACAGTGGTGAATAAATCAATATTCCCAATCCAACTGTAAAAAACAATCAAGAAAAGCAGGGCTTCTCGGGGAAAAAAAACCAACAACAACAACAACAACAACACACCAAATAATATTTATTAACTCTGTCTCAAGCCGCCACAGAAGTGAACTCCACTCAGGCATTTTCTGCAAGCGTAATAAGCGAACTCAGATGCATGATGAAGGTGGCACATGCCAATAATTTCACCATTTTACACTGCAGAGTAATTGAAGGATTTAATGAGAAACAAACCAATAAAAATAAATAGACCATGGTGGAAGAGGAGAAGGCACCGAGACGCACGGCACTCCACAGCGAATTTGGGCGTGTTTGCTCTGTGGGACCAAGGGGAGAGAAGGATCGAGACAATCCACTCCCACCCACTTTCAAAGGAAACGTAGAGGTGTCATCTGCGGGGGAAAAGTCCTGCCTGTTCCTCTGAGTGGTCCTGCTGACCAAATCCGGCAGTTTCAGGAGGAGTGGTGTGTGTGTGTGTGTGTGTGTGTGTGTGTGTGTGTGTGTGTGTGTGTGTGTGTGTGTGTGTGTGTCTGTGTGTCTGTGTGTCTGTGTGTCTGTGTGTCTGTGTCTCTATGTCTGTGTGTCTGTCTCTGTGTGTGTGTCTATGTGTGTAGGGCGTTCTGCAGATCCAGATTCTCCAGAGCAGCATACACTGTAATGTCCCTCAGAAAGGGCCTTCTAAGGCCTTCAGTCAGCTATAGGAGGCTCAGATCTGGGCATGGAAAACCTCAGAAGGAGGAGTAAAACTGCCCAGAGCACAAGTGGCCCAACAGACTGATGGAGGAGAATGGAGCTCCTGGGACAGACAGATGGAGGATGTTAGGGTCCCTGGGACAGACAAAGGGAAGAGGATAGGGTCCTTGGGAAAGATAGATGGAAGAGGACAGAGATTCTGAAATAGATAGATGAAGGATGACAGAGACTCTGAGACAGACTGAGGGAGGAGGACAAGGCAGGCTTATGGAAAGGCTGAGGCTTCCCCCAGCTTTGGAACCATCTGGAAAAATTGTTTAGGAGGAGCCAGGAGTGCCCAAGGGTGAACTCGTGCATTCCTCCTTCACTGTATCCCCAACCTACCCTGTGACCAGCTCATGCCTGTCCCCACACTCAGCCCTTCTGATCTCTGCGAGCATGCCCTAGTGCAAGTTGGGGTCCTCTGATTCACTTTTCTCGCTGGACTCCAGGGAAACAGAATCTTTGGTAGGACAATGGGGAGGCCACCATGTTCCCAAGACCAGAATTGGAAAGGTGACAGATGTATATGATGGATTAGACCCAAGCAGGTGGGGGCAAACATGCAGGGGTGAGGAAGAAGGGGAGCCTAAACCCAGCAGCAGGTAGTAGGATGGGAAAGGGGGAGCAGAAATGCAGTGTTGGGGTGGGGGCAAAAACATGAGCAGCCACTCTGGGACTGACCCAACAAAAGGGGTTCTGAGCAAAAGGGGGTCTCTCTGTTTCCCAGGCTGGGTGGGGCTCTCCTTAGGCCCCTCGCTGGCTGCTCATTCAAGGTCTTCCCCAGCAAACACTCTTGTTCATGGGAGTGAAATGGTTGTAAGCCCCTGACCTCATGCAAGTTGCCAGCCTTGGAAGTTTACATGAGCTGAGATTCTGGCAAAAGATCTAGGAGTTTCCAGCTCAACCTGGAGCTACAGTGCCTTTCTCCTCCCAGGAGAGTCAATAATTGGCCTAAAGGTCCAAGTGTGAAAAGGCAGACAAGTCTAGGGCACTAGCAAAGAGATTTTGAATTAGTTGTGCAAGACAGAAGGTGATCAAGAAAAACTGACTGAAGTTACTGGGTCCCTGGAGCCCAAGAAAGCATGAGGGGGATGGCAGCTTGAGGGCTGCTGTGGGTCAGTGGAGAGATAGTGTGACAGGGGGGCACACATGAACCTTGAGAAGGACAAAAGAAGGGTTCAGAAAATTTCACACCTGTAAGAGCAGCAGAACTAGTAGCTCTGAGCTAACTCACACCTACGCAAGAGGCTGCAATATGAGACCATATTATAGAGCAGAGAGACAGCACAGTGGGGAGGATATTTGCCCTGCACACAGTTGACCCAGGTTTAATCCCTGGCATCATATTATAGGGTCATCCTGAACACCTCTAGAGCAACTCTTGAGCTCAGAGCCAGGAGTAACTGCTGAGCATCCTTGAATCCAATGTTTCACCCCCTCTAAAAACAAAAAACAAACAAACAAAAACAAAAAAGAGAACAAATGGAATGGAGAAAAAGTGGTAACCTTTGACATGTGAACAGCCTGGATGGTCCCTAACTATAATACTAGTTTCATCCGTCAACGTCTCTCAACCAATTCAAAGCAAGGCAACCCAAAAAAATGTTATCCCATGGGGGGTTTTGCCTGTGTCAGTCTCAGATGTAAAAGGTTGAGCCAGAATCATCATAAAAATTCTACAAAAAACCCTACAACTCCACAAAACAACACAAGAAGAAATCCATGATGGGATATAAAGAAAAGGAACAAAAATAAATTGGACCCACATATGTAGGAAAGGGCCCTGGTTCCCAGTGAAATGAGGCACCAGGTCAGAAATAAGGAAACTCAGATCAGCAGGGGGCACTGGTTTCACATAGGGGAGCTCTGGGCTTAATCCCGGCCTTGCAAAGTGAAGACAAAGAGGAGACTGAGCCATTCATTAATATTCTCAGAGGGGTAAAAGATCTTGTAGCCACAGACCAAGAACTGAGTTAGATATTAAAAGATCAAAAGCCAAAAAGAATGACCCCAAAAATGTTTTTACTAGCTTTGAAAGAAAGCAATATAATATTGAGGATTTGTTTTCCACCGAAAAGGAACAAGTTTTACAGAAAGACTCAAAAAAATGAAATAGTGAAATAGAGAGAAGAATATGATTGTAGTCGAACTTTCCAAATAGGACCTTAATCGGGAAGAAGACACAGAAACTAAAGGAAGGAAATGAAATCATTAAAGTGAATTTGTTCCATGGAGAAAAATGTATAAAGTTAATAAGTGTCCATTATAACCATTTTCTAAGACTCAGTAGCCATCACTGGGAAACTGAGGATGGGCAGACTCAATCACAGTCCCATAGGTGCCTAAGTGGACAGGATCAACCACCCTATGATGCTGCACCCAGCTGAATTATGGCTCACCAGGAAATTGGAACTTGGGGTCAAGAAATCTGCAAAGCTTCTCTCCCCAGAAGATCCACTAGGGGTGAATGAATCATACAGCTAAGTCAGACCTGGGCCAGCATCCAGAGTTAAGCTCATCAGTCAAGACCATTAAGTCCATCAGTGCCCAATTGGAACCACAAGAGTAGAGGCCATGGCCCCAGACATACAGGCACTGCTCTCAGGTTCAGATGGGGACTGTTTGGTTCATTGGGATCAAAGAGAAGAGGTAGTTCTAACTGTGTGTCCTACACACCGCCATGGGGCATAGGAAATACTGTGAGTCCAGCCAAGTTTTCATGATTGCAGGGCATGTCGTGGTCAGGAACAGAGCGAGAAAATTGGTGCTCCTTGCTTTGGAAATCCTGCAATTCACTTTTCAACCAAATTTATAGCAGAGTCAATAAATCTATCTTAGAATAGAAAAGCTACAATATTGATAATGTCATAGGCAATAAGAGCTGAAGACATTGAGAAATAGCAGGAAAGAGAGGCAGAAGGATGGGTGGGAGGGGTAGGTGTTACCAAGAAAGAATTTCTTTTTGTTTGTTTGGCTTTTTTGTTGTTGTTATTTTGAGCCTTACCCAGCAGTGCTCAGTGGCTACTCCTAGATCCGTGCTCAGAAATTACTCCTGGCAGGCTTGGGAGACCCTATGGGATGCCGGAGATCAAACCCTGTTGGCCATATGCAAGGCAAACACTCTCCCCACTGTGTCATCACTCCTGCCCCCCCCCCAGAAAGAGTTTCAATGGGAAAATTGGATTCGTTATTTTTTAAAAACTCACCATTTGTGGAACTTAAAGTGGTGACCACCAAACTGAAGGAACAAGAATAGGAAAATGACTCTAAATTTTATTCTTTCTTAGAAATCATTTTCCTAAACAGCATTGGAAGTTGATAAACCTGGAAACAAAAACAAACCTATAAAGCTGGTCACCCAACAGTCAAAACAAATGTCACAAAAATTTAAGTGTAATCACTCATGGGCCGTTGAACTGGCTTTTTTATTTTTGAAACTTTTCTGAAAACTTTGGTATTTTTTTATTCCCCATTTCATCGATAATAAATTTTCCCCTGAATATAGGTCCAAAAATTCAGTTTTTATGAGATCAAAGATCCGGATATTTGGACCCTGGAAAGGGAGCAGGGTCAGCCCCAATGAACTCCTTTTGATGGCAAATCTGCCTGACCTCTGGGTTCTGGGTCTACAAGGCTCATCCCATCAAAGTTTGAGTCATCATGGCCCATATTTTTCTCTAAGGAAACTCGAGGATGTGTCTGGAACAATGAAGAAATCAACTTCGGGACCCCAAGTTCCAAACAAGTGCTCTTGGGCAGAGTGGTAATAAAAGGGAAGGAAAGAAAGGCAGGGTTTGGGGGATTGGTTCCAACAGGACTGTTCCAGCCTTGGCCTAGGGTTTTGCTTTGCTCCTCTGAGCCAGGGAGGTCCCAGCATCATCTTCCTCCTCCTGGTTCCACCGTTTGCAAAGGTCCCAGAGCTCCTATGAAGATACTTGGCACAGTGACGATGTTCCAGGGACACAGATTCCCCCAACTGTGTTTGGGGGCCTGCGGAAGCTAGAATTAGACTTACACCCAGAGCATTTGAAGTTTCTGGACCACCACCTGTTTCTGTGATGGAAAGAAGAGCAGTTGCATGGATCCAGGAGAGGCCCCAAATCATGCCCAGGATTCTCTGAACCCACACAAGGGCCAGGACTCAGAGCTTGCCCTTAAAATCTCCACTTCCACTTCTATGTGAATGCTGGGACCACCACAAACGAAATAAGTATGGAGCAATAGCACAGTGGGATGGGCATTCGCCTGGTGCACAACAGACCTGGGTTCAATCCCTGGCATCCCATATGGTCCCCTGAAACTCCCAGGAGTGATTTCTGAGTGCAGAGCCAGGAGGAACCCATGAGCACCACTGGATATGTCCCAAAACAAAACAAACATAAGAACAAAATAAAAAAACAAGTATCTGAGGTACTTATTTTCTATGTATTTCTGACCCAGGCAGCCCATTACATCTTATCCCGCCTTCAGATCCTCACTCTAAGAGGAAACAAGACGGAATTAGGAGACTCATTTGGTGGCCTGAAAGGGAAGTTAGACTGACTCCCATAGGAGAAAGTTTTTGCTAATGCTCTCAGTCTCATGTGTGGTCAAAAAACAGAGCAACCTTGGTCTGCTCATGTCCAGATCCTGCATACCCTGGGGGAGTGGAGAAACTCCCCGCCCCGGGTCACAGAGATGCAGGTCCCCCCACCACTTTCCCAGTGTGGGGTTCAAGGGCTGAGGGCTCACCTATAAGAAAAGAGAGACCTTGTCATTTGTTAGCGAATCAGACCCAAAGTCAGAATTAGCTGTTGCCTACGCAGAATTATGTTAAACATGGGCCAGACTGAAAATCAATATTCCGCTTAAGTAACTGGCCGTCCAGTAATTTAATGAAGCTAAATTGCTTTACAGCTCTCAGGACTGAGGGACCATTCCTCTAAAACTGCCTTCCCAGGCACCTGAAGGGGAGTGGAACCCCCATTGTCTGTGCCCCCTCAAAGCTGAAGGAGCCCTGGAGGGCAGATCTCTGGTATAGCTCACAAGACCCCAGCCTCCATCTGTGGGTGTGAGCTAGGGGCAGGCACCAGCAGGAAGAGGGCTGGTCTTCTGGGAAAAGTACTCTTAAATCCTGCAGCTCAAAAAATCTTGCAGTGCTGAGAGGCAGGGTAAGAAAATGGAGGGGGGGCAGGGAGGAGGGCATTGCCTTAACATCTTTATTAAAATATACTCTGAGGATTTGATGCCAATTTTGGCATGGATCAGGGTGCCTATGCCCCAGCTGACTGTGCAGATTTTCTTCTCAAGGTCATCTAGAAAGTTCTATGAACCTGGAACAGTTCAGAGCAGCCTAGTCTAGATCTGGGGTCCCTGGTATGCCCTTTAACAGGTTGCATCTGAGTCACTCCATTCTCATCTTGGATGTGTGTGTGTGTGTCTGTCTGTCTGTCTGTCTGTCTGTCTGTCCTCTGTGCCATCGGGCCATATCACACCGCCCCCGCCCCCTAGAGACACCACTTTAGACCTCAGCGGCTGTGTGGTCGGCCTGTACTCATTAGGCTGCTCCAACCACCGAAGTCTGTGCTCAGAATGATTGACAATAGAAAGGCGGTGCGGTGCGCGGTAACCCGAGTTCTTGGCAACTCGTTTATTTATTATTCAGCTGCAAACTTCATCTGTAGGCAACACGACACAGACTTGTGTCCAAAACTCCTAATGAAAATGACAATAATTGCATGTTGCTTAGGATGAGACCATCTGAAACCAAGAAATCTTTCCATGATTGATGCCAATTTGGATCTTCAGAGGCCCAATAAGACACAGACCACGTGGGGAAGGTATGTTCGGAAGACACGGGCTTTTAATTGGCATTTCTCATGCACCTCCCACGTTGTATCCTTCTCCCCACCTGGAAAGACTAGGGAGATCACTTCAGAGTCCACACAGAGAAGAATCTGGGGAGACAGGTCCCCCCATTCCACACTTTCTGTGCTTGCTCAACCCGTGGCCCCATCAGGTTCTAGGGTTGCCTGGAAGCCCAAGGCCAGCTGCCCACGTGGGCAAAGAATCATTGTCAATCAATAGAGATGAGGATTCAGAGGACCAGTCTATGGTGGGAAGCTTGCCACAGAGAGTGGAGAGTACAGATAGAGTAGAGAAGGGACTGCTATAAAAGGGACATTTTTTTCATGCCACCCCTTCATTAACATTAGTGCAAATAACAGTGTCAAAGAAGAGAGAGAGAATATGAAGTAAAATGCTTGCCCCAGAAGCAGATGAGCAAGGTGACCTGGGAGGAAAGAGGACATCAGGGAGGATGAGAAGAAAACTGTTGACTTTGGTTGCAGGAAATGTGCACTGTTGAAGGTTGTTTTACATTGTATGGTTGCAATTTAATCATGAACAACTTTATCTGTGGGGAAAAAACTGTAGTATAAACAACCTTGTAATCATGGTGTTTAAATAAAAATTTTAAAGAAAGAACCAACATCTCTGTCCATATAGACATTACTACTTCTTCATTGCTGAGTTAGGACCCTCAGTCCTGGAATTGTCCCACACGGGATGAAGAAGGGACCTTTGTCAGCCACGGTCACCCATGGCAGGGCAGAAAGGTTGGGAAGAGTGAGGGAAAAATCCTCTTGAAATCCTTGGTGATATTTTGCTGGAAACCTGAATAGGAGCACAGTTCTTCTCAGTGTGGGGAGATTTCCAGACCCCATCCACTTTCTGGGTTCTTGAGTGAAAGAACCCGACAGTGCAGTTGCCCTGTCCATCTCTGATTCCCTCCTGAGATCTCTTTACCCATGCCTTGATTCTGAGGTGCTCTCCAAGGGTGCACTTGAGCTCTGCACCCAGCTCTGGTGAGTGATGGGATGACAGCTGTCCTGGACAAGGTTGCCAAACTGGACCACAGCAGAATCTTGGGGGCAAGGGTAGAAGTGAATGTATGAACGTAAAAAGGTATGAAGGGGCTTACACAGCCTTGAGGGAAGAGGAGTCTTGCAGGGGCCAGGTCAGGCTGCTCCTCTGAGGCTCTGTCTGAGCAGGGGCAGGGGTCTCTTGCTCAAAAGCAGGAGTGAGCTGGGTGACTTCGATCAGAGAGAAAGGGGTGTTTCTGTGTGTGCCCTCAGATAAATCTGGGCATTTATCGGGGAAACAGTCTGTCACTTTCTTTACTGTTAGAATTATTGCTCAGGTTATACATGTGGAGCCATAAGCTTTTTTTTTAATTTTGAGATTTTCAATCCTTGCATTTCTTTTCAATCAGCCGGACTGACTGTTCATAGCAGAGACAAAGGAAACAGCTCCATGCAGCATAAAACTGTCTGAAGAACGCCAGGCCAGAAAGTGTTCTAGTGCATAGCAGAGTTGTGGTATAGCATTTGTGGGGGACAGGGGACCCCATGGTGTAAGAAATTATGTACCCCTGAGAAGGGGTCCTGAATATTCTGCCAGCACCACACCCCCCCTTAAAGAAAGATGAGTGTTCCAGCAAGAAAACGCATAGCACTGGGGCAGAGGGCGAAATTCAATTGCAGAGAAAAATCTCTCAAATTCTCCTTAATAAAGAAGCCATTTAATGAATTACGTTGAGTTCCTCGGGAAGTCCGTTTGCCTCTATAAAGGACACCTACAGGGTTTTTAGTGTCAAACTGAGAAAGGCCTAAGACAGACAAGAGTGAAAAGAGCAGCCCGTGTGGCTGAAGGCAGAAACAATAGCGATTCGCCCAGAGTGTGGGTTAAGGCAAGAAAAATCGCCAAAGGGCGGTGAAAGGAAAGTCACTGGCCAGCTGCACTTTTTGAGAACATCTATATTGACAGAAGAGCCCTCGGTGGGCATCGGCTTCTCCTGAGTAACAGCATGAAAGGCTTTATCTTTGGTCACAGAAGGAAGGAAGGAAGGAAGGAAGGAAGGAAGGAAGGAAGGAAGGAAGGAAGGAAGGAAGGAAGGAAGGAAGGAAGGAAGGAAGGAAGGAAGGAAGGAAGGAAGGAAGGAAGGAAGGAAGGAAGGAAGGAAGGAAGGAAGGAAGGAAGGAAGGAAGGAAGGAAGGAAGAACAAAGGGAGGGAAGGAGGGAAGGAAGGAGGGAAAGAAGGAATAAAAAGGGAAAGAAGGAGGAAATGAGGGATGGAAGGAGGGAAAAAGATTGAAGGCAGGAAGGAAAGAGGGAGGGAGGAAACAAAGGATGAACGAAAGAAAGAAAGGAGGGAAGGAAGGAAGCAGGGAAGAAGTGAGGGAAGGAAAGAAGCAATAAGAGGAAGAGAAGGAGGAAAGGAAGAAAGGAGAGAAAGAGGGATGGAAGAAAGGAAGGAAGGATAGAAGGGAGAAAGGAAGAAAGGAGGGAAGGAGGGACGAAAGAAAGGAGGGAATGAAGGAAGGAAGAATAAAAGGAGGGAAAGATAAAGGGAAGAAAGGAGGAAGGAAAGGAAGGAGGGAAAGAAAAAGGAAGAAAAGAAGGGAAGGAGGGAGGAAGAGAGAAGAAGGGAAGGAATGAGGGAGGGAAAGAAGGAAGGAGGAAAGGCAGGAGGGATGGAAGAAAGAAGGGAAGGAAAGAGGAAAAGAGGGAAGAACTGAAGGAATGAAAGAAGGAGGGAAGGAAGATGAGAAGAAGGAATGGGATGGAAGGAGGAAGGGAAGGAAGGATGAAGAGAAGGAAGCAGGGAAGGAATGAGGGAAGAAAAAAGCAAGAAAAGGGAAGGAAGAAGGGAAGGAGGAAAGGAAGGAGTGAAGGAGGGCTGGAGATGGGAAAGAAGGATTAAAGGAGGGAGGAAAAGAAGGAGGGAAGAAAGGAAGCAGGGAAGGAAGCAACAAAAGGAGGGAAGGAAGGAAGTAGGGAAGAAAGGAGGCAAGAAAGGAAGCAGGGAGGGAAGGAAGGAAGCTGAAGGAAGATAGAGGAGGAAAGGAGGGAAGGAATGAAGGAAGGGGAGGAAGGAATGAAGAAAAGAGGAAAGGAATGAGGAGGAAGGAAGGAAGGAGAGAAGAAAGCAGGGAAGGAAGCAGGAAAGGAAGGCAGGGAGGAAAGAGGGAGGGAAGGAAGAAAGTAGGGAAGGAGGGAGGGAAGGAAGGAGAAAAGGAGGGAAGTAGTGAAGGAGGGAGGGAAGGAAGGAAGGAAGGAAAGAAGGAAGCAAGGAAGGAAGCAAGGAAGGACAGAAGGATGGAAGGGTGAGGGAAGGGAAGGGGCGAGAGAAAAGGGAAGGGGGGAGAAAATGAAAGAGAGGAGGGAAGGAAATGAGGGAGGAGAAAAAGGAATGGGGAAAAGGAGGGAGGAAAGAAGTAAGGGGGTAGGGAGGAAGGGAAGGAAGGAAGATTGTAAAATCACCCCAAGCACCATAACTCCAATCCCAGGTGAACGAGTTTGAATCAGGGTCGCACAAGAAATAATCCAGACCAGGCTGAGGGAGAAACACATGAAGTCTGACAGTCTTCTACCTAGTATGGAGCCCACTGCCTTCCAGAACTGCTATTTTTATTGAGTACAGGGACGACTCCTGGGTGGGGCAGTAAACCCACCAGGTAAACCAAGTCGTAAACAAACATACAAAGAAACCATGGATAAACTTTGTTTTAGGTAAAAATAAGGTGTAACCCAACAAAAGGAAGCAAAACTCTTTTACCTCTGACCACACTGAAGTCCACAATCACTCTGCCCTGTGTGATCAGGTATGGAAACTTGAGGCAGGAAGTGATGGAAGGCAGACACACCAGTCCCAAAGCCTCTAACCCAGTCTGTGCCTGCCCTGCCCAAAGGAAGAAGGTCAGATACTTCTGACCTCTGGGTATGGTCTCCCAAAGCCCTGAAAACTTCCAAAGCAGTGAATTACCCTCCCCAAACACTTGGGACCCCTGCTGTGTCCCTGGAGCATCTTCACACTGAGAACCTTCCAGAAACAGTCTCGGTTCCAGACATGAGCAAATGAAGGGGGCCCAGTACCCCTGGAGGTCCCAGGCTGGGGGCACTCTGGGACCACCTGGCCCCTCCTGCTTGTCCGCCTATGGTCCATCTCTGGCCCTGCTCTCCCGAAACTGTAAAACTCATGACATTTTCCTGCCCTCTGGTACTCCTGGGGTCCCCCAGACCTCCTTCCCTTGATGAGCACTTTGCTTCTTCTTCAGGGAAAAGGGTGGGGAAGCTGGGAGGAAAGGGGGGCTCCGGTGCCGCCCCACAGAGCCTCTTGGGGCGGGCCTTGGCCAGGGTCCAGCGCGGCTCTCCATTTCCACAGGCGCCCTCAGCGCTGGCTCTCTGTGCGTGTCCCTGAGTTCATAGACGATCGGGTTTCACCTTCTCTCGAATTTCATAGACTTCTCGAAAAATGTGTTTGGACATCTGGATGTTATGTGGTAGGTGTGTGGGTGGAGAGGGAGGGCTCGCTGCAAGGGGGGTGGGGGGCTTCTCGCCTGCTCTCCCAACCATAGCCCCTGGGATCCTGCAGAGAAACTTTTTCACCATCACCAGGTGCTGCAGAGTTGCAGGTCCAGAAGTCCAATCCTGCGCAGGCCCCTCGGTGGATGTCCAGAGCAGCTTCTAGGAGTCAGACCACATGTGCTCTGGGCCTGTGGAGGCCAAGCAGCGCAGGAGGCCTGGTGTTCAGGCATTGGTAGCTCTGAGCTATATTAACTACTCAGGCATGGCTATGTATGCCACGGTTCCAGGTCCTGAGGACACTTGGGTATTGCAAGACGAGGGTGTCAGGCCTGAGGATGCAGTGTCACTGAACTCTATGGTGCCTGGGATTTCTGGGCCCAAGATCGTGCTCAAGGCAAGGTCAGGTGGTGCCAGAATAGAGCTGGTTGGCATTGCTCTCTTTTACCTCTCTTTCTCAGGTTTGCTGCTCAAACCTCCCAGACCTGCTGGCATAGAGGCCTGGGGAAATGCGCCTGTTTGACAGTGGCCAGGATGGCGCCCGGCTGCAGGGTCCCCACCCCAGCCCCCCATAGCGCCCCCTCCCACACGCCCCCTTTTCTTCCTGCCCCCTCACTGCTGCCGTCAAAGCCAAGTGCCGAGGGGCGGCTGAGCCGGCCCAGCTGGACGAATTAGCGTCTCTCCCGTAACTCAAACCAGCAATGACCTCATCTCCCAAACGTGCCAGGAGCCCGGGTCAGAGCTTGAGTGCGGACAGAAGTAATGGGGTTCCCAGAGAAGGAGACGGGGGTGCTGACGTGTGAGCCAAAAGCTACAACCGGGAGGAAAAGTGGGGGCACGCGGAGGAAAAGAACTCCTCTACCAGATCTTCTGGGGACCTGGGAACTCGCCAATCAGAGGCATTTCTGGGCCCTGCTCAGAAGCACCATGTCCCAGACACCCTGGGCCACCCTAAAAAAGTGGCCAGTGAAAGTCCCTTTCCCGAAGTGCTGGGATGAAAGAGGAAAACTGGAGGGGACACGTCATCCTACCTGTGGCTTACAGAGGAGGGTCTTTCCTCCTAAGCACAGCTCCATGAAGCCAACATACCTTTTCCCTGCCGGAAGGACAGAGATGGGGAAAGAAAACGAAGTCGAGACACATCTAAAAGAAGATGTCCAGACTCAATGAAGTTTTGTACATAATATTTTATTCAAGGTGATTGGAGGGACTATGCAGGCTCTGCCCAGCCACAGCCATGCAGGCAGCCGGAGTCCCTAGGGGTCTGTTTGATGATGATGGTTTAGGGAGAGAGGCAGCAGCTACAATTTCCAGGTGGAGCTTGAAGCTTTGAAGTAAGCATTACAGTCTATGGCAAGGTGAGGAAGAGGCTTGAACTTTGTCCCTTTATTATCACCTGAACAGCATCTCATGCTCTGAGGCATGGGCCATTCAGAATGGTCTAGAATGTTCCAGAATATTCTAGAATGTTCCAGAATAATCCCCTCCCCTGACTATTTCTTGCCAAGTATTGGTCTCAATTCTACCAAGAACTAGGCCTCACCAGTGTCTTTCCTCTCATTCTTCTGGGGTGGAAGTTGGGGTGGGTGTGGGAGGGGGTGGGCCTGCACAAGGGAAGTCCTGGGCTGAACAATGCAGGTCACTTATTCACATCAAGGTCCCAGAACCTAAGGTGCCTCCTGGCCTTTGGGCTGGACCATTCTAGAACAAGCAGGAGATTACCCCAGTCTTCTTTTTTATTGTTTGTTTTTTGGGGGGTTTTTTTGGTCACACCCTGCAGTGCTCAGGGGTTACTCCCCCTGGCAGGCACAGAGAACCATATGGATTGCCGGGATTCGAACCACCGTCCTTCTGCATGAAAGGCAAATGCCTTATCTCCATACTATCTCTCCGGCCCTGACCCCAGTCTTCTGCGGTTGTCCTTCTCTCTGCTAGTTTGCCTTGGACTTTTTATATGGGTCCTAGGGGGGAAAGAAGACAGCATCACCAGTTGTATTTAGAGGGTCACTAATAATTCAGCATTTGCACAGATTCAAAAGAACAAGGACCAGGCGCATTTGGAGAAAGCAGATTAGGTCCCAAGGCTCCATAAGGAGAGAGGAGGTGAATTGGTGGTGAATCTGCAAGGCCAGGCAGGCCTCCGACACAAACGTGGGATGAACAGAGATTCACGTGCTATTGTTAGGTTCATAAAAATGTGCTTTTCATGATACCACTCAGGAAGAACTTGCTGAGGCTTCCTAGAACACATAGGTGGAGAAGTCTGAGTTAGACTGAGAGGGAAGCTTCCGGAAGGACCCGACAGGCCCATTTGGGGCATACCTTGCTGGTTGGCACCTCACTCACATCAAGGCATTTCAAAGCCAACTTGTGTCAGTGGTGTTAAGGCCCCAAGGGACTGGAGGAAAGAGAGTGTGGGCACCCTGGGAACAGGAATGCTCAGAGGTAGTGGAGGCTGGTCTGGTGCTCTGGAGGCTTCGAGGGCTGACCAGTGCCTCCCTCAATGTCTGCCCAACATGCCTCCCTGGCTTGCCCTGTGCCTCCCTCTTGCCCAGAGAATCCAGGGAACCTACCTTCCTTCAACCCTGGCAGACTGTCCAGAAGGCCCCAGAGAGGAAAACATGAGTGACTGGCCTGCTGTGGCTAGAAAAACTGAGAACACACACCTGGTACATTTTCAGGACACACAACTTCATCCTCCACTAAGCAAAGCCACATTAATATAATCTTGGCACTGGGACAAGCTACCCTCGGCCGAAGTCTGGCTACCAATTCTGTGTGGGAGCCTGGGCAGGAGGTCTTCCAGCTGCCCCTCTCAGCAGTGCTCCCGTGTCTTGTGCTGCCCAGGCCCCTCAGGTCATATCATCTCCCACCAATGCCTCTGGCCAGCACTCAGACACCCTGTGGGGTGTCCCATGGTGTGGACCATCCTTGGTCTAGGGGTCATAGGATAGTACCCATTCTCTCTGGGCCTTTAACCTATGACTCAGGCACCTCCCGACCACAGAGGCACTGGTCCACATTCATGCCCCACCCCAGAACCTTGTGGGCAGGGCCAGGGCACCTGGCTCTTCTGGGCCTTCATGCCAGCCAGCCTGAGGGCTCCCAGAAGGCAGAGGGAGCTGGAAGGAGCTGAAATGATCTTCTCTCTCTCTCTCTCTCTCTCTCTCTCTCTCTCTCTCTCTCTCTCTCTTTCTCTCTCTCTCTCTCTTTCTCTCTCTCTCTCTCTCTCTCTCTCTCTCTCTCTCTCTCTCTCTCTCTCTCTCTCTCTCTCTGTCTCCCCATTCTCCTCTCCTCTCCTTCCCTCCCTCCCTCTTTCTCCCTGGGGAACTGCAGGGAAGGAACTCCAGGCAAGCACTTAACATCTATTTAGAGCCAGGGAGTGTCCGTGGAAACCATCCGCCTTACTGCAGAAAACATGCAAATTTGGTAGAATAATCAGCTATATGACTCGGGGCTGTTTCCTAGCACCCTGATGCTTAGCAGACGGCCCAGTATTCCTGTACCCAGCCAAGGCCACACGCTCAGAGGAAGCCCTGAACCAAGTTGAACCACACCTGCAGAGGAATGTATGTACCTGCATCCCCGGGGACTCCTGGGCCCTGCAACCAACACAACCCAAACCCCCATCCCCAGCAGTGGCCCACTCTGCCCTCCATCCCTAAGGCTCCTTCTGGGGAGCCGGGCTCTGAGGGGCCCACATGGGGGCCCACAGTCTGCGCTTCCTCCACCCGATGCCTTGCTAAGAACTGGCCCATCCCTGCTCATGAAAGACAATTAAGGCCAAGCTATTTTTCCAGCACTGTTTTAAGTTCCACATCAAATATCCTTTCAGACATTCAAGAATACACTTATCTGCAAATGAAGGGCGTCAGCTACGCTATTGATTTCCACTCTGCTCTTTATGGAAAACATCTGAACGCTCCCAGCTCCTGTGAAATCCGGACTCCATTAGAAAGCACCCGCCAAGTGACATCATGCACAGGGGATCATCAGCTCCCTCCCCTGGGACCCCCTGACCTCGTCCTCCACTGCAGTTGGCCAAAGTTTGGGCACCGATTAGCGACACGGTTAGGCACGGCAGTGGATTTGACGCAGCAAATTATTCCGCGTGCCTGTACCATGGCGAGCTCTTTTAAGCAGTTACAATGGGCTAAAAATGCCACCGCCTATAAAGGAAATATTTCATCAATTTGCGGGGGATAAATTATATCTTAAACCCAGGCCTGCAGGAGCAGGCATCAAGTGGCTGTTCACTCGAGTGCTAGGGCAGCCAAATCCAAGACGTCTATAAAATGTTTTACTGTGTTTTCACGTACAGTGACTCTGAAATAAGTGGATGTAGATAGAAAAGCACAGCGGGTTCCACACTGCCACCTCAACCTGGGGTCCAGCTCCAGCTCTATGGGCTCCTGACCTACCAACCCCGCTTCCTTCCTCTCAGTGGGCAGGTCAGGTTAGGGCTGGGAGGTGGCGGCACCTGAAATGGTTTGGTTCATTTATGACTTGATGAGAAGAAATAAAACTTAAAAGTTTTGTGTGTATCTGTGTGAGAGAGAGAGAGAGAAAGAGAAAGGGAAGGAGGGAGGGACTAAAGGGGGGAGAGAGGAGAGAGGGTGAAGAGGAAGAGAGAGGAGAGTGAGAGAATAGGAAGAAAAGAGGGGAAGGAGAAGAGAGGGAGAGAGCACAGAAATAAGAGAGGCAGAGAGGTAGAGAAAAAGGGAGGGGAGAGGGAGAGACAGAGAGAAATAGAAGAGGAGAGAGTTAAAGGGAGAGAAAAGGAGCAGAGAGAGAGAGGGCCCCATCACTCAGGACACACATGGCCCTGCGGAATACTGTTCTGATTTCTGTCTGTATGCCCACCACCTGGGACTGTATTCCTAAAATGCTGCACAAACACCCTTTGAATCCTTGCTTAGTCAGAAAAATGGTGTCAAAGGCACTTGGGCATGACCCCCACCTCTACCTTTTACCTTTTCTGTAACAGCCTAAAGGCTGCTGTTAGGTTGGGGTTCATGCATCTATGTACCACTTCATACCATTTTATTTTGGTTCTGGGGTGCAATCTTTTGTCTCTAACTCAACCACAGCTTTATAACTGAATCCAAAAAACCTATGTATATATATATATATATACATATACATATACATATACACACATATATATATATATATATAAATATATATATATTTGTCTATCATGATTGGGATAGACATGAGACACAGCAAAGGGTTGTCTTCAGTAACCCCCGAACAAAACAGCAGCGAACAAGAGTAAGGCAGAGGACTCACCGCCCTGCACCGCCATGCTATTTCTTTAATACTTCACTGGAAACTACCTAATTGTGTTTTTAAGCTTCGGTTCCTGTAATTCTGTGCGGCATGTCACTCCGGGGAGGGAACATATGGCGAGGGGGTTCAGCCCCCACAGCGGAGTGAATCATGCACTTCCCCGCCTTTTCAGCGGCACCAAAACCTCACCACTGAATTTATCCAGTCACCCATTAAAGAAAGAAAAGAACTAACGAAAAAGGAGGTTTGAAATTCCCTAATGCGACAAGAACCAGTGAAATACGGGATCAAGTTCAAATCTGAGTGCGGGCAGAGCTGCAGGACTTTTTTTTTTTTTTTTACAAGAGCAGCAAATAGCAATTATCAAGCCGAAGCCGGGCGCCGACTTCAGAACCCAGTAGCCAACCGGCGAGGGCAGCAGCGCCTGGCCTGGCTCTCTCACCACCCACTGGCATGCAGGGAGACCAATTGGGGGGGTGCAGGGAGCATCACAGTGGAGCTGGTTCCTAGAGAGGATAAAAAGCAAAGCAACTTTGGGGGGATAATGTGCTAGAGAGAAAGCAAGAGAATAAGTAGAAACTGCATTTGTCATTGTCCTTTCCACTAATGGTCACCCCCATGGCAAGGGTCACCCTGCCACTAGGAGAGACATGGAATGAGTGTGTGTGTATGTGTGTGTGTGTGTGTGTGTGTGTGTGTGTGTGTGTGTGTGTGTGTGTGTGTGTGTCTGGTTTTAACCAAAGCCAAATCTGAGAGAGTCAAAGCTGAGCATTGGCAAGGAAAAGACTCCAGACACTTTTAGCTAGAAATACTGACCAGCTCGCTCCACCACCACATGTGCAACTGTGTGTATGTGTAGACATGTGCGTGTGTGTGTGTGTGTGTGTGTGTGTGCATTTGTGTTCAAGCCTGTCCCTCCAGGCTCACGTGTGAGAGGACAGTCTTGGGGACACAGAGCCACAGAGCAATGCATCTCATTATTCAAACGACGGTCTCTTCCCTCCTTACACAACACTGTATCTTATCAGAAATTGTTTCCTTACCATCCCATGCCGAAATAAGTGGACATTAATTAATGCTAAATTACAGTGTTATTTCTAGCCCGGCTGTGTGGATAGGGAATGGCTCTGCACTGAATAATATTAGGGTGGTAAATAGGGGAGGCCGGGCGCGTGTTTGTCACTAATTACCAAGTACTGAGGAGCCACTCGGCTCCTAAGATCATGAGCTGCAAGTTCACGCAGTGGCTGAAGTAACGATGGTTGCGGCATGCTGCTGAGCCTGGCTGAGCAAAACCATGGTCCACGGGGCTTCTAGAATCATCTGCCACCTTTGGAACAGGCCACCCGTTTCTGGCTGTTTGTGCGCAACTGCACGGGGCTCCCCAAACATCCCCATCTTCCACCAGCCAGGCCCCCACAGCCAAAGTCCATCTTTTTGGTTGATGGTCAAACAGCAGCAGGAGCAAATCCTTAACCCCTTCTACTTCCCACTTGAAAAACTGCCAGGTCCCCAATTGCTCTTCCTTTCTTCCTCTCTTCTTTCTTTCCTTTTCTTTATTTTTATTCTTTTACTAGGAGAACAAACGGGCGTGAAGAAAATGGAAGGTGTTCATCTCGGTAATGAGTGCACAAAAGCAATTAGAGGTCCCAGACCTTATGGCAAAGAAAGCGGATTTTTTTTTGTTTGTTTATTTCCCTTATTAAGTGAAATATCTGTCGGAATTAATCGCTAATGAATGAGTAGCAGGCTCAGTCTGGGGGGTTAACGAACAGCCACGTCAGCTGCATTTTACGGGGCCCCAAATCATCCGAGGTGGAACACCAAACCCACGATTCAAAATGACTTTTCTGCCCAATTTTCTGTTTGCAAAGCAGTAAATTATTTACATTTATTGTGCTTATTTAAGCTCTTAAATGACGACGGATGGAGTGTGGGCACGTTGGAAAAATATGGAAGCGCCACACAATTCAACTGCTAGAAATCCCCGTTATTTCCCCCTGAAGGCTGCTTCCCTTCTCTCCTAATCTCTCTTTTATAACAATTCATGAAAAGAGCCATTATTACATCGAACATGTTTTAATAAGTTATTTATTATTTAACATATTTAAGAGGCAGGGCCACAGCGTACCTCACGACAGCCTGAGTCCAAGTGCCTGAGTTCCTTCGAAGAAAGCCACTCGGATCCCCCCAATCTCACCCCATTAGGGCCACAGGAAATTCGCCCCAGCAGATATCAAGCCCCCCCCTCCCCCCCCCACACTGATGTTCGAAGAATGGCTGAACCATCACTGCTGTGAAAATGGCCGTTTTAGGGACTTGAATGCCTTCTGCCTTCAGCAGTCAGAAGACTGCTGCTGCAGTGTGTTTGTGTGTGCTTGCGTGCACATACACACACATGTGTGCATGTACAGCTGCTTCTGTGAACAAATGGACTGCCTTGAGTTGCACTTGGAGCCTTGGGCCCATCTGCAGAAGATTCTGTCTGCACAAAGCCTGTGTCTAGTCTCTGCCACAGGAAGCTAAAGTGGCCACAACCAAACCCCGTGGGCTAGAGAGAGAGAGAGAGAGAGAGAGAGAGAGAGAGAGAGAGAGAGAGAGAGAGAGAGAGAGAGAGAGAGAGAAGCCCATAGAGGGAATCTTAGCTGGAAAATGCAGAGGAGTGGTGAGGGAGGAAGGGAGGATTGAGAGAAGGCCAGGAAAATAAGACTCAGGCGAGAGGGAAAAAGAAGGCACTGAGATGAGTCTCTGCTCTCTCTCTCTCTCTCTCTCTCTCTCTCTCTCTCTCTCTCTCTCTCTCTCTCTCTCTCTCTCTCTCTCTCTCTCCCTCTCTCTCTCATAGACAGGAGGTACATAGCACATTCCCACATCTCTGCCTTCCACATCACGGCGGGAAACTCGCAATTTCCACACACGAATGCTGCTGGCCAAGTTTCTCTGCATTTACATGCTAATAACATCAGTGCCTTTGCCGACATGACATTCATTTCTGTCCTAAAGGGCCAGAAACAGTGATATTTTCCAAAGTGATTTTCAACAATTGTGCCGGTGTGTGTGTATGGTGTGTGTGTGTGTGCGTGTGCGTGTGTGTGTGTGTGTGTGTGTGTGTGTGTGTGTACAGTCACGTTTAATATTCAGACTTAACTATTTGAACGGATTTTCCCACATGGTCAGGGCAATGTAATGACGCCTGTTAAAAAGCCCCATGCTATTCATGAGAGATTAGACTGGGGTAAACATTACAATAGCAGCCATGATCTAATTAAAAGAATCAGACCAACTTAAAAGGGACCCTTTTTTATCAGTGGTGGGGTAGGGGGGTAGGAGAAAAATCAATGATGCAATCTCTGGCCCAGAATGGGGCGCAGCATTTTAGTGGGATCAAACACAGCCCATCCACTACATCTCTGAGTCCTCTGGTCTTTGTTACTTAATGGGATGCCGGAGATCAAAGATGCGGGCTGTCTATGTGCCTGAGTTCCAGCTGAGTGGCTGTCATATGTTAAGCTCCTTTTTTTTTTAAGTTGGCTATAATTTTGCTCCACTCCCAGGATTGTTTGGTGCTGGGATTGCCAACCTTTGCCTACACCTGGCCAGAATCTTGTGTGCATTGGGGGATGTCTGGAAGCAGCCCAAGCCAGATTCTGATCCTCGGTTCATCTGTGGGTCCACCCAGCATGGAGATCCAGACAGGCAGGTTTCACATTCTCAGCCCAGGCCACGAAACCCTCTTGTTGGTGTGGACTTTTTTGACTGGCTGGCAGAGTCCCCCGAGGTCCCCGCTGGCTTAATTGTTTCTGTGGGTATCAGAGACATGCAGGCAGGATGCCGGGAAAACATCAGCTTCTGGGGAGGAGGGTGAAGGGGCTGATTCTCCACATCTGTTTTCCTCCCCCCACCCCAATATAGATACCCACCCCTCCTTCTGCTTGCCAAGAGTCTGAAGAGGCCCAGTCCAGGATGGGTAGCGGGTCCAATCTCTGGGAGGCCCGGTGGCCGTGCGCCATATCCCCAGGAGGCCACAGGGGGGAGCTGTGGCTCTGCTCAGCGCTGCCAAGGGCATGGGGGAGGCGGAGGGACTGGGCGGCAAGAGGGTAGAAGGGGAAAGGCAGGTTTTCTAAGTTCCTGAATTTTATGTCTGTGCCCAGCTCTGGAATGTCCACTCAATCTGGAGCCCAGCGAGCAGGAAGCAGGCAGGGGCCCGTAGTCAGTCCAGGATGAAATGCGGCAGTGAATATTTATTAGCAAAAATATAGGTTCTCAAAAACAGAAATAAAACAGGGTAATAGATGGAGGGAAGAATAGATTTAACACTGAAATAAATATCAAAGGTGCAAAGAAAAGGCAAAATATAGTGTTCAAACAAAGCTGTGAATTGGGCCCAGATTTAAAGCCCCCTGGGGAAGGGAAGCTCGGCCAGGCCCGGGATTGAGATACTACTTGTAGCGCACAGACCCCGTAATGCTGTCAGCTTTATTTCCTTTGACAAATGTGAAATAAAATTTGTCAAAGTTAGGGCTTGGAAAGTTGGCTATTGAAAATTCAATTGGTAATAACTAGCATAGCCGCGTCCTCCGGAGGTTTTGGAAGGAGGGGGCTGTTTAAGAGGAGGCGGCCCCGCAGATTGCATTTCACTTTTTAAAAATTTAGCAGTTGACTTAGGCATCTGGGTCTCTGGTTTTCCTGGTGGCCGGGCGCTCCCGCCAAGGGCTGCCTTGGAAACCAGTTGAAGGAGAGTCATGCCGGTATGAGTCCTGTGGACAGCAGTGCAACCGGCTCTGGGGGAGAGAAACCCTTAAGCTAGGTCTTGCCCAAATACAGGGACAGGCAGGGTCTGGTCCCAACTCTGATTCTCCTCCTCTTTCCACCAAATCTCACTTCCTTCCTCCCCGACATGCTCGGTGGCTATTGCGTGATCATGACGGGCCCAGCTGGCCTCACTGCGTGTCAATGTGCCAGTCTGTGTCTTGGTGTCACCCACTGGCTGGGGGCAGGACTTTCTTGCTAGGACGTCTCACGGGAGACGGCACCCTCCTGGTTCCTGCAGATTAGAGACAAAGCCTCATGGACCGGCTAAGGTTTTCCCGGCCACCCTGAAAGTTGGTCATGTTGGTTGAGTGGCAGAGTGGGGGGAAATTTCTCTGGTGTACCGTCAGTTTTCAGAAAGACAAAAAGACGTCGCACAGCTGATTCTGCTTCTTTCTTCTGTGCGCTCTCTTGCACCTATACAAACTCACATACACATATTTATTCACACATACCGCATACCAGCACACAGGCACACACAAGCATATGGTTGAGAAGTGGCCAGAGGTCCTGTTGACCTTGCCCTGGACTCCCCACCTCTACCCCTCCCCTATGGCACACTTCAAGCCCCGGGAGGAAGGCCAGGGAGGCCAGGGATGGCCCAGAGCTCTGGCCAACGATGCCCCTTTCACGGGCCCGGCTCGGCCGCACTTGGCCCCGCACTCACACACACAGACACACACGCACGGCCTCGTCCAGCCGCCCAGGTCCAGCCCGCGCAATGCTGGGCAGCGCACGCCTGGGAGAGCGGTGGCATGTATCATTACATTCTCAGGATGGCATATTTACTGCACTTGCCAGCAGGGTCGCCTTTCTGTCCTAGTAAATGTAGTGGAGTATGAAAAAGCCAATTACATCTCGCCGGGTGACCTTTTAACAGCCACGACTACCTCCTATCTATACATAATTATTATAGGTGATGATTTCCAAGTATCGCCGGCTCCTCAAGCCGTCTTTAATTCACATCACATTTAGGCGCGTTTGGCACCGGCGCTGGGAATCTGAACCCCCTGAAAATGGGGTGGGGGGGAGAGAGGGGTGGGAGAGAAAAAGCGAGGAGAAAAGTGATAGCCACGGTGTCAAGCGCTCGAGTCATCCTAATAAAAACACAGCAAATAAGATGTCCCCCTGTTTGTATTCATTATCAGTTCTTACATGCTCCAACTCTTGCATTAAACATTAGACAGCTTCTGATGCTTGCTAACAGTTTAATTCCCTCCTCAGTATTCAGGCTGTCATAATAAAATCAGTGGAGCAGACAAAGTCAAATAAGAGCAGGAGGAGGAATGGAGCATGTAGCACAAGGCACTTACGGCCGCCGCGCCTGCTCCTGCCGACGCCGCGTGCCGGAGTGACACCAGCCGAGCCCCCGCCGATGATGCCGCCAGCCTATCTCCCGGGTGCAGGGCGCTCAGGGCGCCTGTGTTCGGGCAGATAGCAGCCCCTTCAAAAGGGCCGGCTGCTGAGCCACTGCAGTTGGCACAATGGAAACCACTTCTGTCAACACAGACAGACGCCGTAAAGACCCAGATATTCGCCCCCTTTTCTATGCACAGATTAACAGCCCTAAATCCGTTTAGAAAGCCCCCTCCCCTCTTTCTTTTTTTTTTTTTTTTCCTTCTTACTTATTTACAGGCTGCTGATCTTGAAGGCTGAATCAGAACAAGAGATTAGCTCTATGAAGCGCTGCCCATTTTCCTGAATTATGTTTTTTGAAGGCTTGGACAATATGAGTAAGGCCGCGTATTAACCACCGCGCGGAAGGCTCACACTTCATTCGGGTGGCAAAGCCTTCGGAAAACTACTTGTCACTTGCAGTGATCCATTGCAAATACAGTTTAATATATAATTTATATCTACCAGCTGCTGAGAGCGGAGCGAGAGGCAAGCCCACTCGATTTCTCTCTTAAAAGAGAGAGAGAGAGAGAGAGAGAGAGAGAGAGAGAGAGAAAGGGAGAGGAGGAGAGGGAAGGAGAAGGAAGGAGAGGGAAGGAAAGAGAGCGAGTGAGAGAGCATGGAGAAAATCTGGCAATTTAGGCTGTCACGAAAGATAGTAAAATAGCTCAGTACACAGTTCAATAAATGGTTCAATACTTGTGATACTCTCCAAACAAAGACTCGAAGCCATTAATTTAAAAAAGTTCTGTGAATCTTCTTTGAACAGTAAATATTTAATCGTGGCAATACGTAAGCTGGCCGTTCATATTTTATGTCCTAACAGAGCCGGGGAGTGAGGCTGCTCCAAAGAACCTGGACCGGGACAGGCTGTGTTTGTCTCTCTCACCTCCTCTGCTGCTGCCCAACCCATGTGAGGGAGTCCCCGCCCCAGATGATCTGGGGGCTCCATAGAGCTGAAAAGCAACCTCTCAGCCTTGGTCGCTGTGTCAGAGGAGACTGCAACAAACTGGAGTTATCTGTGTTAAGGACACAGGATGTGGGTTCAGGTTTGGAACATTTTCGTGGTCTTAAGAAAGAGGGTGTGGATTTCTTTTCCCCAATTTTTGGATGGGATTAGATGTTTTTTTCTTGTAAAGTTCTGTCAGTACCTTATACATTTTGGAGATTAGCCCCTTATCTGATGGGTATTAGGTGAATAGTTTCTCCCACTCAGTTGGGGCCTCGTGTATCCTGGGCGCTATTTCTTTTGAGGTGCAGAAGCTTCTCAGTTTGATATATTCCCATCTGTTAATCTCTGCTTTCACTTGCTTGGAGAGTGCAGTTTCCTCCTTGAAGATGCCTTTAGTCTCAATGTCCTGGAGTGTTTTACCTATGTGTTGTTCTATATATCTTATGGTTTCAGGTCTGATATCGAGATCTTTCATCCATTTGGATTTAACCTTCATACATGATGTTAGCTGGGGGTCTAAGTTCAATTTTTTGCAAGTGGCTAGCCAGAAAGGTGGGGGGCGGCTGAGACCAAACAGATAACCAGGTGGGGAGGTGATATATTGACAAGTAGGGAGTTGGGCAGGTGAGACCAGATAGACAGGCAAGTGGGCAGGTGAGACCAGACAGGTAGAAGTTGGGCAGATGAGACTGAACAGGTAAGCAGGTAGGGAGGTGAGAGATTGACAGGTAGGGAGTTGGGCAGGTAAGACCAGACAAGCAGGCAGGTGGGGAGGTGAGATAGGAATAGGTAGGAAAGTGGGAGGTGAGACTGGGGGCAGCTGGCAGGTGGACACTCCCAGGCTAGACCTGATGGGTGCAGGCCCCTGTGCCCTGAGCACCACAGGCTCTCCTGAGAGGAGGTGGGGGGAAGCTCCTTTCTGCTCCCTCAATAATGAATGAGGTGCCTGGCAGGCCTCAAAAGCACACGCCACCAAACACCGTATTTATTTATTTTAGCCGATATTTCCTTTCATTCAGGAAATGCCTGCAGAGGTTACAATTCTAATTCGCAGGGAATACTGTGGGCAAGAAAATCAAACAATTAGCCAGCCCCCTCACCATAGGCTGCTCTATCAAGGTCTGCTGCTGAGATTGCCCCGGAAGCCCTCATGTCTGGGCTCCAGGCAGTGTAGTTGGGAAGTGGGAAGGCCCCACCACCATGCAGGCCATCAGGATTGGCAGGAGCTGCTCTCATACCATGGCCTGCTGAGGTGACTCAGACTATTTCCAGATGCTTCTTTTGGGCTCTCCGGGCTGGACCTGACACCAGGTGCCTCTGGAGCAACACGGTCTTTTCATGCTCAGGGCAGTGCCAAGGTTACAAGTCCTATTCAGGGGCCAGCACAGGGCAGTACATGATCTTTTTAATTTTTAATAAGTAAGTCCTTTAATTGAATCAAAATGAGATACCATTACATAGTTGCTCAGGATTGAGCTTCAGTCCTACAATGTACCACATCCTTCACAAGGGCACATTTCCTGCCACCAATGACCCCATATTTACCCCTACCTTTCCTCCTGCCTACTTTGGGGGCAGTTTGGCAGTTTTCTTTTTTTCTTCTCTCTCTTTTCCTCTCTCTCACTCTCTTTCCATTTTACCTTTTAAACAATATGGTTTACAATATTGTTCCTGCAGGGGTATCCTGCATATCACTTTATCTCCTTTTATCACTCAGTTTATGTCCAGAGTGATCATTCCCAACTCCCATTGTCATAGTGCTCCCTCTCTGCCCTAACTGCACTTTCCCCATTCTCTGTGACAAGCTTCCTGCCATGGTCTAGTCCTCTTGACCCTCATCTCTATCTGGAAACAACTCAAGTGCCTGAGAAAAGATGATGGATAGAGAAATCATGGTATGTCTACACCATGGACTACTACGCAGCTGTTCAGAAAAATAAAGTCATGAAGTTTGCTTATCCATGGATGGACATAGAGAGTATTATGCTGAGTGAAATGAGTCAGAGGGAGAGGGACTGGCATAGAATAATCTCACTCATTTGTGGGATATATAAAAAAAGATAGTGCAGTATTAATTATTAAAGGATCTTGTAAGAGCTTGAATACAGCAGATGACATTCCCAGCCACCAAGCTCAGGCCACATTTCTAGCCTCTCTGCCTTACTCTGAGCTCCTCTTTTCTATTTAGCTCATATGTAATGTGGGGAGGCAAAGGGTGAAATAAACAAGTTCCAGTTGGGTTCCAGAGGCCCCAGCAAAGCCCAGATACTAAGTCCAAGACCCAGCTGAAGGCCTGGCCATAGCCTAATCTTCAAGATGGCCAGGACCAGGGAGGGTCAGTTGGATGCTTGTAAGAAGCCTGACCCCGGGCCAGCAGGAGTCGCTGTGGGATCTTCCCTTGCAGGACACCCTGGGGGCAGCCATGCTCAGGGTCATGCAAGCTTATTCATCAGCTCCATGTCTCTGCTCCTGCTCCGAGACCCAGGCAAAGAACGAGTCTCAAAGCAGAGGCATCTCTGCCAGTCAAGCATGCCCAGGCAGCTGTCCTACACACACACACACCCAGAGAGGCTGGTGCCCGCAGAAAGATGGGGTATACAAGGCGCCACTCTCTCCTCAGGGAGCAGGAAGTTTCGCCCAAGCCCAGGCTCTTCCCAGAATCAAATATGTGCCCATCTCAGATGTTAAAAAGGAATAGTGCCAGCAGACATAGAGCCGAATGCCACAGCCCTTGGGCTGAGGTGGGGCCTGCCAGGAGAGGTGTGAGCACCAAGGGGAGTGGGTACAGCTTGTTGTTCAAATCTACCATTGAGACATTGGGGCTCACCCCAAGCTCCATAGATGGCCGAGGGTCTTCTCAGGGCTGCCAGGTTGCACTGTGATGCTGAGCACCTGGGAGAGAGTACCCAGTAGGGAAGTGTCCAGGCAGAGATGTGGGCTAAATTCTGTAGCAGTTCAGACAGGTGCATCTCTTCTTCTGGGCACCAGTAGGAGGGATGCAGAGCACATGTGTGGTGGCCTGCCTGTATACATAGCTAGGGTTGGGCTACTCAGGTTCTACTTGGTGGATTTGATGCAGTAGTGCTGGTAATAATGACTAGTCAAAGTTGTAAGTAATTTGGAATCATAGCTAGTAGTAGCGACATTAACTAGTATTTAGAAGTATTAAATAGTAGGTATAGCAGAAGTGCAGAAGTAGGTAGAGGAATGCATGTAGAAGTAGAAGGGCAGCTAGTAGTGCTTAGTAGTAGTAGAAAGGGGAGGAGTAATTAATAGTAATTATATATTATTATATAACTATATAACTTCTCTCTATAGTAATTATATAGACATAATTAGAAGCAGTTTTATGTTGTATTTAGTCATTTTAGTAGTAGGGGTAGCTTGGAGTAGTAAGTTGTGCAGTAACAGTGGATCATAGCAGTCATAGAAGCCAGAGTTAATACCAATACTAGTAGCACTTAGTCAATGTCTATTAGAAGTAACATTTAGTAGCGGTAGTGGGACTTGGTAGATTGAGTAGTAGTTAATAGGTAAGAGTAGGAGCCAATAGTAGATGGTCTTATCATAACAGAAGTTGCATCATAGAAGCAGTAATTAGAAATCACAGTAATAGCAAATCTTGGAAGATGCATAGAAGGGCAATTGATGGTAAATTAAGGCAGCAGTTAGAAGGAATATTAGCTGGGTATAGAGAATGAGTAGCTGTCAATAACACAAGTTATATTACTCATTAATAGCAGCGCTTCTTGGGAGACAGTCTGGGAGTAAAGAACAATAGTAGTTGGTTGTAGCAGCAGTTTCTAAAAGATATAGACTAGGAGTAGTAGTAAAAGTGGTGCTTAATTATGTGATCAACAGTGTTATTTGATAGACATAGCTTTTAATAGAAGTAAAACTAGTAGTATCTAATAGTATAAGCAACAGTCATAGTATATGGATGCTCTGTATCAGGAGAAAGACAAGTAGCATAGTAACAGCAGAATAGCTTTGTAGGAAAGCACAAGGTATAATAGTTGTGTTAACAACACTAGGTTGATGTAATGTAGGAGGAGGAGTTATTAGTACAGGTAATAGTAGAAGACAAGCAGCAGCTCAGTAGACCTGGAGTCAGAAGAAGGAGGAGGAGAGGCTGTAGCAGTCATAATACTAGGACTGGGAAGACATGGAAAAGTAAGAGAGTAGTATTAGCTGCTGCTAGATTACTGGTGGGAATAGTAGTAGGGGGAGTAGCAATAGTAACTTGGCAGAGAGAGCAGGAGGGGAAGAGCCATAAAGGCAGTAGCAGTGTCAGTAATATATAGTAATATATAGTAATAGTTGGTAGATAGGTATCTCAGTAGTAGTGTGAGTAGCATCCAGTGGCTACACTCAGGTCAGAGTAAAAATCACTAAAAGTACTTGAAGACAAGGAGAAGAGAGAATCATAGGAGTAACAACAGTGGCAGAATAGGATCAGGCCTGACAGTAGAGGTGATAGCAGTCCCAGTTGGTAGACTCAGGGTAGGAGTAAGGATTAGCCCTTGTAGACGAAGAGCAGAAGGAGTCAGTAGCAGCCAAGCTCATAGTCATCACAGTGGCACTTGGTGGATGGAGGGCAAGATTGGGGGGAGCAAAGGCCAAGAGACATGGGGCAACACAGAGGTGGAGGAACCCCTTCAGACCACAGACTCCGTATTGTCAGCCCAGAGCACTGACAGGGAATGGTTGCAGGTGGAGTGAGGAGGACCATGGCACAGGCAGCCAAAGGCCCATCTGTGCCCAGATTCACTGACATGGCCCTGAGGGCTCATCCTCCAGGCGTCTCACAATGTCTGAGATGCTGCAGGACTTGGCCCACATCTTTGCCTGGACACTTCACCGCTGGGTACTCCCTCCCAGGTGCTCAGCAACCTGGCAGCCCTGAGAAGACCCCCGGCCACCTATGGAGCCTGGGGTGAGCCCCAGTGTCTAGATGGTAGATTTGCACTCACTACCCTGTCACGTGACAGCCTCTAGCATCACTGACTCTGGGGAAGAGGCGTATGCCAAGGCCATAGAGCACACACAGCTCATGCCTAGCAAGCAGGAGCCCCAGAAATGAGCCTTGGGGGACTTGGACAATCTGGGAGCAATTTGGGGGGGACCTTTTCTCTCCCCATATGTGAAATGGGCACCACAGGGTCTGGAGGGTGCATTGTTGGGGAAAATGGTGGCTTCAGTGACTGTATACCAAGGTAACCAAGACGAGAACATGGGCAATTCACAAATGCTCCCTTCCCTGGCATGGCCACCCTGCCAAAATGCACACCCTCTACTGGTCTCCCAGGGAAGGAGAAAACGAACCAGAGTGAAATTTCCCTGCAGACAAGGTGCATGAGGTGGGCAAGGGCACCTGGGAGGGCTCTGCAAGCCGGGCCCTGCTCCACAGAGGCAGCATCTTTCGGCAGCGCTAACCCATGGGCCTCAGCTCATGTTGAAAAGTGCATAGATTTTTAGGCTGCAAAAGTATCATTATACTGGAATGGAATTCTGCCTTCTGCACTGGCCAGGTAATAAAACCTTCGAGGCTGAGCGAAAGTCAGGAAAGTTCAAGTGTCAACCAGGTTTGCATTAAAATGGTTAGAAAACAGGAACCGTGATTTGGGGATTGAGAAAGAAGGTGGAATGCAAGTTGTAAGTGCAAGTGATCTGGAAATAGATGTTTGTCTTGGCCATTTCCAGGGAAGTGACATCAGAGCGGGCGTCCACTGGGATCCAAGCCCTGCATTTTTCAATCCAGATTTCGGCACTCAAGTCAGCGAAATTAGACCATTTTGTTAAACGGTTCTTCGAGGCGTCCACCTCCGCCGCCCATTTGAGCACACTTAGGACACAACTTGAGAACAATGAGAAAAGGGGCCCATAAAGTGGGGGGTGGCCAGCTCAGCAGGAAGCAGGGATTTTTTTTTTTTTACAGTGCAGGTGTGCCAGCTGGCTGTGGCCATGAGCCGTCTACTCAGGAATGAGCATTGCAGCTTCTTGAGCAGAGGTACACCGGGAGAAAAGCAGGGCCCCCAGCCCCCCAAAAGCAGCACACTCACAATAGCAAATCATTAGCCGGGGCAGCCCCTGACCCTGCAAACACCTGTGGGAAAGGTCGTTTGGTGGAGAAAACCAAAATGCACACAGAAAAATGCTTTGCTGGACTATGAGAGCCATCACTGCTCAGTCCCACTGGGAAAAGCCAACTTGCCATGCTTCTGGAATCTGGGAAGGTCTCCATGGTGTGGCCGTGAGGCGTGGTCCTCGCCATTGACCGGATGCAGGCAGGAGGGCAGGCGTGCGGGTTGGGGCAAGCGGGAAAGTGTCGGTGAGGAAGTCCGGAGCGAGCTGTGATTGGCGATTTCCTTTCGGGAAGGTGGCATTGTTTCGGCTGCTCGTGACGCAGGCAGGCATTTTAGGGGGCTTGGGGGGAGCAGTCTGACAGCAAGCAGCCTTCAAAGATCCCAGTGCAGGCATCTGCCAGGGCTTTTGTTCCTGCCCGAGCAGGTCTGGGGCTATTTATAAGTCAGATCCTGAGAGTCACCAAGTTTCCCTTCTCTGGAAAGAGCTCCTGGCCTCATGTCTTGAGGATGAAAATGATGTCAACACAATGTGAGTGGTATCTCCCGCCTACAGGGCTCTGTGTTTATAGGTCCAATTCTTTCCCCTCCAGCACCGAAAATGCCCCTTCATGCGGGCTGGCTGCTGGACACCCCGCCTGCCAGCAGACCGCCCAGGGGCAGCTCCCACTGCTGTCTACAATGTCGGTGGACGTGGGAACAATCGAATCCCGCTGGCGAGGTTAAGGCAGGGCGTGCATTTAGAGTGAGAATAAAGCAAATGTTTAAAAAACCCATTATTGGTTTCATTTCCATCCCTGCTCCCGGTTCTTCCTGGGCGCCAAATGCTGTCCTCATGTTCTGTGCAGATGTTGTCACAGCTGTGTGCGTGCAGGACTGACAGGGAGCAGGCCAGCCAGCACTGGGTCCCAGGAGAGGGCCCAAGGAGACAGGAACCCAGGGCCAAGGCAACAGAGATGTTGGGGGAGTGTGTGTGGATTGGAGAGGGGATGCTCTGAAAGGCAAATCAGAGATCATTCTGTCCTGCCACTTTCAGGAACCTCACCCTATCCTTAACCCCCCACCCCTGCCAAATCTGGCTATACTAGCTCTCCTGTGCCAGCCTGCCCTGCTGAGCCACTCACAGGTTACGCATCAAAGCAAACTGTCCTGGCTCACTGGCTAGAAATCTAGCCCCATCCTGTGGGGCTGGAAAATGTTTCTTGACCTCTCAAAGCCTAGAGCAGAATCTCCTCCCTGAACTGACCTACCCAGAGCTGGAGTCAATTTTCCTCCTGTTCTTTGGTGCAGTGGCATCTTTTCTCAGCCTTCTTGGCCTTCGCTGCTGACTGCCTCATCCTTGACTCCATGTGCTGGAGTTCAGGGCCCAAGCCCAGTGGGAAATTCTATCCTCAGCTCCCAGATCCAGGCAGGAGGACAAGGAGGGACCATAGATAGAGCAGAAGGAAGGAGGAGGCTGGGGTGGAGAGAGGCCCTCTCCAGTGCTCACACGCATGCCACAGTGCTCATACACCTCGGTCACACACACAGCATCAGCCCTGAGGAGCAGGAAGGGCTGAGGCTGGAGCTGTTGGGGGGTGGGGAGGAGTGGTCGCCTGCACAGCCCTGCACCCTCCTGTCCCTGTCCCTTTCTCCTGTCATACTGCACAACTGCTGAGCCCCTCCAGCTGTCAGGGCTGCAACAAAGGACATCATGTCCTGCAGCCTAGCAGAGCAGAGGAAGGCGAGGAGACTGTGCTGCTCTGGGCCCCACGACCCAGACTGACTGACTCTGAATCCAGGGGGCACTGAAATAAGGGGGTGGTGCTTTAGGAGCCAGTAAGGGGTGTTTTCTGTTTGCTCTCTAAAGGATAGTAGATAGTAGGTGGGAGCTGAGTGTGTGCGTCTAATTGTTCTGAGGTTGGGAATAGCTCAAATGAATCCGGAACCTCCATCCTCATCCACTCTTTCCTAGAGATCCTGTGTGATACCTGTGGATGCACAAGCACCCCCCCACCCTAGAAATCTTGAAAATGACTGTACTGAGTCATCTTCCTCCTCTGCAAATCATCCCTCAATCACACCTTACAAGCCAGATCTGAAGGGGCCACAGTAATGGTTCTGTGTGGGGTCAATGCTTCAAGATGGGAGGTCCACAGGGCGCTGGAGAAACTAGCTTCTGAGTTAAAAAGCAGAGGCAACAATATCTCTATGGTGAAACAAAGCAAGCCCCTCCAAGAAACCCAAACAAACAAGCAAACAAAAGTCCTCCTATGGTCTTTCAATACAAAAATTGTGAGCAGGCTTTGAGGACAATAGAAAACCATTTCCTGCTTCCGCTGACTGGGTCTGTGTCCCCAGGTGCAGGGTGACTTGATTGTCCAATTTTTCCTGATCTGGAAACAGACATTTTAGGAGATGCAGTCTCTATCCCGCTACCCAGAAGCCAAAAACTTCTTCTCGGCTCAGCCCTGTGAGATGAGGCAGTTCACAATCAACAGTTTGCTGTCCATTCCATCCTGAATATTTTTTTAGCAGACTGAGCAGATGCTTCGAGAAGCACATCTCTGAATGCTTTAAGCCCTTGCTTATGAGCCTATACAGAAGACCTTGATTATAATTTTGAATTTCACAAATATTGGGAGCATCACTCAATACTAAAACAGCAACTTTTCATGATAGGATCATCCACAGGCAGACACCTAACTCCTTTCTGTTCCAAAATAACTGGGATGTAGGCAGC